>NC_082711.1:72883446-73190511 GCF_030144855.1 Hypanus sabinus | reverse complement strand
ATTCAGAGCTGACTAAAGCAGGTTGGATTTTTCATGCATTTTACAGACAGTGCATAAATGGGAGATTTCCCACCAGTATTTTAGGGACATTTTGGTTAATGGTGCAGTAACTCTGGCGCATGAGTCTTGAACATGGTAAAAATGTTGTTTTTTGAGGATCACTATCTATTCAACAGTTTCTTCTTAACAAACAAAGTGAATATGCTTGACTAATCTCTGGCTTAAAGGTGACAGAGATCTCAGGAAGAGGCCAACATGGAGCATTCAGGTGAAAGGCGATTGTCCATTCTTTACCTTGGTCTTCTGCAAATGAGCTCTGGGTATTGCCCACAATGTAGATCTGAACATTGCCTGCATTCATTATTTGTCCCCAAAAACAAAGGATTGCCACAACTTTGTGAAGAAAGAATGTAACTCCTCAATAAACTATTGTATCAACCACTCCCATTACTGAATCCCTGCTAATCTATGCAATTAATGAACTGTGCAGGTGATGCACATAAAGCACCAGACAACATGAATTTACCACTCACCCTGAATGCCAAGGTTAACAATGCAATCCTTACGCTCTTTATTCCGTCACCTGCTCCATCATAACTTCTCCATCAAGATTATTTTGAATCAAAGTTTGTTGATCCTGGAATAGTTATGATGTGCTTATATACTTATGTCAGAACTGATGAACAGAAAAGGGATAAACACTAGTACTGTGAATATAAAAAATATTTATTTAATTGTGTGGCATAAAAATTATGCAAAACACCTCCTTCACTGGTAGGCATATAAATTAATCCAGATTATGTCAGTCTCTCAAATTAATCACATAAATTTGGGAGTCTGAAGGTATTAGTTCATGAATTATGCAAACTAATTAACTAAAATACCTAATGAAGGAAAAGAAATTCAGCCCCGTGCTACTGATATATTCCTTCCAGTGGCTAACTGAGTTTAAAATTTATGGACACTTGGGCACAATCCAAATTCTAACAAGCTCATCCATAGATGGAAGTATACCTGTTCACAGCAAACTAGTAGAAGCTTCTACAAAAATAGGATTATTTTAAATTAGAAGCCATTGATGATAAAATGCTGTCATTTTGATGAATGAGGGAAAGACATATGTAACAGTGGGTTGCAGCATCATATCTTGTTGTTATGAAGAACAAGTATTGATACTGTTATACTGTAAATGAAGGAATCCAAATAATTGAAAAAGTGCACTTGATTCTAATTAAGAAACAATCACTGTAAAAAAAAAACTATTTTCCAATCGTATTGCTCTTCAGTGCAATAATCTTGAATCTGTCCACTCTGTTGAACTGTTTGATCACAATTCAGCTTTTCTGAGTTTAATTTGATTCCATATGTAGAAATATACATCTAAATGAAGCTATTGCTTTCATACTGTGACTATTATATAGAATGATCTTTGTGAAAACAGGCCTGCTAATGACAGAAAAGACTTTAATAGCTGAGAGATTTGTTATTTGCCAAATTACTTAGACAATAAATTCAAACGTAGCCCTTTAATGAACATTAAGTGTGTAGCTATATATATAAATGTTATTTCAGGCATTGACACCTCTTACCTGAGCCAAAATGCCAGGGATCTGTTGCAGCTGGCATCGGTGGAATAGTTAACGGAGATGCGCCACAATTGGATTCAACAAATTCTCCTTGGACATTGACTTGAGAAGAAGAACCAGGTTTCAGAGCAGCCTTGAGTGGTGCAATCTTATTAAACTGAACTCTTGACAGGCAGCCGACAAAGCCCGGAGTATTATACTTCTGCACCTCATGGTCAATATTCCCAATTTCTGCAATGAGAGTAACAAAATACATTTTGTACTCATTTGAATCTGAATTGGCACTATTCTGTAGATTAGTGATAAAATCACTAAAGACAAACATTTTAAAAATGAACATCTAATAGATCTTCTAATAAGCCTGTGAAAGGCTGGTACACACTGGCAAAAAACAAGCTATATGGCTGAATAATTCTAAAAATCTGAAATAAAGGAGGCAAATGAAGGTCAGGATTCTGTTACCAGGAATCCTTTTCTTCTTGAGATTCCTGAGGTGACGGGATATAATAATGCAAAAAAGTTATATTTTCTGGTTCATGGACCAGAAACTTTAATTATTTTTCACTCTCTATAGATTCTACTTGACCTGCTAAATTTTTTCCAGAATTACATACTTCTGTTTCCTATTGTACCAGGAAAAAAATGCATTATTAAGGGCCAAGTCATCTTTTTGCATGTCCTTGTTTTTCCAGGAAGTGAGAATAAACAGACTGAGATGTATTATTGTGGTAAGATGATGCATAATTAGTGATTTCTCGGTTGTAATAGCTCTAAAAAGACTTAATATGTTAATAATTTAGGCTTTGGTTACACAGGTAGGCTTGTCTGAGAGGATTTACTGGAAATCATGTGGTGTTTTCCAGTGAATCATATATCAATGCCCTTGCCTAAGCAAACCTGTGCTCTATCATGAGGCAGTCAGTAATGGGGTGCAAAGGGGACAGTGTGAAGGTTTTGGGTTTACACGATACCTTTCATCAATTATACCTCAATTCCTAGCATCCAGCCCTATATGTTTAAGATGAAAGCATGCTGTTGTAATGTGGTGTGAAGATTAACGATGCTGTTGTGATGTAGTAGAAAGAATGATATAATGCACACTGTCTTGAAATAGTGAGAAAGTGATGGTTCTGAGGATCAAATTCATGGAGAGCATAAATCTGCTTGGCCAATATCATCACCAGAGTGAACCATCACTCTGCGATATTGTGAATGCAATCATTTTTGTAATTGACTTTTACTTAACTCTACCGAGACTAGCTTCTCCATAACCACCTGAAAATCATTTATTACCTGAATTTCTTCCTACCTTATATTAGTTTAGTTCTTATTTATCATTATTAATGCAATAATTTTATTGTTTATTCAAGCATAAAACCTGGGTGGTTAAAATGAAGGTAAAAGGACAGGTAAATCAATCCTTGTATTTAATCCACTTCGTTTCAGTTTGAAACCACAAAATCACTGATTGTTAGTGTTCACATAATCATCCTTTGTGCCAGCAGTGCAAACTTCAAAATCCACTCCCATCAACCAGCAGTTAGATGCAGAATAATACCAATGCACTGTGTTGTGACAGTTTGATTACCAAGCAATCTCACTTGAGAGGTGGGGAATGAGTCAGTGCGGGTTGTTTTTCATGAATACCCGTAACAGAAAAGCAAACAGTAAATAGAAACAGCTCTAGCTATTCTCCTTTGGAATTATTGACACAGATCTATGACTGTCTCACTGACCAGGTCAGCAAACTGCAAGAGCCTGGTTAGATCTCTGGGTTAAGTAAGTCAACGGTTCCTAGCATGGTCCCCCTCCCTAATAAGTTGCTGATCAAAAAGTTGAAAACCTCCACAATCATCTACCACCCAATCTCTACTCCCCGCCAAAAATAATTATGGACACGTTGCCAGCCAAGCCCAGCTTTGCCACTGATTACATTGATAAAAGTGTTTATCATTTTATCAATGAAATTATTCATTAGGGGGTAAGGACTGCTCACATGCCTAATGCTTTGAGTGCTTACATGATGAGGTTTGTTATGTGGCATTATTGGAGATGATTTGAAGATTTGTTGCCATGCACCTGATGAATAAACAATTCTTCAGTACATGGCAAAGATGGTGGAAGGAGTGAATGATGTGTGAAAGAAGAGTGTCAATGATTAATGGTAATAGGTGACAGGTTTTCAGGAATCACCAACTGTTTTCACCTAAACAAAAACCGGGGAACAATGAGTGATTCGACCTTCACAGAGTTTAAAATGTAATTGGACTGGTAATGGGGAAGAGACAGCATTTGATATTGTGCTCACTGCTATTTCTCTGGGCCCAAGGTTCATGAGAGTTGTTATTAGACCAACCAAAAACAAAATTCCACTGAATGGCTATGTCTGCAATCTCCTGCTTGTCAAGGAGAGCCCTTTCAAAGTCCAAAGTTCAGAGTAAATTATTATAGAACTACATATATATTTCACCATACACAACCCTGAGGTTAATCTTCTTATGGGATATTTAACGAATCCCTAATTGCCATGGTCCGGTCCATTAACTACTCACATCAGTTAATTTCCTTTTCCCCGTGTTCCACTGGGCTCCTTGATTAGGGCACCTGATCCTCATTCAAACCAGCAGCATAAAAACTTTGGCTTACATCTACTCGCTGCTGGTTCATCACCTCATCAGAGCGGTTATGCTTGTTTTGAGCTGTTGAAAATGAGTCGAGTTGAGTCGAGAGCCTGCCAGTCGAGACACGAATGGACTGTCATTGTTTGTTGTTGTCGTCTCATGTCCAGCAGAGTGTTGCCGGCTGTTTTGCCGCTGCTCCGAGCTGGGATGCGAATGGTCTGTCGTTGTTTGTTTTGCCGAGTCCCAGTCCGAGTCAAGGCTCTGAGTCCTAGTCAAGTCCAAGTCCGTCTCTGTGTCAAGTCTCCGTGCCTGTGTCCTGCACTTGGGTCCACCTCCAGTCGCCCATGCAACACTAATCGATTAATAACCATAATAGAATCAATGTACACATTAACTTGAGCATACAACCTGTGTGCAAAAGACACAAACTGCAAATACAAAAATAAAGAGATAATAATTAATAAATAAGCAGTAAATGGTGAAAGATTGCAGCATGCTGTTGTGCAGAGAGGTTTGCGAGTGTTTGTTCATGAATCACAAAGAGTTGGCTTGCAGTTACAACAGGTTATTAAGAAGGCAAACGGAATGTTGGCCTTCATTGCTAGAGAGATTGAATTCAAGAGCAGGGAGGTCATGCTGCAACTATACAGGGTACTGGTGAGGCCGCACCTGGAGTACTGTGTGCAGTTCTGGTCTCCTTACTGTAGGAAGGATATACTGGCTTTGGAGGCAGTGCAGAGGAGGTTCACCAGAGATGAGGGGGTTAGAATATGAGGAGAGATTGAGTCGCCTGGGACTATATTCTCTGGAGTTCAGAATAATGAGAGGGGATCTTATAGAAACATAAAACATTTTGGAAGGGATAGATAAGATTGAAGTAGGAAAGTTGTTTTCTTTGGTAGGTGAGACGAGAACTAGGGGACATTGTCTCAAGATTCAGGGGAGAAGATTTAGGGTGGAGATGAGGAGAAACTTTTTCCCAGAGAGTGGTGAATCTGTGGAATTCTCTGCCCAGGGAAACAGTTGAGGCTTCCTCACTAAATATATTTAAGATACAGTCAGATAGATCTTTACACAGTAGGGGAATTAAGGGTTATGGGGAAAAGACAGGTAAATGGAGCTGAGTTTATGGACAGATCAGCCATGATCTTATTGAATGGCGGGGCAGACTCGATGGGCTGGATGGCCTCCTCCTGCTCCTATTTCTTACGTTCGTATAAATATTGAGAAAATGAGATGAAGAGTCCTTGAAATTGAGTCCTTAGGTTGTGGGAACATTTCAATGATGAAATGAAGTTGGGTGAAGTTATCCCTTCTGGACAGCAGGTCATAATGCATGTAACATCATATCAATTGAAAATAGGACACTAGACACTAGACTATCTAGGAGCATTGTAGTGATATATTGAATGATGAATAACTCTTGGAAAACAGCAGAGACAGAGACAATGCTTTGGATTTAGAATCAGCCTGCATTTGCACATAAGGTTCAGCAATATTCTGTCCTGTTGTATGAACACCAGCTTGTCCAAATTGCGATGCTTTTCTGATCAAAAACGATGCCAAAATACATGTTGTAAATCAAATGGACATAGCTGGCTGGGAACAGTCACCCCTCAAAAACTATTTATTCACTTAATGAGATCCCAGCTGATCTGTAACATCTGTAACATCAACATCTTTGGTCAGTAAAAATCTAAAATTAATTGTCTTGCATCACTTTTTTTTGTGCAATGGCCTTCCAATTTTCTAGCACAAAAAGGCTTAATACTGCAATGATGGCTGATACACATGAAAGACGTACTGTAAGGCCTCTCCTAACCTTTAGAAGCAGTGAATCTATGATGTAGTGGTCCTCAGAGAACAGTCTAATGGAGTCAACAACCATTGTTGCTGTAGTCTCCTACTGTTCAAGCTACTCTTAGCTAGGGGAGTCCAAAGCAAAATATGCAAATTCCACACAGGCCGAAGCAGAGACCCTCGTTATTATCGTAGCACCACTTGGTCTGTCTTTACCTGGTCTTTTATTTCCTTTTCGTTTGTCAGACATTATGCAGCCAGACAGAAGTCAATGCTGAATTCTGAATAATGACATACAAGATGCTTTGGTTGTTGTCAAATAATCTGCATGGTGAACATGGATGCTTTTTTTCTGAGGGATGTAGAGCAAGCAACACAAATCATGCTTTGAATGATGGAGAAGACAGAAATCCTGTAAAACTAGATTGTGCAAATTTGCTGATGGTGGGTTATTAAAGGTGGATGAATCCTGTAACTCTTGTGTGAAATGCATCAGTTATCTGATAAAAGCAAACATGGAACTGCAGTGTGGATCACTGCACAAACTTCGCCCCTGGCTGTCCTAAACCAGCCTGAATTAAAATGCTGAATGCAGTTATTGCTTTCCCAACTGGATATAATAGTTCAAGAAGGTAAGTGTTATATTTTGTAACTTCAAAACACTACACTGATAAAACATGAGAGTTTGGGAATATGGTTGGATCTTCGTCTTTACTTTAAGTGTATAACGTGGTAGGGCGCTGAAGTTTGCAATTGACTTATTTTACATATAACCCATAATCAATTATTTTAGATGAACAAAAATGCTTAAACAATATATTTACAAGATTACTCAAATATTGAAATATTAAATACACAACACTCCTCCTTGCTCAACAGAGAATGCATCTCAAATATATACACAGTTTACTAAATTATACAACCACTATATACAGGCATTCACAGCATAGTAAATTTTAAATTGTCTTATTCAGACCTAAAGGTTAACCAGGATTGCTTACTCTTGTGGGATAACGTCTTTCCTGACAAGCAGGATCACTCTGCTTGGCAGGTGAAGCTAGTGGCTGTAAAACAATCTCAGGTTCCATGGCCTCCTCCATGGTGGTTGTAAGAATTGACTCTGAGACTGCAGGAAGTGCCAATTTTCTTTTTCTTCTCTAGTTCGTGCATCTTGATCTTGGGAAGGTGCATTTAGTTCACTGGAGTATTCTCTTATTAATCCTTCTATTGCTCCCTTTAAGATCTGACCTTTCCTTTTGGTTTCCTCATCCACGACATCATCTGATGAATTCTTTGTTTTCGTATCTCCATCGAATCCTTTCTTTTCACCTTCCATACATCTAGCTATGCTTTGGTCATTGCATATGCTTTTACGAATAGCTTTTTGTCTCCCAGTTGAAGTTCGTGCAATAACATTCATGCACGCAGAGCAGATTCTGGTTCTTTATACTCCAAAAGCCAAATGCTTACAGCTTTTCTGAAACTCCTTGAACTCTCTTCCAGTTTACAGCATAGTCACATTTTGCAAGTAACTGCCTTATTAACATATCAGAAGCTTGCTCAAATACATTGCCTACAGAAATTGTTGTAGTCAGATTACTGCTTTAATTGCTTTCTTTCTTCCTCTGAGCAGCCTGGTTCTTCCTTGTTCCGATATGCTTTCCAACTAGAGGCTCAGAGGCTGAGCAACAGTTCATGGTGTTCAGTGTGGAGATAGTTGTGGCATCATCCAGAACCTTTCGTAATTCATTTTCAGTTGGTTTCATTGCCGGGGATGTGGCATGCAATTGGTGGATGGATTTCTGATCAAGTTGTAACTGTGTCAGCCACAATGCTGGCCCTTCTACTTTTACCACATTCAAGCTCAATGTGGCTTGTTGGTTGTTGTATTTCACTGTTACAAATGCCATTCCCAGAGGAGTCTATTTTTCCCCACTATAAGCTCTTAGCTGGATATCTGCAGGCTTCAGTTCAATATCTTTGAAATGCTTTTCAAGCACATTTTGTGAAATGACTGAAACAGCGGAGCCATTGTCCAATTCCATTTCAATCAATTTGCCGTTCGCTTCTGGTATAAGCCATGTTGCTTGTCTATTGTTAATTTCCACATTGTAAATCTCAAGGCTACACAGTCCAGTTTCACTCTCATAATTATCTGATTTTTCATCAACAGCATGCAGATTAGTGCTCTTTTTAAAACTGCAGTTTGACTTTTTATCTTTTTCTCTTCCTTTAGCAGTCCATTTATTTTTATCTGCCCAACATGCTCTTTGTATGGGACCAACTTTGTTGCATTTTCTTCAAGATTTGCCCTTATATCTGTTTTACTTGGTGTATGTGAGCCCTGCATATTGGTAACACTGTTTATACGATGAAATTTTATTCATGCTTGGTTTCATTCCTGACTACAACTCAATTGTTGTGGTTCTAGATGAAACAACAATTTCCATTATTCTTCTAAATGTAAGCTGTGCTTCAATTAGGAGCCATTTTGAATAATTTCTTTTAAGATTCCACAAACTAAAGGATCTCTCAGTGATCACTAAGACCATTAGCAAACTGACAATGCTCAGAAAATCTCTTTAATTCAGCCACATATGCTGAAATGGACTCCCCTTCCTTTTGATTGCACTTATGAAATCTGAAGTGTTTTGTCATTAACAATGGCTTTAGTTCTAAGTATTACTTTTACAATAGCAGCAAAGCTCGTTTCTGATGATTTGGTTGGAGCAGTCAAACTTCGAAGCAAACAGTATGCCTTTAAACTCAATTAGCTCAGAAAAAAAGACAGTCTTGATTTATTGGCTATTTCATTTATTTCAAATAATGTTCAATAGTTCAGTAGACTTGAGCCAATTACCTGTTATGTAATCAATTTCATCAATCCCTCTGAGGTATCCAGCCATTTTGTATTTTGTTAAATGATTACTATCACTTGGTACTTACTCTTTATGAATCCTAAACTCCACCGTTTTCTGAGTTAAAAAAATTTGATTGTGTCTTTGCTTTCAAAGAATGCTGATTTTTTAAAGAAAACTTGACCTGTCTGTGCACGTGCTGGCTGTTTCTTTTTACTCATCGTTCCTTACTTGTTTTTTAGATCAAACATCTTGCTGTGTTTCAATAGGTTGGTAGCCATTGCAGGTTCATTTTAAAAATACCTCATGGCCAATGTTATATTTTATAACTTCTAAACATTAAATTAATAAAACATGGGAGTCCGGGAACACAGGTCTAACTTTGTCTTTACTTTAAGCAAGGTGCACATGTATCACGTGGTGACATATACAATTCATGCATTTTACATATAACCCATAATGAATTATTTTTAATGAACAAGAATGCTTAATCAGCAACATAATTACAAGATTATTCAAATATTATTGAAATATTAAATACACAGCAGTAAGCATGCCTGCAGGTCTTCATGCAGTGGTGAGAGGTATTCCATCACTTATTTAGCTTGGCTATTTGGTGCCTGTGCATTGGGGTGAAATAGCCTAAACACATGAGCTACATACTCCTTACATGTTGATAAATTCTCATCTGCTCCATTCTTCATGACTGTCATCCATGCATTGGCCTGAAAGGATATGTCGAAAAGGAAATGCAGTATTTGTCCCTGAGATGCCCAGCGATGGTGGATTACAAAAACCTAGAAGTGGTCTGAGTCTATCGGATATAGAAATAACTTGAACCAGTTTTTCTAAAATGGCAAAACATGTTCTCCAGCTGCAGAATTTTCTGTTGGAATTTTTCAAGCTTTGAAACTTTTCACTTCTACCAGCCACTGCTAGTTTTAGCAACCAGGACACACAAGGTTCTGCAGATGCTGGAAATCTTGAGCAAAACACACAAAATGCCGGGTCAGGCAGTAAATGAACAAGCAATGTTTCATACTGAGTCCTTTCATCAGGACTGGAAAGGGCCAGAATCCAGAATAAAAAAGTAGTGGGAGGGGAGAAGCACAAGCTGGCCCCCTCCCCTCCCCGTGTTTTTATTCTGGATTCTGCCCCTGCGTTTCCAGTCCTGATGAAGGATCCTAGCCAGAAACATAGACTGTTTATTTCCCTCCATAGTTGCTGCCTGATTCCCTGAGTTTTGCAATCTTTGAGGGCAAAGATTGCAAAAAAAAACTCCAACAATGGGGTGTCAGAGGAGAGAATAAGGTGACAGAAAATGGAATACTGAGAAATTTTAATAAAAACACAAAATGCTGGCAGAACTCAGCAGGCCAGACAGCATCTATGGGAGGAGGTAGTGACGATGGTTCGGGCCGAAAGCCTTCATCCCAACCTACTGAGAAATTTTATCCATCTATCCAGCAAATAAAATTACATACTTCAATAATGAGCATGGAATGTGCTTTTTTTTTGAGGAAACACACCATCTACATAATACTGCATTGATATTATCTGTTCTTATCTGCAATAGGACTAATGAAGAAAGGTATGTACTGTATTACAAAAATATTGATGGGTACTGGAGACATTTCTGGTATTAGCCACAGCAGAACAATGCTTGCATTTGAAAGAAAGGTGGATAAGTTAGACCTGGGAACTATTGGTACATTAGCTTCCCATTAACACCGTGTAAAAGGAGAGATTTGGAGACATATCACCATAAAAGAGCTGAACAAATTGTGTACAGCTGGGTACCAAGCATCACATTAAGTACTGCCAAGTCCTGAAAAAAATTCCAACTCCGTTGACTAATCTTCAATCTACGTCAGTGTATTACCTGAATCCCTTGTGCTAATTGTGTTTAATACATTTAGCTGATTCTAAATCTGAATGCTCCATTTTCTCCAAATTTATTCTTCTGGTTATAACCATAAACAAAGCATGTTGGCAGATCAATGCAGCAATTATGCTTTTAGTGTCCTTTTATCTCTTGCAGCGTTTCCTCAGTCACCGATGTTAGGCTAACTATGCTGCAGATTCCTGTTCTCCCTCTCTCTCCTAGATAGTGAGCTATATGTGCTAACTTCTGTGATTAAGGAGTAATTTTAGAGTCTGTCCATTTTTTCCTGATGATAACCAATTCATTTGTTATTTCCTTAGCCACGTCTTTTAAAACCTTAACATGCAGATCATCGGGTCTTGGGAATTTATCAGCTTTTTGTCTCATTAATTTCTTTAATATTATTTTCTTAATAATGGTATTTTACTTCAGTTCCTTATCTATTCCAAACCTTTCCCAAGTCATTGTTAATTTGCCATTTCTAATTAATATGCTCTCAGTGCCCTATTCCCATTTGTGTACTTTTGTTGACAGACATTTTCACAATGACAGTCTGAATTTTGTTTTCATACCTCTCTTTAATACTTCAATAGGCCTCAAATCTCTGGTTAAGTTTTCCTTCAGTGTCATCTAAGGCTACATCCACACTAGACTGCATAATTTTGAAAACGCCGGTTTCGCGTAAAAACGATCTGCATCCACGCTGCATTTTAAAAAATATCTCTGTCCACATTGAAACGGAGATTTTGTTGAATCTCCTACTACTGCGCATGCGCAGGACACGTCTACCAAAAACAAGCGACTTGTTTGGTGTTGAATCTTGCTGTGAAAGATGGTGTGTGTTTGTTCAGTTACCGACTAGAAAAACTTAAATGACAGAAAGCTGTTGGCTCTCGTGCAGGAAGATTTAAAAGTAAAAAAAACAAATACAGAAGCGTATGGAGGCAACCGACGGGGAGTTCACGGACTGTATGATCCGGCTGACGACAAACACTGAAAAATTGACTAACTCTGTTGCATTAATAAAGCACCTTGTTAAATGTGTAAAACATGTCTGCATCAGTATTATCTTGTATTTCCATACAATGTTACATCAGGCTGTTACACATCTATTGTCAGAGAAGTACTTGCATAAATAGGTAAACCACCTTCATACAAGCAAGGACAGAAAACAGGGCAAAGTGAGTACAGTATATTTATTTATTCAGTAAGTTATGGGTCAGAGTATTTGGTGAGTACATTTCTAACTCTTCTGGCTTCAGTCTCATTGCCGTCTGTTCTGAAATTGTTAGGTTGTGTTCAAGAAAACAATGAAATGGCACGCTGCCGTCTGACAGCGTTTTCAGATTTCTCCGGTTACTCAGTCTACACTGGTCTGCCTGAGCAGTGTTTTCAAAAATACCCACCCTGGAAAGCGTTTCTGAAAAGTTCCAGTTTCGGTGGACGAAAACGCCGTTTTAGTGTGGATGGAGGGTAAAAACAAAGAGAAAAACTTTCGGTTACGGATTTATCTGAAAGTGTGGATGTAGCCTAAGGTCTTGCTTCTATGGTAGAATTTACATGTAACAGTCTAGGAGTATATGTTGTCTCATGCCACCATACTCTCTTGCAGCCTATGAACACCGGTACCTTATATGAATGAACGTTGATAAACATTTCAGATAGCAATCGTTTCTTTCAATTCTTACAATCGTTTCTTTCTAAAGGTCTTGGTACCTCCACCACTTCCCCCCTCTGTAAACATTAGAATAGCAAAAACTTTGCTCACCTCTACAAAAAGTTGATGAAATCTTATTGAGGACAAAAATATACAGAGCAATGAAATCTTTCAATGATTCCAGAAGCATAGAATGTAGAACAGTACAGTACTGGAGGTGGCCACTGTATCTGTGCTAACCAAGATGCCAGTCTAATCTAATCTAATCTAATCCCACCTGCCTACATGTTGTTCATAGCCCTCTATTCCCTGCCAGTTCATGTGTCTACCTAAATACCCTTTAAATACTACTGTCACATCTGCCTCTTAACATCTCCCCAGGCATGTATGACTCTGTGTTAAAAGAAAACTTGCCTTGCAAATTTCCTTTAAACTCACCCCCTCTCACTTTACACCTCTGCCCTCCAATGTTTGAAAGAAAGACTATCTATGACTCACATAATTTTATATACTTTTATCAAATTTCCCCTCACCCTCGGATGTTCAGTCGAAATTGATCCAAGTTTGTCCAACCCTTCCTCACAGTTAATGCACATCAATCCAGGCAACATCCTGATAAGCCTCTTCTGTATCCTCTCAAACCTCTACATTTACCATTGGTATAGTAACCAGAACAGGATAGCAAATATATTAATATAACATTTAGCCTAAAATTGTTAAGAAACATCAAAACCTTCAGATTACGTATTTACATTTTAACAAATTATCTGAAACAATCAGACAACAAAAAGGCATTCTATCAACCGAAATATTTGCTATCTTGAAGAATAACAGCTGTGTGCTTTTTGATATTCAAAGAGCTTAGCTGGCAATTGTTCAAAAACATGGAAACAAAAAGATAAATGCACATTATCTTATTTTCACAGTTGTATCATTGATTACATATAGAAAAATAAGGTAGAATTGTATCCTTTAAAATATCTGTTCTGAAGAACAGTTAGCTGCAACCTATTTAATTTGTACATAAGAGTTGAGGTCGGGGAGGGGGGCAGCGCAGAAGAAGTTTTAGAATTTTGCCAAGTAATGGGAAAGGGAGAGGTCTGAAAAGGATCCAAACCATGTAGGAAGGAAAAATAATTCTTGCATTTCGTTAGTTCTTTCATAACTCAGAACAATTCAAAGCATCTTAGCCAAAACAAAAGTTTTTTTTAAAGAAAGCTACTTTTGTAGGGAAGTGTGGCAGCCTATCTGTCACAGCTAGTTCCTAAAAATAGCAAAGAGCTAATGACTTGGTAATCTACTTAGTGGAGTTGAATGAGGAATAAACGTAATTGATAACATTTTTGTTTCCCTTTTACATTTTCCTCTTGGACCTTCAACACCCATTTGAAAGGATAAATAGGTCTTCAATTTAATGCCCCATCTGCAAGCTATTACCTCCAACAGTGAAATGTGTTCTTGAACACCGCGAGAGAATGGAAGCCATAGCCAGGATAATTTAGTTATAAAACTGTGCAGTTTGGTGAAATACAAGCACAAAAACAAATTATATGCTTTGTCTTCTTTGGAATTTGGACATTGCTAATGTCCAGTCAGATTGCCTTTGATGGTTGTCAGTGCCTTGAAGGATTGCTGTTGCCTTGGGGAATGTACTCCAATGTTCAAATAAAGCTTTAGTAACAATTCTTGTAAAATGTTCACAATGGTCAGGTAAACTATTTAACAGTGCTGAATGAGGTATAAACATTATTTAGAACCCACAGGAATAACTCCCTCATCTTGCTTTTACTTATCTTCTTCTCCCATCCACATCTGGAACAAAATTCTTCCCTATAAAGCTTCTTCTGTAAATCCAATATACTCTTTGAATCCCATTGTCCAGCCCTTGGGATTCTAATAGTCACCAAACCTCTAAAAGGTTCATCAGTTACCCATTTTCTAAATTTCCTGGAGATCAGAACAGTGGTTATTTGATATATACGTCCAACTAGCTGAGAAAATTAATGTCATGTTGAATACAGATTTGTTTGTGCTCTAACAGATTGCTGGAATGTGTATTCACATCTGTTTTGTTAGCAATAAGATGAATTCTCCAAAGTAATAAAATAATGGAAAGAACATTCTCAGATGATTAGTTACTTGGAAGAAAGAATTTAGCAAAATTTGATTCTATAGTGACAAATATTATGCAAAAACGTTATAGTATGAAATAAAGTTATGGAAGAATGTCATTGGATATTGGAGAACTACAATATCAGCAATGATAAAATGCCTATTCAACTTCTCCTGTAAGGAAGTTCAGCTTTATTCCTGCCAAATGTCATTTATGCTTATTTGCAATGAGGAAGTAATGAGAAAATTTAAAAGGAAATGAAAATCTGGACTGGAGATCAAAGAAATGAGAGAAATTCAGAAGTTGTACTGCACTTACATCTCTGGAAATCTGGAAGAAAGTTTGCTACAGCCTAGAGCAGGGGGTCCAATCCGGTGTCCATAGACCTCTCGATTAATGGTAGGGATCCATGGCATAAAAAAGTTGTGAACCTCTGCCGAGAGAATTACTATTGGCATTTCATAATTTGGATAAAAGCAAGTTACTCATTAGATTGAAAATTTCTAAAACAATTTCAAAAAGCCAAAATCTAGATAATTGTATTTATTTCTGTTTATTTTTCTTTTGGAAAGATTTGAAACTCTTAAATTGGATGCAGATAAAGAAACAAAATGGTTCAAGGAAATAAAGATTCAAGTAGCACAGATAGAGAAGCTGTGCTTGTTCTTACTGGAGCTGATAAAGTTGGGAAGAAATTATGGCTAAGATGAGCAGAGGATAGCTGGTGCCAGTACTTTCAAGGTTAAAGACTTGAGAATCCATATTTAACATAATTTTCCAAATGATCCAGGATAATGCAAGGAAATAGATTATGTAATGAATAATCATGAGCTGCATTGCAATGCCTGAAAGGTTTGTGGATGCTCATTCAATGACAGCATTCAAATGGAAAGAGCAAGTACTGTAATGGAATTGATATAATTGTTGCCCAAAAGAAAGGATAACTTTAATAAGTAAAATAGCCACCTTCTCTGACCTAACTACTCAGTTTTATGTGAATATATGAAAGACACTAGCATAGAGGGGAAGTTAGTGCCCAGAGACCTAGACTATTGACCCAGGAGACTAGAATTTCAATTCCACCATGATAGCTAGGGAATTTAAATTCAAACAATGCTGGAATTAAAAGAAAATCATTTATAGTAACCTTGAGATGATGGGACCATCATAAAGACTCATCTGATTCATGAGAAGACATCTGATTACAGTGGATTCTATTTAATTAGGACACATCAGGATCATTAAACCTTAGACCTATTAAGCTGTTGCCCCAATTAGTTGGTTTCCTGGAAATAGTTAAAAAGGTATAAAAAACTAGGTATACAATTATTTATTTAAATGAAATACAGAACAAATTAGAACACCACCATTACTACTGCAGTACTACAAAACTGAGTATTAGTTCCTAATATTTATCAATGGAGGAACTCATTCACATTGCATTCTTTTGACTGTAGATGAACAAAATCAGCACAGAAACCTAGAGCAGAGAATGGACTGTCTTCAGTCAATGATTGCATCTTTCCAATCTTCATTTTTGTTGTAACATTCAAAATGATGGTTCAATTCTTCATAGATCCTAACTTGTTGAATTTATTAAATCATTTCATTTTCATCTCCAAGCCAGAATGCTTGAAAGCACAGTGAGCAAAACACTTCTGAATTGTCACACTGCTATTTCCCACTATTACTGACAAAAAAAAAATGCTGCTCTTTGGAAACAAACACACGCAACAGACCACTACAGTACTTAAAAAGAGATTGCTTGAAGCATGGTGTCAAATGGCCATGCAAGTACGTGCAAATGATGCTAGTTAGAAATTATTCAGCAAAAGCCTCCTGCCCCAATTAAGTAGCATAGTGTTCCAATAAAGGAAAGGAATCTTGGCTATTTTCTTGATTAGTTTTTGTTCTTCAAGAGTTGCTCCAAAATAAGCAGCCGCCCCAATGAACTAATGGCCTAATTGACCAGAATCCACTGTATTCATTACTGACCAATTGATTGAACAAAAAAGTAGGAGTAGGACACCTGACACTCGTGCCTGTTCCACCATGCAATACGATAAAGGGTCGTCTGCCTCAGGCTAAATTCCTGTCACTCTGAAATGTTTCCCTCTGTTCAATAGACAATAGACAGTAGGTGCAGGTGTAGGCCATTCGGCCCTTCTAGCCAGCACCACCATTCACTGAGATCATGGCCGATCATACACAATCAGTACCAGGGTTCAATTAGGGATGATCAACGAATTCTGGCCTACGAGTATTCCTGTTCCCTGAACAAGTAAATAGAAGTAAATGGAATTTTATTGTGATTCAGATTGTAATGTTTACACTTTGAGATTTAAAAAATGAATGTAATTATAAAGCTCAGGGATGGAACAGTTTTAAGTTGAAGCAGAATAATTATGTATAACTTAACCAAAGTTAGTAATTGCATTCAATGACTAAATGGCCTTTTACTTCATCTAGTCTACCCACTACAGTAAATAAGCTGTTGTGAGTGAAACCTCATCTATGAAAGGACTCATACTTTGCTGAATTCACCATTGGATATGCTGCAAGCAGAAAATTCCCCTGACTACTCTGTTTTAAAGAATATAGAAACATAGAAAATTTACAATACAATACAGTCCCTTCGTCCCACAATGCTGTGCCAAACATGTACTTACTTTAGAACTTACGTAGTGTTACCCGTAGCCCTCTATTTTCCTAAGCTCCATGTACCTATCCAAGAGTCTCTTAAAAGACCCTATCATATGCACCTCCTCCAACGTTGCCAGCAGCCTATTCTACGCACTCACCACTCTGTGTGAAAAAAAAACTTACCCTTGATATCTCCTCTGTTCTGACTTCCAACAATGCCCTCTCATGTTAGTCATTTCAGCCCTGGGAAAAAGCCTCTGACAATCCACACAATCAATGCCACTCAGCATCTTATACTCCTCTATCAGGTCACCTCTCATTCTCCATCACTCCAAGGAGAAAAGGCTGAGTTTACTCAACCTATTCTCATAAGGCATGCTCCCCAGTCCAGGCAACATCCTTGTAAATCTCCTCTGCACCCTTTCTATAGTTTCCACATCCTTCCAGTAGTGAGGTGACCAGAACTGAGCGCAGTACTCCAAGTGGGGTCTGACCAGGGTCCTATATAGCTATAGTATTACCTCTTGGCTCTTAAACTCAATCCCACGATTGATGAAGGCCAATGGACTGTATGCCTTCTTAACCACAGAGTCAACCTACACAACAGCTTTGAGTGTCCTAAGGACTTGGACCCCAAGATCCCTCTGATCCTCCACACTGCCATGAGTCTTACATTAATACTATATTCTGCCATCATATTTGACCTACCAAAATAAACCACCTCACACTTATCTGGGTTGAACTCCATCTGCCACTTCTCAGCCTAGTTGTGCATCCTATCAATGTCCCACTGTAACCTCTGACAGCCCTCCACACTATCCACAACACCCCCAAACTTTGTGTTATCAGCAAAATTACTAACCTTTCCCTCCACTTCCTTATGCAGGTCATTTATAAAAATCAAAAAGAGAAGGGGTTTCAGAACAGATCCCTGAAGCACACCACTGGTCACCAACCTCCATGCAGAATATGACTCGTCTACAACCATTCTGCCTTCTGTGGGTGTTATGTACCCTGTAACTGGGTCACTTACCAGCAAAGATAGAGAGGTCCGTTGAAGTCTAATGGTACTACTTTTAACAGTATTTATTGATAAAAATACACAAAAATAATATCAATGCAAACATACAGATAATATACGTTGTCAATACTAAATCTAAAAGCGCGGGTATAATAATAATCAATAAGAAATAGCTCTGTCGTTGTCTAGGGGATAATGTATTGTCCGATGGAAATATAAAAGTCACTTTAGTTCATTCAGGCTGCAGCTTTTGGTTGGATAGAGAGACGATGTTTTTAGAACTTGCCCATTTTCCTTTTTATGATGTCGATCCTTCGAAATGTCGTCGGTGGTGATCTCTTCTTTAGCTAAGCCGTCTTCTGTGGTAAGGCCCCAATCCCAGGCAACGGGAAAGGACACACGTGGGCCCTCCACTGGCTGTTGCTATTAAACGCTGTCACGGGATTTCTAGTGTTCCTCCTGGTGCGTCTAAAGGGGTTGTTCCCCAGACCCTCTTTTATCCTTACAGGGTCTCAGATGTCAATCAGGTTGGGATGATGCAATCCCTCAACCAACCCCCTCTGATCGTTCCCTGAGGGCTTCCATGAAGTACAGTACTCAATACACAATTCCGTCTCCAAGAGACAATGGCTGTTATCCATGGCTTTGTATCGCTAGGGCCAGGACATTCCAAACATCTCTCTCTCATTTCCTGGGTCTCCTGACCTGAATTAATAGCGATCTTGCGATTCTCAAAAAGGAGGGGGCTACTTTGTACCCTTTGGCCCCTCAGAGGTGGGGCACAGTTGTAATATGAGTCGTCTACAACCACTCTTTGCCTTCTGTGGGTAAGCCAGTTCTGGATCCACAAAGCAATGTTCCCTTGGATCCCATGCCTCCTTACTTTCTCAACAAGCCTTTCATGGGGTACCTTATTAAACGCCTTGCTGAAATCCATATACAATACATTACTGCTCTACCCTTACCAATGCGTTTAGCCACATCCTCAAAAAATTCAATCAGGCTTGTAAAGGTACGACCTGCCTTTGACAAAGCCATGCTGAATATTCCTAATCATATTATGCTTCACAGGATCTTTTCCATGAATTTACCAGCCACTGAAGTAAGATTCACTAGTCTATAGTTTCCTGGGCGAACTCTACACCCTTTCTTGAATAAGGGAACAACATCTGCAACCCTCCAATCCTTCGGAACCTCTCGCATCCCCATTGATGTTGCAAAGATCATTGCCAGAAGGTCAGCAATCTCCTCCCTCGCCTCCCACAGTAGCCTGGGGTACATTTCATCTGGTCCTGGTGACTTCAACCTGATGCTTTCCAAAAGCTCCAGCACATCCGCTTTCTGAATGTCTATATGCTCAAGGTTTTCAGTCCGCTGAATATGGGTTACATTGAGTTACATAGCTCAGATATTCAATGAACAAATACACTCAGTGTCCACTTTATCTGGTATACTTGCATACCTGCTGGTTAATGCAAATATCTAATCAGCTAATCATGTGACAGCAAATCAATGCATAGAAGTATGCCGATATGGTCAAGAGGTTCAGTCAAACAACAGAATGCAAAGAAGTGTGATCTATGTGACTTTGACCGTGGAATAATGGTTTGTCCCTGTCAGAGCGTGTTGAGTATCTCAGAAACCGCTGATCTCCTGGGATTTTCACGCGCAGTAGTCTCTAGAGTTTACAGAAAGTGGTGCAGAAAAACAAAAAGTAAAATATCCAGTGAGTGGCAGTTCTGTATCGAAAATGCCTTGTTAATGAGAGAAGTCAGAGGAGAAAGGCCAGACCAGTTCAAGCTGACAGAAAGGTGACAGTAACTTAAATAACCATTCATTACAGCTTGGTGTGCAGAGAATTGTCTCTGAATGCACACATCACATTTTGAAGTGGGTAGGCTCCAGCAGCATAAGACCACACCGGGTTCCACTCCTCTACCAAATAAAGGTCTTAATGAGTGTACATGATATCTTTGAGTAAATATCCCAAGTTAATCTACCTAGGAATAATTTAGTTATTTTTCCTTTAACCCTCTGTTGACTGGTTCAGAAATGGTTGAATTCAAGGCTTCACATGAGAGATTGACTCTGATCTCTTGAGAAGAATGAAGCGAGAAGGGAAGGATTTCTTTGCCATGATCTTTATGGGAATCAAAAACATAGATAGGCGTAAGAATGAGTCTGAGCAGCTGGTCCAAATTATGAAGTAGAATCACAAATATCATGGATTACTATCTCAGCTCTCTGCAAATTCACATTAGGTTAATCACACCAGTGCATTGAATGTGCATCTCAACAAATGGTGTGGGGAAACGGATTTCAATTCACAAGCCACTGGCACTATTGCTAGGGAAAGAGGGAGATGTTCTACTGGAATAGTTGTAATTCATTTGGGACCAGCAACTTTGTAAATCAAAGAACTAAGACAGTTGATAAGGCTTTTGGGCGCTGGCAGTGTGAAGGGTTTGGGTGAGTGGAAATTACAAGAAGACATTTATGCAAATAAGTAACAATAACTGGAATGTGTCAAGAAGGGATAGCTGTGGATATAAACATAAGAATATTTTAGTCAGAGTACGGAAATACTGAAAAATGGTTCAGTGTGGTCTTTATCACAATATACAAGATTCATGATAAGATGGATACACTGATGGCAGAAAATAGACATAAATGGAAATAATCCAACAATCACTGTGGGTAAATGGTTGCAAAGTGCTTTAAACTGGAAAATAAAGATTCCAAAATACAGAATTTGTAGAAGAGGTAGCAAGAGATGTTGCTGAGGCACACAATGTGGATGAGAAATAGGATGGGCACAAGAAAGAATCATGGGGGCACAAGAGAAACTCTTAATTCTATGGTTACATAATGATTGGTGATTAAGTATTTAAATACCATAAACGTCTCTGCCTCAACCACCCTCTCAGACAGAACATTCCAGATTTGAACCACCTTCTGGATGAAATAAGTTCTTACACAGATCTTCTGGGGATCTCTTGTCCTTTGTCTTAAACCTAAGCTCCTCAGGTTTTGAAATCTTTGCTGTGGGGTGTAGTTTCCTGGTATCTACCCAATCAATGTCATTCCTAACGAATTCATTGTTGTTTATTTCATGACACAAGTTAAAGTTATTTAATTGTTGACGACTTCTAACTGGAATGAAAAATTTGTAATTTTGAATATTTTGTAATTAAAACTGTGATATTCAACTATTATGATTGAAATAAGAAATAAGCCAGTTAACAAAAATCATTTGCTATTTAAAAAATTCCTATCACAGCTCATTTAAATTTTCTGGAGTTTGAAGTAACTAGTTCAGTCACTGCTCTGCACTGTTCAGTTATGGGCAATACCTGACCTTTCATGATTCTGTATGTACTTCATTAATGTATGTTTCAAAATTGCCACTGAATTGATTGATCTACATTTGAATTTGCATAAAGAGACTGACAAATTACATTGTTGATTTTAAAAGTAACTACCAAAGTCAAACTTACTGTAAATGAAAACTAAATGAAAAGATAATTTAGGATCTACAATGTTACATTTTCTCCAAAGAGGCTTTGAGGATATTCTTGAAGCTTTTTCTTTAGACTGCTTGGTAATATGTTTTTGTGACAGAGCTCAGATAAAATATGCAGCTGAAACACGTAAAGCCACTAAGAGCAAAGAACTGAGAAACTATCAGAGGTTGCTGTAAGGAATTTTGAATACACCTTCAACTACGTATCCTTTGTGTAAATGCCCTTAATTCTATTAGACTTAGGAGCAGAATCAGGCCATTCAGCCCACTGATTCTGTCCCGCCATTTGACGATGGCTAATTTACATTCCCTCTCAATCCCATTCTCCTACCTTCTCCCTGAAACCTTTGCAACTTAATTATTGTCTCCACATTAAATATACCCAATAATTTGGCCTCCAGAACTATCTGTGGTAATGAATTCCACAGATAAATAAATTGTTGCTCATCTCTGTTCTAAAGGATCCTTTTATTCTGAGGATGTGCCCTCTAATCATAGACTCCCCCCACTATTGGAAACATCCTCTCCATATCCACTCTAACTAGGCTTCAATGAAGTAGCTCTTACTTCCCTGGAGTGCAGTTCATCTGGTCCAGATGACCTGTCTACCTCCAGACTTTTTAGCCTCCCAAGAACCTTCTCTTCAGTAATAGTAACTACATTGACTTCTGCCCTCTGGCACTCTGGAATTGCTTTTCCAGTTGCCTTCTGTTGGTCACAATCCTATAGCTTTTCCACTAGTTTTTGCTATATTGTAGGCCTTCTCTTTTGCTGTTATGCCATCTTTGATTTATCTTGTCAGCCAGAAAGAATGCTTCTTTTTTAGGATAAACTGACACAGCATCTTTTGAATTACACCCAGAAACTCTACCGTCATCCCTGTTAACTACAGTTGAACAACTGTGTCTCCTTTTAATCAGCTTTGGCTAGCCTTTGTAGTTACCTGTAATAATAGGTTTCTGTTAGTCTCGAGTGACCATGGATTTGCTCCATGGATTTCAGGGCGCAGGCCTGGGCAGGGTTGTATGGGAGACCAGCAGTTGCTCATGCTTCAAGTCTCCCCTCTCCACACCACTGATGTTGTCCAAGGGAAGGGCAAGGGCTGATACAGCTTGGCACCAGTGTCAATGTGTGGTTAAGTGCCTTGCTCAAGGACACAACATGCTGCTTTAGCTGAGGCTTGAACTAGTGACCTTCAGATCACTAGACCAACGCCTTAACCACTTGGCCATGTGCCAACACATTACCCGTAATGCTGATAAATCTGATTTTAACATCTCCCTCTCAAATTATAAGGTGAATTCTATCATATGTATCATGATCACTGCCTCCTCAGGAATCCTTTATCTTAAGCTCCCTAATCAAATCTGGTTCATGACACAACACTTGATCCAGAATTGCCTTCTTACAGCAGACAATACAAACCAGCCTTGCTGCCACTTCTGACTGAAATAACCCAACCAAAATAAACAAGGCTTAGTGAGCAAATGCCATTGTCACCTACATTTTA
This sequence comes from Hypanus sabinus, assembly GCF_030144855.1. Taxonomy (NCBI): domain Eukaryota; kingdom Metazoa; phylum Chordata; class Chondrichthyes; order Myliobatiformes; family Dasyatidae; genus Hypanus; species Hypanus sabinus. Next base: position 73,167,294 of record NC_082711.1, on the reverse strand, counting down.
AAAGTTAGTGCTGAAGAACTTAAATTGCAAAACTACAGTCTCACTCAGTGTCTACTGGAGGCAGTCAGAGATGGTGTTATTGTGGTAGTCTTCAATAAAGAAAGTTGGTAACTATCGAGGGGTTTCCCTTCTGTTTGCCACAGAAATAAGGGAGTTGATGCAAATGATTGAAGAGGATGAAGCAGTGAATGTTGATGCTTGAAGTTAGTAAAGCATTTGACAAGATCCCCATCTCTAGTCCAGAAAATGAAGTGACATAGGATCCATTATGAGTTGGTAAATTGGTAACAACATTGGCTTGGTCAAAGATGATGGAGGTTGTGGCAGTTGGGTGGTTTTCTGATTTCTGGCCTGTGACCAGGGAGTTCCACGGAAGTGTTCTGCGACTATTAAGTGAGGTGCACAGGGAACTGAAGTAAATGTTCTGTTGCTTGTAATAATACATACATTAATTGAATGAAAATGTAGGTTTTCTTATTAATAAATTAGCAGATGATATAAAGGTTGGTGAGGATGTAGATCATGGAGAAAGGTGTCAGAGGATGCAGCACAATAAAAGCCTGTTGGAAATTTGGACAGAACGATGGAAGGAAGATAGAGTTTTTTCAAGTGGTGTGAGATTAGGATTTCAAATCCAGGGGAATGTCAGAACCCTCTTGAGCGTTTACATATAGTGGGATCTTGGAAATGCTACTCTATAGCACTCTGAATGTAGCAATCCAAGTGAATAGGGTGGTCAGTGTGAATAGCAAACCTGCCTTTATTGTTTAAGGCATTGCAGTTGTACAAACCTTCAGTAAGGACACACTTAGATCATTATGTGCAATACTGATCACCACATTATAGGAAGAATGAGGAGGCTTTGGAGGAAGCGTAGAAGGGATTCACCAGCATGTTGCCTAGAATGGAATATATAAGGTCCATATAGAAGTTGAACAAACTTGGATTCTTCTCTCTTGAGCATCAGGGATTGTGAGGTGACTTTGCGTAAGTATATAGAATTATCAGGGTTATTGGCAGAATAATTGGAGTCTTTTCCCCAAGAGGTAAACATCAAGTACCAGATGACAAATAGTAAAAGTGAGAGAAGGAAAATTTAAACAACATTTGTGAGCCAATTTTTCTTGCAGGAGGTAGGTGCTGCCAGGAGAGCTGGTTGAGCCAGATACAATAGAAATGATTAATAGGCATTTGGACAGACACATAAACAGGCAGGCAATAGTGGGATTATTATAGATTTGCATATGGGCAGTCCTGACATGATGGGCTGAATGGCCTGTTACTGTGTTGTACTGTTCTATGTTCTATGGAGTGGAAATATGTCCTTCGAGTGACTGCCTATTAAGATGCAGCTACAGGGAGCACCACATGGATGAACCTTAAAAACATACGCAATTTCTTTGTTATAGCATTAGGTTTTGAGAGGAACAATCAAAAAATGTGGTGAACAGGAGGGGAGGAGTGGGAAAGGAAGAATGATCATTGCATGGATTTTATAATGCCAATAAGCATTTGTTTTAAAATGCAACAAATTACCCTTGAATTGCAGCATTAGCTGAATGAGACATGGAATTATCATCCAGCAAATCTAATTATTCAACACCAGCTATCAATGAATTTAACAGTTACAGATATAACCAATTTTCATAAGACCTCATGATAAAACATTGATATAAGTTTACTGGAACATTACTAAATAATTTTCATGTTTTAAATGATTTTCATCTTCAAAGACATTTGAAATTCCTGAGATGTGTTTGAGCTGAATAATTGTGTTTTGTGCTCAAAACCCCTCCAGCCGTAACATCTGCAGTCTATGGCAATATGGAGTTTTCAATGAGATTATGTTAAAATGACAAACAACAGTAAAAATAGCTCTGCAGATTCTGAAGTAATTGGTCAATAGAGCTTTGTATCATAAATGGTATAATTAATAGTTTAATTAAAATTTCAGCATTTCTGAGAGGGTCATTTGTTTCTTTGTGTTGATTGTCGCTATTCTTCTTAGTAAATTGTAGCTACTTAATTTTCCTGCAAGCATCTTGGAGTACATTAAATTTTGAATTTTGCAACCTTTTGCTTATAAATGCTTTTCACATAAACATATTTTTCTTTGAATGAGCTATTGGTTATGATGAACTCATGGCATGGGACTCACTGCAAACCTGCAGTCCTCTGTCCTGCAAACAAGATAAATGGATAACAGGAAATTTATTTAATGCATTCTTCTTCACGCTGAAGATAATATGGATAACCTTGTCTATTCTTAGCCAATAATTGCTACAATTAAAAATTATTTGAATTCAAGAATGCTCTACGCTTTTAATAACTAAACACTGGCTTAACCCTATTGTTGCCGATTATCTCTACAATCTTTTGATGGTGTCATATCATAGACACGCTTTGAACAACCATAACCACAATTGCTTTGTAATTTCATTTTATTTGCTTTTAAAGCTACAACAGAAGTAAAGTACAAGAGTGGTCATATATGTTAACTGATGGAAACTGCAGAGTTTCTCATTTATCTTAACAGATGAAGAAAGATAAGGAAAAACAGATTAACTTACAGTACTGTGCAAAAATCTTAGGTATATATATATAGAAAGGGTGCCTAAGACTTCTGTATAGTACTGTAGTAATTTTATGTATTGCACTGTAATGCTGTCTCAAAAAAAATCAAATTCCATGACATATGTGAATGATGATGAACCTGATTCTGACATAGGCCTCTATTGTGCTCTGTGACTGGGAAGGGGGCTGGGAGAGGGGAGTCATTATTTGAAAAAGGGAAGGCAGAGGGAAAGGAGTAGGTAGCACAAGACAGACATTCTATAATGATCAATAAACTAATTGTTCTGAATCAAATGACCTTGCCTGGTGTCTCAGGGTAGGGCGTGTCTACATCTGTGCCATCCCCCCAACTCCTGACACTCCTTCTCTGCCACCTCCCGAAGTGCTCCACCCTCGCCATTCCCAACAACTTTTGCTCCCGCCAATTTACAAACCTGCTCTCCACTCCACCTTGACAAATACAGTACTGTGCAAACGTCTTACGCACCCTAGCTATATATATGTGCCTAAGACTTTTGCACAGTACTGTACTTCCAGAAAAGCATATCTGTTTAAAAGCAAACAAATCTGTAGCATTGAGTCTACTTTCCAAAGAGGGCATTGTGACTCTACATATTATTATGCTAGAGCTGTCTGGTTTAGAGACTAGTCTACATCATGAGACTACATGCTATTTTGATAGAGCTGTAATTTGCCTAGTTTTGGAATGCATTTAACACATACTGAAAGGATGATTTCAAAATGAATGCTCATGATATTCCTGTAACGCTCACTGTGTTGGTTTCTAACGTTTTAAAGAACTTCAGAATACAAGCCTTTAACTAACCAGTGATTTCACTTTTGGTTTGATCTTGAAAATACAGACTTAAAGTGGATGATGCTTTTTTTCAGGTATTGAAGTGTCCAGATTTCAGACATCTCTTTAATATGAACCTATAATTTTATATAGAGAGTCAGCTTTGCCTAATGATGTAGGCCATATCCTACAGTACGGTAATGTACAATAGGGCAGCATGGTAATATAGTGGTTAGCGCAATGCTTTATAGCACACAGTCAGTGACCTGGATGCAATTTCAGCTGCAGTCTGTATGGACTTTGTATGTTCTCCCTATGATAGCATGGGTCTCCTCCAAGTGTTCCCGTATCCTCTTACGTCCCAAAGATGGTTGGGTAAATTGTGGGCATGCTATGTTGGTGCCAGAAGCACGATGGCATTTTGTGGGCCGCCCCAAGCACATCCTCGGATTGCATTGGTGTTGATGCAAACGGCGCATTTCACTGTATGTCTCAACATACGTGTGACAAATACAGCTAATCGTAACCATTTTATCCAGTGCTCACTTACTTAACACACAGTAAGCTAACAATGAACTGAAAACTCAGCAAAATTTCTAGCTCAGCGTGCTGTGAAGTATATATTTGGATCTGTAATAAGCTGTTTTTAAACAAAATGTAAGCTAAATGAAATGCTGAAACTGTTGCTCATACAAACACAAACATGTACCTATTCTAATTTAACTATCTGTGACTTTCTCTCAACTCTGGTCTAGCTGTCAACACGAGTTATAACCAACACATAAAGCCACATAAATATTCAACAGCAAAAGAAAATATCAAACTGCTGGAGGAACTCAGTGGATCAGGCAGCACCTGGGGAGGCAAAGGAGGATAGTCAATGTTTTGGGCTGAGAAACAGAGAAAGGAGAGGTAAGATGGTCAGTTTGAAGAGGTTAGGGGGTGGGGTGTAACACGGGCTAGCAGGTGGAATGGAAAGAGGAGGGAATGTTGGGCAGAAGGAACTGGTTGGAAGAGGGGAGAGAAATACAGGTGACTCATGAGATTGCAAATACTGAAATCTGGAATAAAAATGAGCTGCTGGAAGAAGTCAATGAGTCAGGCAATATCTGTGGAGGTAAACCGGTAGTGTAGCAGTAAGCATGATGCCTTGCAGCGTGGGACATTGGTGTTCAGAGTTCTGTTCCAGCATCCTTTGTAAGAAGTTTGTATGTCCTTCCTGTGAGTGCATGGGTTTCCTCCAGGTGCTCCAGTTTCCTCCCACAGTCCAAAGATGAAGTGGTTTGTAGGTTAATTGAACATTGTAAATTATTGTGTGATCTAGGATTAAACGGATAGGTTGCTGGGCAGTGTGGCTCATTGAGCCAATGCCATGCAGTGTCTTTAAATAAATAAATGGACAATCGACATTTCAGGCCGAGACCCTTTGTCTGATGTAAAAATGGGGATACAGCTTGGGCAATAATGTGAGGGGTCTGGAATAAGAGCAGGCAAATGATCCAGCTGAGGATCCACCTTTTGATTGACAGGTTAGGTTATGGAATCTGATCAGAAAGGAAGGTGAAAATGGAAGCAAATAGCAGAGAGGCAGGCAGATCGGAAGAGTCGGAGGAGTGTGTGGGTGATGGACACATGAAACAAGTGGGGCAGGAAATAGAAACTGCATCATGGGGGCTGAGCAGATCAGCAGTTCATATTTTTCATCCAAGCATTGGTTTCAATTTTTATTAATTTGCAGGAGTATGTTAGTTTCCACATTTAAATGCAAATACCCATGTTAAAACTAACCTATAAAAAGCTGAATCCTCCAAGGAGGAATTACTTTCTACTGTAAAATCAAATAGCAATAAAAATCATGGTATAGAGTAAAATTGGTCAGAGTTTATTACTGAACCAACTTCTAGGCAGTTCCAGCCAATGTTTGAGAAATAATTTTGAAGTAATCTATCTTAAAACAATTTATTCATCAGTGCTTATCACTGCCAATTAGGAATAACTGGATGAAATTCTTTAAGCTATGAAAAATATTTCTTGTGACCATGGTGGTCACCCAATTTAATCTGCTGTGACATAGTTACATTAAGTCAACTTTTTGATATCATGTCTCTAGAGAAAGCTAGGAGGAATTTTAAATAATTATCAATTATGGATGATGATAGAGCTTGGGTTTGGTTCTGCTTAATAGCTTGCTATCATTATTCAGAATGCAGAGTGATCTACTGTAACTAAATGAATTTAATCAGCTGTAAAACTCCTGTGTCCATTTATGGTACAATGCATAAATATTTAATAATAATTGATACCAATAGCAATCATAGCCATTAACAAAACGTTACTGAGTGCCATGTTAGGTCAGGCTTGGAGATGAGAAGTTTTGCAAACAATGACATTGAAATCGCCTATACAGAATACCCAATATATGGCAGCAAGTTATCATAGTGATGGAGAAAATGAAAACCATCTTGTTGAAATAAAAGATACAAGAGAACCGATGTGAACTGTGCACAAGTTCAGTCTCATATACATTTAATACAAGATTAGTGCATTTTCCATATGCTTTGTTCAGGCTGAAGAGTTCCAGTTCTAAAATGGGAATTGCTTTCACAAACGCTGCCTAAACAGATGAGGGTTTCCAGAATTTTTATTTGTAACTTACACTGCTACCTAAAGAAATAATATTAGATGGTTGACTTAGTATTGATTCATGTTTAGCTCAGTCTTTTGTATTTTTGTTGGCGCACGTGTATGGGGAGTAATTTCTCTTTTGGTCCTCATTCCAATAAGATGGAATACCTACCAATTCTTTCATTATCAACCTAAGCAAATCAATAACTTTTAACGAAGACAGAAGATATTGAAAGCACTCAACAGATCAAGCAGCATCTGTGAAAAAGATGGCATGAGACACCTGCAGAACTGAAGAGAGAAAACAAGTTTGTTTTAAGTTGCAGTGAAAATGGGGGAGAGTTGGAAAGAACAAAGTGAGTATTAGATTAATGTGCTACTTAGACAAAGATTATGTTTTTTTCTTGGTGCTATGTTTGCTAATAGCAAGGTTCCTCTCTTTGTAAGTACTGCATGACTTGCTGGCAAAGTCTTACAGCCCTTTTCCGAGCAACACAAAATCCCAGCTTCTAACAAGGGATAATGTGGCTAGGGTGTGACACTACCATCTAACTGTGTCAAATAATGTGTAGAAAGCCAGAAATTATGAAGAAAAAATAGATAATTTTCACAGTCTATCCTCCGACACATCCAGCGGCCAACTCTAGATACACAGACTAGGAGTAGGGAAGTCGGGAAGGTAAATAGCTTTAAAATTCTCGTTTATTTTTAAAAAAGCTGGGAACAAAACAGAACAACAAACATATTAAATTCAAATATACTTTACTAGGCTATCTGGATTTATATTTTGAATAGCCAGCACAATCTTTCTTTAATCATTTATTTAAAGAATCGAAAAGTAAATAAACTATGAAGCGGCAAAAGCAAATGGGATCTTAGAACAAAATTAAAAAAACACAAAAAGGCCTCTCATTCCCTCAAATGTGCCCCCCCTCCATTCAATATGTTTGTAGCCTATCTGCCTTCGGCTCAAACTCTCTTCACTGTGAATTATGCCCAGAGGAATTGAAAGGTCAGTCAGATGAGTAGGGGTCATTTCTTTTCTTAGCTGATACACTGGACACAAGAGCATGAAGGCAATGCTGGGATTATATACGGCACTATCTAGGCTATGGCCTAAGTAACATGAAGAATTTGGTAACTGCGTTACGAAAAACATTGCAAAGGAAAGAGGGCAGAAAAGGTTTAAAGCGATGTTGCCAGGTATGGAAAATTTTTGCTGTACAGACAGATTGGTCATGCAGGAGTGTTTTCTTTGGAATAAGGCATGCTGAGGTGTATAAAATGATGAGAGGCTAGAGATAGTAACCTATAGCAGATGTGTTCAAAACACAAGGGAGGGTGGAGGGTGTAAAGTTCTAAAATTATTGTTAAGGATTAGTGTGATGTAAAAGAAATCACCTGGGGCCAGAGTGTTAGAGGATCATAGAGTTATTTAGAACAGAAACAGAACATTTGGCACAACTATCCATGCCAATGCATCATCTCACACTTGACCTCCTGCTCGACAGCTTTCCTTGCTAGCCACAAATTCACCAAGCTTAGTGTCATCTGCAAACTTATAAATCATGGTATCCACATACTTTTCTAAATCATTATCATAGAGTGCAGTACAAAGAACGATCCCTGTTCCACACTATTGATTAGAATCCTCAATGTGAAAAGCAATCCTTCAATACAATCAACACACACAAAATGCTGGTGGAACACAACAGGCCAGGCAGCATCTATAGGGAGAAGTGCTGTCGATGTTTTGGGCCAAGATCCTTCGTCAGGATACAATGATCTTTTCCTCCTATCATCACGCCAATTCTGTATCTCATTTCTCTCTCTCCTTGGAGTCTATGTATTTTCTCACCTTTATGCATTTTAAGGCTGCCAACTCCTCCTCATTTCTAACATCAATATGCTTCAGGGTAACTTTCTAGCTTCCATGTTCTTCTCCATGGTAAATACAGATGAGAAGTTTTCCCTTGAGACCTTACTGGCTGCTGTAGCTCCACATACAGATTACCACATTGATCCTTAAAGGGATCTACTCTCTCCTTAGTTACCTTTTCTGCTATTAATATTCTTAAAAGAATCTTTTTAGGATTCTCCTTTACCTTATTGGTGAGGAATATTGCATATCCCCCTTTTAACATAGAACATAGAACTGCACAAAACAAACTCACTGGCCCACAAAATTGGCTGAACTAATTAAATCAATGACTCCTATTTAATCTAATTCCTCTTCCCAGCATATTGACCATATCCCTCCTTTCTCTGCATATTCATATATCTATCTAAGAGCATCTTTAATGCTCCTATACTATCTGCGTCTACTGCCACCTCTGGCAGTGTATTCCAGGCCACTCATCTCAATGTAAGATACTTGCCTACACTTCTCTTTTGTAGTTTCCCCCTCACAACTTAAATACATGTTCTCTAGTACTAGACATTTCAGCCCTGAGAAAAAAATACTACCTAATCTTTAATTTATAAGCTCCTATGAAATCCCCCTCAGTATCTGCTCCTTTAGAGAAAACAGCTCCAGTTTGTCCAGCCTCTCTTAATAGTACATGACCTTCAAATCAAGCAGCATCCAGCTAAACCTCCTATGCACCCACTTCAATGCCACCACGTTCTTTCTATAATGAGGGGACCAGAAATAGATGCAATACCTTAAATGTGGCCTAACCAAAGTTTTGTAAAGCTGTACCATCCTGGTTCTTGAACTCAGTGCCTCGACTGAGTGCCCGGATGAAACTCTGTCTGCCACTTCTCTTCCCATATCTGCAACTGATCTTTGGCAATATTCTTTGTAATCCACCAAATCTTTGTGTCATTTGCAAACTTATTCACCCATCCTACCACATTTTTATCCAAATGATTCATATATATGGCAAACACCAGTGATCCCAGTAAAAGTCCCTACAGGACACCACTAGCTGCAGACTCCATTCAGAATAAGACCCATTGGCACTACCCTCTGCCTGCAGTGTGGAAGCTAATTTTGGATCCAATCAGCCAAATCACCGTGGATTTCTTGCCTTCTAACTTTCTGGATCAGCCTGCTATGTGGGATTTTGTTGAAAGCCTTATCAAGGTCCACATGGATAATGTCCAGAGGTCTACCTTCGTCATCTCAATAGATTATTCTGACAAAACCATGCTGATTGTCCTAAATCAGTCTATGCTTCCTTGAATGCCCTTAAATCCTATCTTTAAAAATCCTTTCTATTAGTTTCTCTACTATAGGCTTGAAACACAAGTCTATAACTTTTTCCCTCCTAATTTAGTCCCTTATTCCTTGAGTAATTCTCTTGATCCCAGCTGGTTGTTGCTGATATATACCTGCTTCTTTTTCCTGTCCAAAGCTTCAGTATCCTCTTTAATCAGAGTTCCCTGACCCTCTTCACTCTGACAGGAACATGCTGGCCTTGAAATTTTCCTATCTCACTTTGAAAAGCCCATTGAGAAAGGTAGTAGAGGTTAGAATATCATCACATTTAGGAAGTTCCAGAGGGTTAACTTGAAGGACCATGATCTTCAAGACTAAAGACTAAATGATGGAAACCATGGTTAAACTCAGCAATTTATTTTTTAACTAGCATGGGCAAGATCATTTGAATGACCATCTTCCCTACTGTACATTTTCTTTGATTCTACACTGCAAATTAATTGGCTATTTCCGTGAAAAATTTTGAATGATTCATTGTCAAATACACTGTTAAATATGATAGCGTTCTTTAGCTAAATTTCATCCTAAAGCTTAATCAATTCAAAATGTTTGCAATTCAATAAAACCATATTTAAATTTGCAGCCTTATCTGACCACATTCTGATGTCAATAATTCAAGACTAAACTAAAATAACACAATTTAAGACACTTATTATCAATTAGTAAGAGAAAAGAATCACTTAAGTAAGTCCTTCTCTGAAATATTAAATCCTTGATAGAATAATATTTCTTATACCAAAATTATTTAGCACAGTGACAATTTAATTCTTCTGTGGGAATTAAACACTTTGCTAAAATAAAGAATCTATTAACAAAGCAGCTCCATTAACCTTTGAACTTTTGCAGCTACTTCGATTGGCATTTTACTCTGGGTACCTTTAAATTTAACTGACAGGATGACAATGACTCATTTTTATTGTTTAATGCACTATCACGTTTTTCTCTTCATTTGTATTGTGTTTAATGGGGATAAACAGCAAGTGATTACTTGTACTTGTTCAAAGCCTGTGAATCTACTGTGACTTCTCACTGTGTGGTAGAAAAATACGTATTTTAAAAAACCACACTGCAGGGATAATGTCATTGATATTTAAAAACATCCACTGAAATTATATTCTGTTTGAAATGTCAAAAGCTTCAAAATTTTCTTTTCGTATATTTTGACAACCATATTATTTCATACATTAGGTATTTTATCCATTTCAAAAGTGTATTTTTATGCTGATCAGTATGAAGATTTTCATTACTGGGAAATGAAAATACTATATGTTCCAAAGTGTCAACATCAGTTCAAAGCCTGATATAGAGCAGGAGATCAACTATTATTTCATGGAATCATACAGGGTGGAAACATGAACTTTGGGCCTCAGAGAGTGCATGACTAGCAAATGCACATTTACAATAATCTCATCTTCTTCTGCCCACCTTCCCATCAACTCCTCCAAATTCTGGCATTCAGCTATACTGGGGGAATTTCCAGTAGCCAAGTCATGCAGCTTTGGGCAACTGAGGCTCCAGGAAAAAACATGCATTGTCACAGGGACAACATACTTAGAAGAAGCTTCCTGCACCATCCCACGCCTGCACTTTGGAAAGTCTGATCAATTGGCTGCACTTCTACTCCCAGAGACTAAGGACTGCAGCACCAGTGGTGAGGATCGAGAAGATATGGTCAAGGGAGGCAGAAAAGCGCTTACAGGACCATTTTGAGTTATATTGGATAATATTCAGAGATTCATCTTGGAGTCTGAATGAGTATACCACAGTTGTCATCGACTTCTTCAAGACCTGTGTTGATGAGTGTTTGCCTTTGAGAACATACCAGACACACTCAAACTTAAAGCCAAGGTTGATCCAGGAATTTTCATAGTCTACTGAGGGCTAGATCATTGGCATTCAAGACTGGTGATCCAGAACTAACCAAGAAGTCCAGGTACAACCTATGGAAGGCTCTTTCAAAAAAATAATCAGATTGAAGTTAGAGACAGAATTGGATGCACGTCAGCTCCAGCAGGCTTTGCATTATTCTTACAAGGTGAAACCTAAAGTCATGAATGGCTATGATGCTTCACTTCTAACGAGCTCAATGCCTTTTATCCATGCTTTGAAAGGGCAAATAAAACTACATTTTTGCAAATCCCTGCCGCATCTGGTGACCTGTGATATCTGCCTTGGAGGCCGACGTCAGGACATTTTTCAGGAGCGTGAACTCTCACAAGGTGTGAGGCCCTGATGTCCTGGCAGGACACCGCAAGTGCCTCAGAAGAGCAGTGTGAATTGCACTACATCTACTGTGATGAAGTATTTTGAGAGGTTGGTCATGACCAGTAATAACTCTTGCCTAAATAAGGATCTGGACACACTGTAACTTGCCTATTGCCACAATAAGTTTATAGTGGATACAACCTCGCTGGGTTTCCACTTGGCCTTGGATCACATGGACATAGCAATACTGAGGTTCATCTGCTGTTTGTTGATTACAGCTCATTGTCCAGCTTAGTATGAATCAACAAGCTCCAAAACCTGGGCTTATGTACCTCCCTCTGTAGCTGGATCTTTGCCTTCTTCATGGGGAGACTATAGTCAGTGTGAATTGGAAATATCAACTCCTCCTCGCTGTCAATCAACACTGGCGCACCTCAAGAATATGTGTTTCGTCCACTGCTCTACTCTCTTGACAGCCACAACTGTGTGGCTAGTCACAGCTCAAATGCCATCTATAAATCTGGCGATGAGCACAACTGTTGTTGGCAGAATTTCAGATGGTGATGAGGAGGAGTATAGGAGTGAGCTGGTTGAGTGGTGTGAAAGCAACAGCCTTGCACTCAATGTCAGTAAGACCAAGGAATTAATTGTGAACTTCAGGATGGAGAAGTTGAAGGAACACAACCAGTCCTCATCAAAGGATCATCAGTGGAAGAGGTGAACAGTTTCATGTTCCTGAGTATCAACACCTCTGGATCTATCCTGGGTCCCAACATATTGATACAAATAAAAAGAAAGCATGTCAGAGGCTATATTTCATGATACCAAAGACTGTCACATATTTCTACAGATGTACCATGGAGAGCATTCTAACTGGCTGTATCACTGTCTGGTATGGAGGGGAGACTGCACAGGATTGGGAAAAGCTGCAGAAAGTTGCAAACTTAGCCAGCTCCATCATTGCGTTATCCTCTCCAGCATGGAGGACATCTTCCAAATGTGATGCCTCAAAAAGGCAGCATCCATCATTAAGGACCCCCATCACCCAGGACATGCCCTCTTCACATTGGTGCTATTAAGGAGAATACAGAATTCTGAAGATACCCACTCTAGGTTTTGGGAACAGCTTCTTCCCCTCTGCCATCAGATTTCAGACTGGACAATGAACCAACCCATGAACACTACTGCATTTTTTTCTATTTTTTTGCTCTCTTTTCACTCTATTTATTTATTTACTTTAAAATATATTTCTTCTTGTAATTCGTGTTGTTTTAAATTATGTTTTGCAATGTACCTCTGCCACAAAACAGCAGATTTCACTAAATATGCCATGAGTATAAACCTGATTTTGATTCTAATTCTCATCTCTGAAGAAAACATCAATTTCATCTGGGAGCTCTAGTTTCCGCCCACAACTCAGTCATGAAGTTAGGTCATTGTAAATTGCTCTATTGTGCAGGTGAATGATAGAAACTTTGGGGTGGGGGGGGGAATTATTAGACCATAAGACCATAGAAGTAGGCTATTCAGCCTATCGAGTCTGTCTGCCATTCAATCATGGACTGATCTACTTCTTCCCATCATCCCACCCCCCTCCTTTCTCCCCATACCCTTTGATGCCCTGGCTAATCGAGAACCTATCTATCTCTGCCTTAAATGCACCCAATGACTTGGCCTCCACAGCCACTCATGACAACAAATTCCATAAATTTGCCACCCTCTGACTAAAGTAATTTCTCCGCATCTCTGTTCTAAATGGACATCCTTCAATCCTGAAGTTGTGCCCTCTTGTCCTAGACTCACCTACCATGGGAAACAACTTCACCATATTTAATCTGTTCAGGCCTTTTAACACTTGGAATGTTTCAGTGAGATCCCCCCTCATTCTCCTGAACTCCAGGGTATTCTTGTGAATCTTCTCTGAACCCTCTCCAAAGTCAGTACATCCTTTCTAAAATAAGGAACCCAAAACTGCACACAATACTTGATGTGTAATCTCACGAGTGCCTTATAGAGCCTCAAAATCACCTTCCTGCTCTTATATTCTGTACCTCCAGAAATGAATGCCAACATTGCATTTGCCTTCTACACCACTGACTCTACCTGGAGGTTAACCTTTAGGGTATCCAGCACAAGGACTCCCAAGTCCCTTTGCGTCTCTGCATTTTGAATTCTCTTCACATCTAAATAATAGTCTGCTCATTTATTTCTTCCAAATGTGAGAATAATAAAACAGATTAGGGCAGGATTATTGCCAACCTGGGCCCTTGATTGTTGGCACTGACCCATGATGTGGAAGGGCTTGTATCTCTATCTCAGTGACAAACTGCCAATTAGCTGTCAAGTTCATTGAGTCCTTTGAAAGACAACCTACAGAATAATATATAAAAGAACCAGGTAGATACTCTAGATGTGATATTATGCTATGATAGAGTCTATTAACAATCATATCATGAATGTTCCTTTGGGAAAAATAATTATAATGTAACAGAATTTCATACTTAATTTGAAAATGATGTAATTGATTTATAACTAGTGTTTTAAATGTAAACAAAGTTATTTCTGAGAGCTGAAGTAAGTAAAATAATTACACAATTAGATTAAAAATATGAGAATAGAGAAACGAGGTTGGATGGTTAACAAAATAACTCAACTTTCACATTTCCAGAAGATTAAAAAATAAGCTTCGAAAGAAGAGGCTGGAAGTCTGCTATTACATTGAAGAGTGGAAGACCAGAGCAAATTTGAGGGACTGCCTGTTATGCTCCTGCTATTATTTTTTGTTTTCATAAAATAGTGCAGACAGTTCATAAGCTTGATTTCTAATACTAGAAAATGTAAGAAAAATCCAGTTTCTTTAGGGTAATTTTAATGTTGAGTGACAGTGTAAAATGAATGATGTTAAATCAGGCAATCTTTACACAAGGCTTTCAATTTCATTTCCTATCAATTTCCTGGTGGGGAATGACCATTTTTCATGAATAGATGAATGAAATTGACTGAAGGCCTTTAATTATTGCATGTAGTCTTATGAAAACTGTGCCCGCTGTAATTTTTGTCAGTTATTCCACTTTTTCTTTTAGTTCAGCAAATTTGCACATCACACTTCTAAATGCGGCATCATGGTATCATAGACTTGATGATATTTTCTCTTGCATAGACTGAACACTATGTAATGATATAACTGACACTTTACTGGTACGATATTGTGCTAATATTCAATGTGGGGTATCTTTAATTTGGACCTTTCTTTAACTCTCTAGCTCACTCATTTAATAGATTGTTATTTTAAAGCTTATTGATCATTTTAGTGTATAATAATTTAAAACATTAACCTAATTAAAGTTAGGAAAATTAGCATAGCTCATAATATTTAATTACATTGACGGAGAGCAATTCTAGGGATTACTTCATGGTAGCAATTTGGAACTTAACATTCAAATGTAAGCCATGGACTACAATCACAATCTTTCCCTTCCATTCTTCGCTGACTTCAACTACTTTACCTCTGTTGATTATATTTGCCCTTTAAGTTACATTGACACTGAACCAATCAAAGTGGTGACTTTTTATAGTCCTATCCTCCCTCTCCACACAAAGCATTGAAGGTTTCTCCCACACATGGTAGTCCACAGGTACTTTATTCAGGCAGCAGTTGTTCAAGTGAATTTGCAAATGACAATTATACCAAACAGATTATACCCAGAACCTATCCCTGAACTTAATTCTGATATAATCAAGGGCAGCATAAGTCCCCATAAGACTATGAGACATAGGAGCAGAATTAAGCCATTCGGCCTATCAGGTCTGCTCTGCTATTCCATCAAGGCTGATCCCTGATCTCACTCTATCTCATACACCTGCCTTCTTGCCATATCCTTTGATGCCCTGACTGATCAGGAAATTATCAACTTTCGCTTTAAATATATGCACGGATTTTGGCCTCCACTGCAGTCTGTGGCAGAGCATTCCACAGATTTACGACTCTCTGGCTAAAAAAATTCCTTCATACCTCTGTTCTAAAGGGTCACCCCTCAATTTGAGGCAGTGTCCTCTAGTTCTGACACCTCCACCATAGGAACCATCCTCTCCATATCCACTATCTAGTCCTTTCAACATTTGAAAAGTTTTAATGGAAACTTTTGATGGAATGGCATTCTTCTAAATTTCCGTGAGTGCAGGCCCACAGCTTTCCTTGCCCTTTCCTTGGCTTTTATGCCATCCTTAATTTCCTTTGTCAGTCACGGTTACTACCCCTGCCATTTGAGGGGTAGCAGACACAAGCAGCCATGATGAGGTATAGATGATGAGACAGTAAGCAGTAAAAGCAATCTCCTCAGTCTCTGGTTACAATGCAGGAAGCAACTTCAATGACAAATCTGGTCAGGAAAATTGAGAATTGTTGGCTCATTTGTAACATGCACTTTAAGCATCTCCACCCATTATGCCACTGAGCTTTCTCCTTAGTCCAAATCAAGTATCGCATATTCAAAGCTGAGCTGCCTCCACTTCTATGTTCTTAACCTGTTTCTGCCCTATCCTTCTGCACTGTCACCCATTCTGAATGTTATCGAATGCGATTCCTCTGACTCATAGTCATCTTCATTATATGCAATGTATCTTTCAAAAGAGAACCTGAAAGACACCCTAAATTGTTTTATTGACTCTTGCAGGTGCAAAGAGCACCAAGCAAGGGGAAGGGAAAAGACTAGGGGTGGCCCATCACAAAAAATCCATCTTACAGATGCATAGGTATTGGCTAAGCCCTAGGGGATAAATTTCATACTTGCATGTCATCAAATCAAAAGATAAAGAGAACCGATAGCTAGTGTGGCAGAATTGTAAATCTCTCTGACATAAAGCTGCTCATTACATTTAATGAATGAGTGAATAATAATAAGACCTGAGGTAATAAGTCCCACCAAAAGGTCTCGGCCCGAAATGTTGACTGTACTCTTTTCAATAGGTGCTGCCTGGCCTGCTGAGTTCCTCCAGCGTTTCGTGTGTGTTGCTTGGATTTCCAGCAACTGCAGATTTTCTCTTGTTTAAGAGCCGAGGTATGGTCAATTTTAAAATTATGACCATTTGTGCCCTCACTTTCATGTTCTTAATGAGTAACCAGACAAGTTTGAGAATGATTCTTCAGAGGATCTCATTTGTGCCAGGAATTGATTGTCACAGGACATTAGACTAAGTGCAGTGCATATACTCACACCTCACAGTGAATTAGGTTTTCACACAGTGATTCCCTTCTCACAAATGAGCACAGACATTGATGGGAGGGACAATGGCAGATAACACACAATGAAGAGAGTCATAGCCTTTTCCAAATTCAGTTTAGCTGAATCTAGGTGCCGATCACTGAAGATGGCAATACCTAAAACACATTGTCAACTTTGCAATGGTTGAATTTCTATAATTAGCAGAGAGCAGAGAGGAAGAAAACTCAATTTCCAGAGACATACTGGAACAGAGAATATCTGCTCTAGGAAAAGTGACCTTAACATTTCAAGTTTGGCTCGCAATCTACTCAATTCAGGTCATGAACAAAGTTCTTCAGAATCTTGATGGCAACAAGTCTTTCATTAAACAAGGACAGATGACCTGACAATATGTCCCTTATCTTTGATAAGATGGTCTCTATTAGGTTGCTCAGAGTGCAGTGGCACTGGCTCAGACATGGACTGATAGCAAGAGGAGACAAGGAAGTGGTAACATCACTCAAAGTTATCTCCAGCTGCTAAGCTTTTCTATATTACTTCCTCCTTTTATCTATTAACCATGTTGCCTTGTTCTTCTGATGGTTCAGAGTGCTATGCAAAGCCAGGTCAGGCAATGTTTGAAGCTTGTAACAGGTAGTCCAAGCCACAGAGCATACTATTTACCAAGAGTGACTGCAAGAATGTGGAGAGCTGCCATTATCTTAGAGGAACCAATTCTTTATGTCATGTCCCATTACAAAATGGCTCAGAATGTGGGGCTGACACTGTATGACAGCGTCATTACTACCCCTTCAAAATCTGATGTACTCCTGTACAAACATGGCTGGACTCCAGTTGCATATTGATGGAAGAATACTTCTTGTAGTTTATAAAAATTCTTGATGTGTGTGCAATTGAGAACATGCCGCATCCACAGGATGTTGGCCAGGATGAACATTCATTCAGGTTATTGTCATTTCAGGAGATGTTCTAGATCTCCCAATTCTGATAAACAATCCATACACCTGAACTTCTGTGCAACCGTCTGCAGATCCTTGCTATAGTTTATCTTTTCATTTCTGGGCATAAAGGTAACAAAGCAGAGACAACACTGACTTACATTGCTGCTTACAATGGCCCTCCCATAATCTACTGCGCAAATATCTACCCTCATCTCTTTTGAGTTCCATAGACCTGCTGTACCTGCAGGTAGTGATAAATGTACTGCCTCCCATGGCTTCCTGTGGGCCAAATTCACTTGCATTTTACAGGTCATTTCGAAACCTCAGAACCTCATGGTGCCTATAACAAAATCATCAGCAAATCAAATTCAATTCAAATAGGTTACTTTAGTGCATCAAAAGCACCTAATATGCTATAACTACCAGTACTAAAATCACTGCAACAATGAATTTCCTAACATAGGCAAGTAGCCTCTTTGAAGCATTTTAAACATCTTTTGGTTGCAGTCAAAATTAAAACCTGCTCACAGTTGACTCATTCTTGGGTGTTGAAATGCATTGAGGTGTGGGGTGGTATCAATAATTACTCAATTCAATGCTTCCATATCTATATTTTCTGGATAATGCTACCAGACAGCAGTCAGATAAAGTAAACACAGCTGATTTCCTTTTCTCACACTTGCCCAGAAATGGAAGTACAATACCACTGACAGGAGTTATAGAAACATAGAACATAGAAATCTACAGCACATTACAAGCCCTTTTGCCCACAATGTTGTGACAACCATGCAACCTACTATAGAAACTGCCTAGAATTTCCCTACTGTATAGCCCTCTAGTTTTCTAAGCTCCATGTACCCACCTGAGAGTCCATACCACCCTCACTGGCAGTGCATTCCACGCACCCACCACTCTCTGTGTGAAAAACTTACCTCTGACATCTCCCTTGTACTAAGCACCTTAAAACCCTTATGCCCCTTTGTGTTAGCTATTTCAGCCCTGTGAAAAAGCCCCTGGCTATTAACATGATCAATGTCTCCCATCATCTGCACCTCGCATCCTTTGTCACTCCTACGAGAAAAGGCCACGTTCACTCAACCTATTCTCATAAGGTATGCCCTCCAATCCAGGCAACATCCTTGTAAATCTCCTCTACACTCTCTCTAAAGTATCCACATCCTTCCTGTAATGAGGTGACCAGAACTGAACACAGTACTCCAAGTGGGATCTAACTAAGGTCTTACATAACTGTGTTATGAATGTACCACAGCTCTGAGGGGCGGAAGGGGCGGGAGCAACCCCCTCCTTCCGGAGGATCGCAAGATCACTATTAATTCGGGTCTCGGACCCAGGAAATGAGAGACAATGCAACGGTTTTGACCATTGTTCTTAGAGACACCTGTGTGAATTGCATGTCCCTGCTACGTGACAGCTACCAGGGACATGGACACCCTCGGGCAATGTGGGGGTGGGGATTGCATCACCCTACTTTGATGGACATCTACAACTCTGCAAATCAAGATAAAAGGGGACTGCAGGAGGCGGTACCCCAGCGATGCACCAGAAGGACACACCATCGCTCAGCGCTCCCGTGCTAGTGGGAAGCCATTCAAAGCCACGTGCATTCCGTTTCTCCTTTGCCTGGGGAGCGGGTGGCTGATAACACCGAAAAGGACTTCGAACTAACAACGGCGAACCAATGCTCCCCTGATTCAACGGAGTTGCTTCATAAAGACCCGGGCAAGTTTTCCTTTTCTCACCAATCTCTCCCAAACATGTGAAACCCAGCGATTCCCAAAAGGCTGAAGCCTGCAGACTTCTGAGTGACTTTTATATTTCCAACGGACAATATATTATCCCCTAGACAACAGTAGAGATTATTTCTTAATGATGATTATTACTATACCCGCGCTTTAGATTGAGTACTGACAACGTATATTATCTGAATGTTTGTATTAACCTTACTTTTGTGCCCCTTTATAAATAAAAACGTTTGAAAATAGTGCCATCAGACTTCAACGGACCTCTCTATCTTTGCTGGTAAGTGATCCAGTTACGGGATACGTAACAACTGTAACATTACTTCATGGCTCTTGAACTATGAAAGCCAACACATCATACGCCTTCTTAACAACACTGTCAACCTGTGCAGCAGCTTTGAATGTCCTATGGACATGGACTCCAAGATCTCACTGGTTCTCTACACTGCCAGGAGTTTTACCGTTAATATTATATTCTGTCTTCAAATTTGAACTGCCGAAATGAACCATT
Source organism: Hypanus sabinus (assembly GCF_030144855.1). Taxonomy (NCBI): domain Eukaryota; kingdom Metazoa; phylum Chordata; class Chondrichthyes; order Myliobatiformes; family Dasyatidae; genus Hypanus; species Hypanus sabinus. The sequence goes on along the minus strand of NC_082711.1, from coordinate 73,147,437 downwards.
TGACACTTACCTGGGTTGAACTCCATCTGCCACATCTCAACCCAGTTCTGCATCCTATCAATGTTGCATTGTAACCTCTGACATTCCTCCACACTACTCACAACACTCGCAACTTTTGTGTCATCAGTAAACTTACTAAGCCACCCTTCGACTTCCTCACCCAGGTCATTTATAAAATTCACAAAGAGGAGGGGTGTCAGAGCAGATCCCTGTGGAACACCACTGGTTACCGTCCTCCATGTAGAATATGAACCATCGGGAAGGTGAAATGGGAGCATTCTCAGAGAATTTACAGTCACTTTTATGACACCAGCGACATGAGGCACATATGGCTGGGAATTCAAGTCTCCTTGGACCCCATGCCTCATTACTTTCTGAATGAGCTTCACATGGGGAACCTTATCAGATGCCTTACTGAAATCCATATACACTACATCCACTGCTCTACTTTCATGAATGTGTTTTGTAACATACTCAAAGAATTCAATCATGTTTGTAAGGCATGACCTGCCCTTGAAAAAGCCATGCTGACTATCCCTAATCAGATGATGTCTCTCCAAATGCTTATAAATCCTGCCTCTTAGGATCTTCTCCAAAAACTTGCCCACCTCTGAAGTAAGACTCAGTGGTCTATAATTTCCTTGGCTATCTCTTCTCCAGTTGTACCCAGATCTCCAAGGACCACCTGTCTCAGTGCTTTAATTGGGTACACGAGTCAATGCGGAGATTCTACCATCAGATTACTGATTATATAAAAATGAAAATACTGTTTACAATTTCAATTTAAAAAAATATTTGAATAATTTCTATGAAAGACACAAAACAAAAAAACAACTTTAGTTATAATGAAGCAACTTTAGATTAATTTATTCATTTGCACCTGTCACCTAGATTCAAAGATAGCTTTGTTCATCTCCTTTAGTAATAGGGATAAAATCATGGGATACATTGACATGAAGAACAGTGTGATTCATTACACTCTGAATGTTCTGTTTCACCACAGTACAATTCCTAATGGTTTAATGAATCAGAGTGTAGATGCATAAACATTTTGAAATAACTGAAATCATATTCTAAGTTTTGTAAAGTCAAAATCACGGAAATTAGGTGTTTACTTTGCTGAATGCTCTGAATGGTTTTAGCTGAAGTATGCCATTAAAATAATTTATACCTGTTCAGTGAAGTATTATCTTTGTAACTGTTCACCTAGATGGGATGAAGAGAATTGCCTCAGTGAAGAATTATTTCAACAATCATTTGGATTGAAAGTAATCCCATTCATATTCATATTTCCTACTTATGATTGGTAATAATGTCGAAGAAGGCCAGATCTCAAAGTATTATTCAATTAACCCCATTTTCTGACTTATTATTCCTATAGCCTGTTCTCTCAAAAATATCCATTCACAGCTCTCCAATTCATCCGCCCTTAACTAAACTAACAGCAAAACACAGTAGCTAATTACCCTAAAACGCAGCATGTCTTTGGATGTGGGAGGAAAACACAGCACCTCACAGGAAACCCATGCAGTTACAGGGAGAATGCACAATCTCTAAAGCAAGTGAAATTCTTTAGAGTTACACACATGCTCTGTATAATACATTTGTATTAAAAAGACATTAATATATTAAGCTTGATTTTCTCAACTGGTGTACTCCTGAAGCACATTTTTGTTGGAATTATTTAGAAGCCCAAAGGAGGGCTGGACCAATTCTTTAGTTCAATCTCACTGTAGATAACTACAGAATTGGAGAAAGCAATTCAGTCATGAAGCCCTTTCCTTTTCAATGAAACAATGCCAGGTTATGGAGTCAGACAGTAACGAAAGAGGCAATTCGGTCCAACTCATCCATGCTGAGCAAGTCGTCTTTAGCTGCATTTGGCCTAAATCCCTTTAAACATTTTGTACCGATGCACCTGTTCAAATATCTTTTGAACCTTGCAGTTGTATCCATTTCTACAATTTTACCAGGTAGTGTGTTTCATATACCCACCCTCTGTTTGTAAAATATGCCCCTTTTAAGTCTTTCCCCTTTCACCTTCAATCGAAGTCCTCTAGTTTTAAGACTATTCTCACCTGAGAAAAAGACTGTGACGAATGACATCCAAACCCCTTTTATAAACTGTACACCTCTGCCTTCTTCACTTCTATCCTCTCCAGTCTCTTCTTGGAATTCAGACCCTCCGGTTATGGCAATATCATTATGAATCTTTTCTGCACTTGTTTCAGCTTAAAAACTTCCTGACCAGAACTGCATACACAGCTGCAAGTGGAGTTTCACTAACATCTCGTGCAACTGTAACATGATGGTTCAGCCATTGTACTCAGTGCCTCGACTGATAATGAGCATTCCTTTTTATCATCGTGCTGTTGAAATGTGTTGCCATTTTGGGGAACTATGTACTTGAATGCTAAGTCTCTGCTCTGCATTACTCCCCAGACTATACCCTTCACTATGTATGCTCTGCTCCAGTTGAACATCCCAAATTGCATCACTTCGCACTTGTACTTTTGAAATAGAAATTCATCCTCCATGCTGTAATGTCTACACCTTGCGTTTTGTTTCAGAAACTTGAGTCCATTGAAGTCACTTGGACTGAATTTCAGGAGAAGAGTATGGGGTGCCATGGTAGCATAGCGGTTAGTGCAATGCTATTAGAACTTGGGGCATCAGAATTCTGATTTCAATTACAACATCACCTGTAAGGAGCCTGGACATCCATCCAGTGGAGTGCGCTGGTTTTCTTTGGGTGCTCAGTTTCCTCCCACAGCCCAAAGATGTACTGATTAGTAGGTTATTTGGTCATTGTAAATTGTCCCATGATTAAGCTAGGGTTAAATCTGGGGTTGCCGGACAGTGCAGCTCGAAGGGCTGGAAGGCCTAATCTGCACTGTATCTCAACAAATACACAAATAATGCATTATTATACAGCATTTAATCCATACCACCAAGGATAAATTATATCTCCCCATATCCTCATCTAGAAAAAAATCTGTTGAGATTTAGATGCAAAAGTATTCTATTGAATTAATGTATACTTCTTTTAAAACAGAATTTTACAATTCTCCCATACTTCAAGTGTTCCCCAATTTTTTTTTGAATGCACCTTGTTCGAGCTTTCATTTGCATTTTCCCCAGAAGTGGATAAATATCCTTTTTAACTCTCTAATGAATTGCATTAGATTCATTATCTAATGAATAGCAATCTAATGAGAAGTAGCAATGGGAGACAAAAAACTGGTGAATGATCTTAATAAATATTTTGTATCTGTCTTCACTGGAACACCAGCAATATGCCAGAAATTCAAGAGTCAGGGGTAGAAGTGAGTGTTATTGCCATTATTAAGGAGAAGCTGAAGGCCTAAAGGTAGATACATCATCTGGATCAGATGGACTACGCCCCAGGGTTCTGAAAGTGGCAGCTGAAGAGATCGTGGAGGCACTTGTAGTGATCTTTCAAGAATCACTAGATTCTGGAATGGTTCCAGAGGATTGGAAAATAGCAAATGTCATTCCACTCTTTAAGAAGGGAGGGAGGCAAAAGAAAGGTAATTATAGGACAGTTAACTTGACTTCAGTGGTTGGGAAGATGTTGGAGTCCATGATTAAGGATGAGGTTTCAGGGTACTTGAAGGCTCATGATAAAATAGGCTAAAGTCAGCATGGTTTCCTTAAGGGGAAATCTTGCCTGACTAATCAGTTGGAATTCTTTGAGGAAATAACAGGCAGGGTAGACAAAAGGGAGTCTGTGGATGTTGTTCACTTGGATTTTCAGAAGGCTTTTGACAAGGTGCAGCACACGAGGTTGCTTAACAGCGAAGACACTAGCAAAGATAGAAGATTGCCAGACCACCAGGAGGCAAAGCGTGGGAATAGAAGGGGCCTTTTCTGGTTGGCTACCAGTGACTGCTTCTTTTCATGTTATATATGAATGATTTGGATGACAGAATTGATGGTTTTGTGACCAAGTTTGTGGACAATACAAAGATATGTGGAAAGGCAGTAGATTTTGAAGAACCATAGGTTATGCAGAAGGACTTATACAGATAAGAGCAATGGGCAACGAAGTGGCAGATGGAATATGGTGCAGGGAAGTGTATGGTAGAAGGAATAAAAGCATAGACTATTTTCTAAATGGGGAGAAAATTCAGCAATCAAAGGTGCAAAGGGATTTGGCAGTCCTTGTTCAGGATTCCTAAAGGTTAACTTACAAATTGAGTCAGTGGTAAAGAGTGCAAATGCAATGTTAGCATTCATTTTGAGAGGACTAGAATACGAAAGCAAGGATGTAATGCTGAGTCTTTATAAGACATTAGTTAGTCTACACTTGGAGTATTGTGGACAGTTTTGGGTCTCTTATCTAAGAAATGTTTTGTTGGCATTGGTGAAGGTCCAGAACAGCTTTACAAGAATGATTCTGGGAACGAAAGGGTTGAAGTATAAAGAGAGTTTGGTGGCGCTGCACATGTACTCACTGGAGTTTAGAAGAATAAAGGGTGTTGGTCTATCTCATTGAAACTTATTGTATATTGAATAGCCTAGATAGAGTGTCTGTGGAGAGGATGTTACCTGTAGTGGGCAATTCTACACAGCCTTAGTATAGAGGGACGTCCCTTTAGAAAAGTGATGAGGATGAATTTCTTTAACCAGAGGGTGGTGAATCTGTGCAATTCATTACCATAGACAATTGTGAAGGCTAAGTATTTAAAGCAGAGTTTGATAGGTGTATGCTCTGCCCACCAGAAAAAGTGGGATCTCCCAGTGGGCACCCATTTCAATTCTACTTCCCATTCCCATTCCGACATGAAGCCACACTCAGGTTGGAGGAGCAACATCTTATATTCCATCTGTGTAGCCTCCATCCTGATGGCATAAACATTGATTTCTCGAACTTCTGGTAATTTCATCCCCTCCCCCCTTCACCATTGCTCATTCCTGTTTCTGTCTTTCACTTTATCTCCTTACCTGCCCATCATCTCCCTATAGTGCTCCTCCCCCTTCACTTTTGTCTTTATCTCTTTCATGAATCAACTTCTCAGCTCTTTGCTTCACACCTTCACCCTGTCCCAGTTTCACCTATCGCCTACCACTTTGTAGTTCATCCTCTCCTCCACCCCTCTCCCCATCTTCTTACACTGATTGGGGTTGAAATAGATAATAAATCAGCATGATGCAATGGGGGAGCAGAACTGGATGGGCTGAATACCCTAATTCTGCTCCTATACCTTATGGTATTATTAATTATACTAGATTGGTCCTCACTGTAGGAGATGCAAACATCATCCTATTTAAAATAGATGATCGAGAGGCTCATCGAGAAGTAGGGACTTAAAACAATCATCATCTCTTCAGGAAAGTTACTAGACACAGTAATGGGTCAGCAAGTTCCCTGGACTTATTGGTCTGCATCCTAAGGTCTTAAGGGAAGAGGCTGTAGAGCTAGTTGATTTTGATTGTGTGTACCAAAGTTCTACAGAGACCCCAGAGAATGGGAGAACCATAAACGTACTGTCACTATTGAAAGAACGAGGGAAACAGCAAGCAAGAGACTGTATTTACATAGCTTATCATTTATAATTGGGAAAATATTGGTATCCTTTATTAAGGAGGTAATACTATCAGTTTCAGAAAACCATAAGATCAAATGGAAAATTTCTTTCTCCATATTTAACAAAAGCTACATTCACATTGGAGGCATTGTAGAAAAGATTTGGTAGATTGATTCCTGGTGTAACGAAAGTGGTGTATAAAAGAAGGCTGAATAAGTTGTCCTGTGCTTGGAGAGTTTAGAAGAATGGTGATACTATGGAAGAATACAAGATGCTGAATCAATTCACAGGGTGAACTCTGAGAGGATTTCCCATCTAATGTATTTACATAGAACTACTGTAGGAGGTATTATTTCAGAATAAGAGATCACCTGTTTCAGATGAGGAAGAATTTCATCATGGTCCTTTGGCATTCGCTACTTACATCATGGCTGGCAAGCACTTAAACTGCAAAGAAGTCAAGGGGTATGAGGAAAACACAGGAAAATGGTGCTGAAGCCATGATTAGCTCATCCATGAACTTACTGAATGGTGGAACAGGCTTGAGGGGATGAATGGCTTTACTCATCCTTTCTTATGTTATTTTGAAAACTCTATCTTTTCACATCACTGTTTTTTTTCAGATTATCCTGTACTGGTTTATGGTAACTTTAATCCTATTATAATCCTTGTGGTTTTTATAACATTCTGGTGAATCTGCACTGCATTGGTTGCAATACACCTGTTCACAGGTTCTGTCACTACAACCTCTTAGAGTACCGACACATGGTATAGCTGCAGAGGACATGCACATGCATCTCTCCTCTTTATTTTCTAGTCTTCCAGTTTAATAGATTAACATTACATCAGCCTCCTTACTTATTTTTGCATAAACACGATCACATCATTCTAGTGAACCTTTATATCTCTCTATGCCTTTCCTGTTCCTAACTATTCATTGATTCATTGATTCTATTATGGTTATCATTTTATTGTGGATTTATTGAGAATGCTCACAAGAAAATGAATGTCAAGGTTGTTTCTGGTGACATGGTGTACTTTCATAATAAATTACTATGAATTTTTCACTAGTAGTAACTAGTAGTATTAGTTCATATTAGAATATAGTAGTAGTAGTATAAATCTTTCCTTTTTGTTCAATAAGTTTGCACTTGTTTAAGCTTTGAAGCACATCTGCCAAGGTTTTATATGAGTGTCTCAGAAAGTTTAAATTCTTATATATATTATTTAAAATGCTACTATATTTGTATCATTAGCAAATCTGGACATTTGTCCAATCTCATTATTGTCGAATCTGAGACGTTGATAATAAACGCCATACATTGTGGTGACCTTAGAACAGAGTCATACAAGACATCACCAACCATTTGCTTAATAAGACAGAGACAAGAGTTGTTGGGTTCCTGCCTCATTTCTCTCGAGTATTCACTATGTGCTGGGTTTTTGTAAAAACAGTGATATGCTAGGGTTCCTGCTGAATACCTGAGGGATGGTAGGGGCAAGATCCAATGATGTGGTTTTATTCACAGCTCAGACTTTCCTGCTTAATAGTAATAGTTTTTAAATAGGGGGAAGGGTAGAAGTAAGGATAATCCATCCTAATAAATGTCAGCCAAGATCCAAGAATTTTGTTATAGAATATTCTTTTGTCGTGACTTAACAGTAACCCAATGAATCTCATAAAAGATAAAATAAGTGAATAATGCTCAGTTTTCTTCTATATACATTAAAGAAAGAAGAATTTGGTTTTTTTTTTGGGAGGGGGTGCTTCATACTTGCTAGGCTGCACAATCAATAATTTCATCAATAATCCTGAAGAAGGCAAGAATAACATTCTTTATCATGTAGATCTTTATATCTTGGCAAAATTCCAAATTCACTATACTGAAGCAACTTCAGGAGTCCCAGAGGGCTAATATTAATCTATTGTTGCTTGGTAAAGCTAAATCTAATCAAACAAACTTAAGTTTCAAATTTTATGTTAGATTTTGATGTGGGTTTTGAATCACTTTTTTCCACCAGTTAAATATATTCTATATATTATGTCACTTCTTCTATATTGCCCTACAGCATTAACAAATAACAAAAATTATTTGAATATACAAACTAAATTAATACAAATGTATTTCCAGATTAAAACTGCATATACATTTCATTGCGTAATGGAAATTTTAAACTGAGTCAAGCTAATGGGTATTTTGCTGTTAAGTTAAATTGTTACTCATTTGAATAGAATTCTGAATAAATGAGCCTTCATCATGTTCACACAATAAAAAAACGAACAACAAGAACAAAATCAAAAAAAAAGATCCTTTGGTATGGCAAATGTGCTCTTTCTGATAAACATAGGATATGATTTAACATGGAATTCCTTCCAGCACCTGAAAACAAAAAATAATGCCTAGAAAGATAAAAAATGTAAAGCATTCTTGATATTAACCTCTTTCCCTGTGGTGGCCAACCTTAGACTTAAGCTGTGATATCAATTTAACAGCAGACTGTTCTTAGTCCTAGCTGTCTGAACTCCACAAATAAAGTTTGCAATGCTGCCAATAGAATTTGAGTCCCTAGATCAACTACATATTTTTAAAACCTTTGATATATTTAATATCTTTACTGATAGCTTACATGATATAACACAAAAGTGCTGACTGTGCCCTCTGAATCTATGCTAGCATTCTGTCAATCTAATTCCCCTGCACATGCTGGAAATCCAGGGTAACACCCACAAAATGTTGGAGGAACTCAGCCGTGGAAAGGAACAAACAGCCAACACTTCAGGTCCAGACCCTTCATCATGACTCCGAATTCACCTTCATCACGTTCACCTATAGCCCCACAACTTAAACTCTTTCAGCATAAGACCATAAGATATAGGAGCAGGATTAGGCCATTGAGTCTGCTTGACCATTTCATTCAAGTTCAAGTTTAATTGTCATTTAACCACACATGAATACTCCTGAATACAGCCAAATGAGAGTGCATTACTATGGGGTCAAGGTACAAAGACACATTATCAAGAGTCACACACAAGATCACAATCGTGCAGTAAGAGTCCCGAGGCCCACCTCCCATCTCCCTCGCGATGCTGTGGCTTGATACATACAACAAGCCCATATCGAATCTCGGTAAAAATATGACGTCCCAACATGTGCATATATGTATATAGCCCACCAATATCATCCGTTGACTGGTCCCTGATTCCTGCTCAGCGATACCGTGGCTTTGAGGCCCAGTACTCGCATATACAAGCTCATGTAGAATATCATTAAAAACACAACCAGTCAAGTACGTAAGTATATAGTCCTGAATGCTCAGTCCATTTTAAATCATCAGTCACCATGTCTGCTCTATGCTGCCCCTGGTAGAGCACGATAGCTCGAACACCTCACCTCTGGTGGCTAAAAAGCAAGTGACCCCACAGCTTGAGGCCTATGTCGGTTGAGAATCGCTAAAAATTTTGCAGTCAGCCACAACAGAGCTTGTCTTCTGCCGAGCAAATCTCTGGGAAGGCAGCTCTAACCCTGTTCCGGACACTGTGCCATACCACCCCTAGTGAAGCGCAATGGCTTCGTCCCCTCACTCCGAGCAGCTGCAAACAATTGACACCATGGCTCCAGCCCTAGTCCTTGCTACAACCGAGCACTAGCCCCCTCCATCTGCCTCTGCTTCCATACAATAAATCAGTGAGTCAAACTTGCAGCGTACTAGATTAACAATGTCCAAAAGGGTCTTGTGATCACAAGCAAAGCTACCAAGACAGCCACTTGCTATTTGACAGTAAACCTCCATTGATTCAGGCAGCAGCACATTGTGTAGCTCCTTCATTATCTCTGCCAGTGAGCAACTCGCTGATGGTGTAGACCTGTAGTATTTTGAGTTCTTAGTGTATAGCAGGATCTTGCAATCATTAGACGTACACCTAAGTAAAATGGTTGAAACGGTAGCACAGTTTGTTGACCACGTAGAAGCCGCTGCGACCAGTCATGCCGCCATCTTTCCCGATCAATCGGATTCATCATGGCTGATCCATTTTCCTCTCAGCCCCAATCTCCTGGTTTCCCCCTGTATCCCAAGAATATATCAACCTCTCCTTAAATATACATAAAGACTTGCCCTCCGAAGCTTGCTGTGGCAAAGAATTCCATAGATTCACTACTCTCTAGCTAAAGAAATTTCTTTTCCTCTCCATTCTAAACAGCTTCTCTATTCTGAGGCTATGTCCTCTGGTCTTAGACTTTCCCATCATAGGAATCATCCCTTCTACATCCACCCTTTCACTATCGATAGGTTTCAATTAGGGCTCCACATTCTTCTAAATTCCAGTGAATACAGCCCTCAGCCATCATACGCTCTTCATATGACAAGCCCTTTAAGTCCTGGAATCATTTTCGTGAACCTCCTTTGAACCCTCTTCAATTACAGCACATCCTTTCTAAGATAAGGGACTCAAAACTGCACACAACACTCCAAGTGAGGCCTCACCAGTAGTCTGTAAAGTCTCAACGTTACATCCTTGCTTTATATTCTAGTGCTCTTGAAATGACCACTAACAGTGCATTTGGCTTCCTCACCACATATTCAACGTAGAAATTAACCTTTAGGGAATCCTGCACAATCCCTTTGCTCCTCAGATTTTAGTATTTTCTTTCCCGTTAGAAAATAGTCAACCCTTTCATTTCTTCTGCCGAAGTGCATGACCATACACTTCCTGACACTTCTTTGCCCATTCTCCTCATCTAACTGGGTCCTTCTGTAGTCTTTTACCTTACGGTTCTTTTACCTTAAGCTCTGTAATCAATTCCAGTTCATTGCACAACACCCAATCCAGAATAGCTGATCCTCTGGTTGGCTCAATAAAAAGCCATCTTGTAGGCATTCTAGAAATTCCCCATCTTGGAATCCTGCACCAAACTGTTTCTCCCAAAGTACCTGCATATTGAAATCCCCCAAGACTCTTGTAACATTGCCCTTTTGACATGCAATTTCTAGCTCCTTTTGTAACTTGTAGACCACATCCTTACTACTGTTTGGGGGTCAATATCTAATTCCCATTGAGGTCTTTTTACCATTGCAGTTTCTTAGCTTTATGCACAATGATTCAACATGTTCCGACTCTATGTCACTACTTTCTTATATCATTTGGTAAAAACGATTTAATTTCATTTTTTACCAACACAGCAATGCCAGCCCCTCTGTTTTCCTTTCGATAGAATATGTATCCTTGGACATTAACCTCCCAGGTATAATCTTCTTTAAGCCATGATACAGTGATGCCTACATCATCATATTTACCAGTTTGTAACTGTGCTACATGTTCATCAGCCTTATTCTGTATACTGCATGCATTCACATATTACACTTTTAGTCCTGAATTCACCTTTTTCAATGTTGTCCACCTTTTAAGTTACAATGTTGCACAGTCATCAGTCGGTCCTTGCTCGGAGTCTCACTACACATTGCCTCTTTTTTTAAACCAACTACCTCATCTTCAGCATTATTACTCTGGTTCTCAATCCCCAGCCAAATTCATTTACACCCTCCCAAACAACGCTAGCCAACTTAACCACAAGAATATTGGACTCCCTCAGGTTCAGGTATAACCCATCCCCTTCGTACAGGTCATACTTTCCCCAGAAGACATCCCAGTGATCCATAAATCTGAACCGCTGCACCCTGCACTTGTTTCTCAGTCACACATTCACTTGCCAGATCATCCTGTTCTTACCCTCAGTAGCACGTGGCACAGGCAGCAGTCCAGAGATTACTACCCTGGACATCCTGTTTCTCAGCTTTCTACCTAGCTCTCTAATATCCCTTTTCGGGACCTCGTCACCTACTTCATTGGTGCCAATATGTGCCAAGACTTCTGGCTGCTCAACTTCGCCCTTGAGAATGCCATGGACATGATCAGAGACATCCCTGTTCCTGGCACTGTGGAGGGAACATACCATCTGGGTGTCTCTATTGCACCCACAGAGTCTCATCTCTGGTTCTTAAATGAAGGAATCTCCTATCAACAATGCAGTCCTCTTTACCCCTCTGCACTTCTGAGCCACAGCACCAGACTCAGGGCCAGAGACCCAGTCAATGTGGCTCCACCAGTAGGTTGTCCCTCCAATAGTATCTAAAGTTGTATGCTTATAATAGAGGGAGAGTTGACTTCAGAAAACATTTGATTAAATTCAACATTTAATTTTTTTCTCTTTAAGAAATTGTCACATACCACAGTTCTATGAAGGAAAGGCTAATTCTCAGATTTTTACCTAAACATTAGGGTTGTCGGTTTTGAATTATAACCTCTCACAATCATAATTTGCCCTAACTAATATATTTATATTTATAATAAAGGGATGCAACATAAAAATATTAATTACTGTCATTAATAATAAATTTAGATATAATTCATATTTTCAACAAATGGACAGTAATTATTCAAATCTATTTCTTCTTTTAAGCTTTGTAACACTAGAAGTTTGCTATTAAAATCAATATATCTCTAATTAGTTTAGCCATAGGTTTGGCTAGTTGCAGTTGAACTCATTAATCTTCCTAACACAGCTTGCAAACTTTGGTCTGCTCAGCAAATTTTGCACCATTGGCAAGGAAACTTCTAGTAGAATTCCTGAAAAATAATAATAACAAAATAGGTTCTTCTGGTTCCCTACTAGTATTGCTGTTCCTTTTTTTCTTTCATAAAAGTGAACTGATTTTTCAATTCAGCTAAATTAACAACTCCACAAAAGTTAAAGATAAATATTAAAAGAGGTGAACCTCTTAATTTATGACATGCTTCAATGGAACACTTTAAATACAAACAAAATGTTATAAATCTAAAATACATTAAATCATTTAAAAATGGTTAAATATTAAAGGAAAACTCTAGATGGGTTTTAATGAGATTAATTCCTCACACTGTGTTGTTATTGCCAAGATGGAGCCTGGGTGGTGATGGTAGAGGGGCCTGGTTGTTGAGTGAGTAACTAGGTGATCAAGGAGGGCAGCACGGTGGTCCGGTGGGTGTGTGGACAAAAGGGCAGGATGAGTGATTTAGCAGGATGGTGGTCTGATGGATGGGAAGATGAAGGGACGGGATGGTGCTGGGTGAGTGCATGAGCATGGGGGTCAGGATGGCGATCTGGTGGGTGGATGAGAAGGTGGAGGAGACAGGTTGGATCTCACGCTGCACCTTAGACCACATCGGGTGTTCAGCACAGAAGGGGCGTGTGGTGGGAAAAGACCAAACAAACTGGGTAACACCAAGGTGCTGGCATGGAAATCTTGGGATAGTTTTCACTGATGCTTCATCACAACAACCAAGCCTCGGAGTCAGAAGACTATTTTCCATAGTGAAGTGATTTTTGGACTACACCTATCAGTAAAAGCAGCTAAAGCTCGTGACTAACCTTTCTGTAATCACAGTTACACTCTGACATTCTTAAAGAGAGGGTGGATTTTGAATTTCCAGAGAGAAGCCTTAGTGAAGTCCTAGTGTACAAGATGAAAGGCAAGTGTCAGTGGGTTGGCTGCAAGTGGCCATGGATGGCATAGAAAGTGCCTGACACTTGCTGAAGCTCAAGGTGAACACATAGCTTCTGCCTAAGCAGTAGAAGGCTTGCATCTCCGCACAAACTAACCACCTGTCAATTTGTGTTTCCCATATTGGCCCCATAATCCTTAAGACCAAACAAATTATCCTTGACTCCCAGGGGGCTGTCTAACAAGTCATGATTCTGTCTCGCCATTGGTGGCTCTGACTTGTAGGCCAGGGATTAGTTCAAGGTGTCACATACTTCCTACTTCTGAAATCTCATTCAGCCCTCTGAATATCTGTACACCACTAATTCCAGCCTTTTAATTGTCTCTGTCTGTATCGTTTCACCATTGGCAGCTGGTGTCAGAGGTGAATCAGGGATCCAGTGTGTGGAAATGAGTGAACTATCATTATGGTGAATTGAATGAAGCATTAAAACAGGACCTTCAGCTAATAGAAGGGAGAGCAGAAGCCAGGGACCTGGTGAGTGAAAGTTGATTGAAAACCAGGGCCTCAGTGTGCAAAAAGATGCATGAGAATGGGGCCTTGGTACATGAAAGATGGATTTCAAAATAGCCATATAGGAGATTACTGGAATTTAATTGTGTCTCCTTGTGTAACCCAGCATGAAACTTTCTTTGAAAGTGCACTTGTGGAGCACCTTAGGATGTTATGTTACTTTATATAGAAACATCTTTGAAGGCTTATAATTAGCTTTTAGGGCCTCTGCTTCTTTCCCAATAGATTTTCATCAACCAATTAATCACCAAAGTACTAAATATATCGAACGCTCCGACACAAAAAAATAAGATTCCTGCCTCAGTCAGGCACAGGCATTAACAGCAGGTTTAAATCTACTGTGCCTAGAAATAGATGAGCAAATCTAATTTTAGCTCCCATTCTGGTGAAAGGAGTAAGTTCTCCCTCTTAATATAAAACCTGATTAAGAATTGATTGGCAGTTGCGCCAAATGTTAATTGTTTTTCAAACAAGATGTTGTTAAAGTTACACAATGAGAATTTATCTCCAAAAGCCGAGGTTGAACAATGGAGGCTGGATCTCATTCTAGTGAGATTGTGCTGAGGGAGAAATGTTCGTCAGAAGAATTAATCAATGGATGACTGTAATAAGATATGGAACAGATTGAAAGGTTAAGTAGTCCTTTCTGGTATCATGTTTGTATCAAATCATCTTGTTTTACAATATGTAGGGAAAAGGTCTCTGATGTAGTAGAGCTCCTATGATCCAGGACAATAATCTTGGAACTTTGTTGATTCTGGACTAGATGATTCACTGGATTGCTGGATGTTACCCTTATTAAACCCCTATTTCACTTTATTTACATCCTACACTGCAGTGCAATACATTCTCCAGTGAACCCAGTAAGCTTAAATTAAATATGTTAGGGCGTTCAGAGGTCAAGGTGGAGGAAGTGGATTCAATCAGCATTGCTTTATCACTCTTAAAAATAGCCTTTCATAGGTCATACCTGGACTTCTTATATAATTCTCGATCTCTGGTCTCGAGTGCCTCAGATTTAGACCTCAGCAGACTATGGATCTCCTGGTTAATCCATGGCTCTTGGTTTTGGTATGTCTGGTATGTTCTCGAAGGAACACTCTAATCCACATAGGTCTTGATGATATCGGTAACAACTGTGGTGAATCCCTTCAGATTCTAAGATGCATCCCTGAGTATTGTAATGGTGAATTTCAATATGCAAGGGGATTGAGAAAATCATATTGGATCGCAAGAGAGGGAATTTGTTGAATGCCTATGAGATGGCTTTTTAGCGCAGCCTGTGCTTGAGCCTACTTGTGGGAAAGTCTATCTTAGATCGGGTGCCGTATAAAAACCTTTATCTTATTAGGGAGCTTAACATAAAGGAATCCTGTGGAGGGAGTGATCATAATATGATTGAGTTCATACTGCAGCTTGAGAGGGAGAAGCATAAGTGGAATAAAGGGAATTACAGAGGCTCGAGAGAGGAGCTTGCCCAGGTGGAGTGGAGGAGGATGATGGCAGAGCAGAGATGGCTGAAGTTTCTAGGAATAGTTCACAAGCTGCGGGATGTGTATGTCACACAGAGGAAGAAGTTCTCAAATGACAGGGATAGGCAACTGTGGCTGACAAGGGAAGTTAAGGACTGCATAAAAACCAAGGAAAGGGCATATAAGATAGCAAAAGTGAGTGGGAAGCTTTTAAAATACAACAAAAGGCAACTAAAAAATGCTATAAGTAGGAAAAAGATGAAATATGAGGGAAATATAGCCAATAATATAAAGCAGGATACCTAAAGTTTTTTTCAGTTATATAAAGAGTAAAAGGGAGGTGAGAGTTGATATTGGACCACTGGAAAATGATGCTGGTGAGGTAGTAATGGGGGGGGGGGGGGTAAAGAAATAGAAGGTGAACCTAATGTGTACTTTGCATCTGTCTTCACTGTGGAAGATGCTAAAAGTGTTCCAGAAGTCTGTGAGTGTCAGGGAGCTGGAGTGAGTGCCATTGCTATTACAGAGAAAAAAGTGCTAGGCAAACTGAAAGGACTTAAGGTGGATAAGCTTCCTGAACTAGATGGATTACATCCCAGAGTCTGGACAGAGGGCGCTGAAGAGATAATAGATGCAGTGATTATGATCTTTCAAAAATCACTTGATTCTGGCATGGTCCCGGAGGACTAGAAGATTGCAAATGTTACTCCACTTTTTAAGAAGAGAGGAAGGCTAAAGAAAGGAAATAAAAGGCCAGTTAGCTGAACCTCAGTGCTTGGGAAAGTGTTGGAGTCCATTATTAAGGATGAGGTTTCATTTTTCTTGGAAACTAATGATAAAATAAATCAAAATCATCATGGTTTCTGTGAAGGGAAATCTTGCCTGACAAATCAGTTAGAGTTCTTTGAGCAAGTAACAAGCAGAGTGGACAAAGGAGAGGCAGTGGATCTCATTACTTAGATTTTCAGAAGGCGTTTGATAAGGTGTCTCATATGAGGCTGCTTAACAAGATAAAATCCTCTGGCATTACAGGAAAGATACTGGCATGTATAGAGAAATGGCTGACAGGCAGGACGCAGTAATTGGGAATACGAGGGGCCTTTTCTGGTTGGCAGCCAGTGACTACTGGTGTCCCTTGGGGTCAGTATTGGGACCGCTACTTCTCACATTGTTTGTCAATGATTTGGATCATGGAATTGATACGAAGACAGATAGATGGGTAGGTAGTGCTCAGGAAGCAATGTGATTGCAGCAGGACTTAGGTAAATTTGAAGAATGGGAAAAAAGTGGTAGATGGAATACAGTGTTGGGAAATATATGATAATGATAAGGTAAAAGGGACAATAATGCAGACTACTATCTGAATGTGGAGAAGGTTCAAACATCAGAAATGCAGAGGGATTTGGGAATCTTCATGCAGGACTCCCAGAAGCTTCACTTACAGGTTGAGTCTGTATTAAAGAAGGCAAATGCAATGTTGGCATTTACTTCAAGGGGAATCGAATATAAAAGCAAGGAGGAAGTGCTGAGACTTCATAAGACACTAGTCTGGCCACTCTTGGAGTATTGTCAACGGAGTATTTTGGGTCCGGTATCTCAGAAAGGACATGTTGTCTTCGTTCCAGAGGAGGTTTATGAGAATGATTCCAAGAATGAAGGGGTTAACATATGAGGAGTGTTTGGCAGCTTTGGGCCTGTACTCACTAGAATTTGGAAGAATGTGGGGGGGATCTCATTGAAACCTACTGAATGTTGAAAGGACTAGATAGGGTAGATGTGGAGAGGATGTTTCCTATGGTGGGGTTATCAGGAACTAGAGGGCACAGCCTCAAAATTGATGGGTTAGCTTTTAGAACAGAGGTAAGGAGGAATTTTTTTAGCCCGAGAGTAGTGAAGTTATGGAATGCATTGCCACAGACTGCAGTGGAGGCCAAGACGGAAGTTGATAGTTTTCAGATCGGTCAGGGCATCAAAGGGTATGGTGAGAAGGCAGATGTATGGGGTTGAGTGGTATCCAGGATCAGCCATGATGGAATTACGGAGCATACTCCATGGACTGAATTGCCTAATTCTGCTCCTATGTCTTATGGTCTAACGATAGAGAAGGGATCCGGGTGGGCTGTTTTGTGACTGCTGATCACAGTGCTGGGCTCCTCCATTGGTTGCCTGATGCCGGCTTGAGGTGGAATGTACACCACTACCAGGATGATAGTGCCTCATCATGGCGGATAAAAGGAATCGCATTTGACCGCTAGGTGTTCCAGCTTGAGTGAGCAGGACTGAACCAGGTCTGCCATGTCGGTGCACCACAATGAGTTTATCATAAAACATACATTAAAGCAAAGGCAGGTCTTCATCACTTCCTTGCAAAACCTGTTCTTCTAAGGTATCATTCCTGCCTTCGGTCCACATATAACGTCTGCTGTCTGAAGACTCACTCGACATGATCCTTCTCTCTTTTATGTTAATCTCAGGGTATGCCGAAGGTAATCATGGGAAATTTCAACTTTAACATTAGCCACAAGGATCTTTACAGACCTGGCAATACACCTCGTTCCAATGAATAAATCCAGTTGTATTTGAATAGATTTTTAGCTAGAGCAGACCAGGAGGCCAACTGAACTTGATTGATAACCCAGTTGTAGAGTATGTGAACTCCTCCCAGGTGAGTGTGGCTAACTCAGTGGCACAGGAATAGCACTATTAACTATCACTACAGTCTTACATGGTTTTAAATAGCGCATTAATGTTTCTAAGCAACTTCTGTTTTTGCTTGAAAAAAAAGGATTTTGTTTTTAGTTTTGAAATGAGTTAACCGGGAGAGAAAAAAAATCTGTTTGAAAGGAAAAGTTGACCGAAAGGTTCAGGGTAAACACTGCTGCTCTGCAGATCTGGATTTTGACTCAGTATGTTGCCTTGTCGCATATTCTCCCTTTGGTTGTGGTCTACGACTTGAAAAGTTCACTTTGTTTTCCTTCCAACAGTATTTCCAATACATTCTATTTCTGTTCTCCCTATTATCATTTGGGTTTCCCCCAGGTACTATAACTTCCTCTCACTTCCCAAACGCATGCTGGCAGGTTAATTGGTTACTCTTTTAATTGGTCTTTCAATTACTCCTCATTTCAGGGCCATGGCAAAAGAATCAAAGGGTTATGTCAGACAGGCATGTCAGAGAGAAAAAGGTCCAAGGAAATGGTGGGGTATTGGGACTGATAGGTTTGTTCTGCTGGGTTGAATGGCCTCCTTCTGTATTGGAGACAAAACTAAATGGAATAGAAAAGCATTATGGAAATATAAATTCAAGTTGCTGGACCAAATATAAATTGGCCAAAGACCATTCAGATCTATTGCCAGGAAACATTGATTCACAATAAGTGTGATCCCTTAATTTCTCATCAGGTAACAAAGGAGAAATGCCCTGAAATAATTCAAGGGGCAGACGAATGCTGTGATGAATGCCCATAGTTTCCTTGGTATTGGTGGCTGGATGGGATGAATGGCCTTCCTCATCTGTAACTGTATTTGTGATGCTTCACACAAGTTAATTAATCATCCCTGCTGCTTCCCAGAGCAAAGAGTAGAAATTTCACATTTAATTTGCAATGATCCATGTATTGAAATGTAAAAATACCTTCAGTATAATCGGAATTAAATGGAATAGCCAGCGTATATTCTGAACTTTCAATAAATGATTATCGTGATGGAAGTCAATTGTAAAATCCAGTCTTTATTGGGTGAGTTTAAGGCAGTGTTTTCATATTTCAGGGAGAGAAACCTTTAAAACTTTATTTAGCCATGTCCTTATAAACTTACTTTTGGCTTTGACAGGATACCAAAAGCTTTCAGATATATAAAGAACACAAGAGAGGTGAGAGTAGATGTAGGACTACTGGAACATGACAATGGAGAGGTAGTAATGGGGAACAAGGAAATGGCAGATGAACTGAATAAGTACTTTGCATCAGTCGTTGCTATGGAAGACAATAGCAGTATGCTAGAGGTTCAAAAGTGTTAGAGAACAGATGTGAATGTAATTGCTGCTACTAAGGAGAAGGTGCTTGGGAAGCTGAAAAGCCAGAAGGTAGATAAGTCACGTGGACCAGATGGACTACACCCCAGGGTTCTGAAAGTGGTAGCTGAAGAGATTGTGGGAGTATTAGTAATGATCTTTCAAGAATCACTAGATTCTGGCATGGTTCCAGAGGACTGGAAAATTGCAAATGACATTCCGTACTTTAAGAAGGCAGAAGAAAGGAAATTGCAAGCCCGTTAGCCTGACCGCAGTGGTTGGAAATATGTTGGAGTTGATTGTTAAGGGAGACCTTTCAGGGTGTTTGGAGGCACAGGGTAAAATAGGCCAAAGTCAGCATGGTTGCCTTAAGGGAAAATCTTACCTGACAAATCTGTTAGAATACTTTAGGAAATAACAAGCAAGATAGACAAAGGAGAATGGAGAATGTTACCTACTTGGATTTTCAGAAGGCCTTTGACAAGGTTCCGCACACGAGACTGCTTAGCAAGATAAGAGCTCATGGTATTACAGAGAAGTTACTAGCATGGATAGAGCATTGTCTGATTGGCAGGAGGCAAAGGATGGGAATAAAAGGAGCTTTTTATGATTGGTTGCTGGTGACAAGTGGTATTCCACAGGGTTCTGTGTTGGGAATGATTCTTTTTACTTTGTATGTCAATGATTTGGATGATGGAATGTATGGTTTTCTGGCCAGGTTTACAGATGATACAAAGATCAATGGAGGGGCAGGTAGGGTTGAGAAAGCAGGAAGGTTGCAGAAGAACTTAGATAGATTAGGAGAATGGGCAAAGAAATGGCAGATGGAATACAGTGTGGGAAGTGTATGGCCATGCACTTTGGAAGAAGAAGTGAAAGGTTGACTATTTTATAAATGGAGAGAAAATTCAAAAATCTGAGGCACAAAGGGACTTAGGAGTCCTCATGAAGGGTTCCCTAAAGTTAACTTCCAGGTTGAGTAAGTGATGTGGGAGGCAAATGAAACGTGAGCATTCATTTTGAGAGGACTAGAATATAAAAAAAAGATGTAATGTTGAAGCTTTATAAAGCACTGATGAGGTCTCACTTAGAGTATTGTGAGCAGTTTTGGGTCCCTTTTTTAAGAAAGGATGAGAGGGTTCAAAGGAGGTTTAAGAGAATGCTTCTGGGAAGAGAAGGTATTCATATGAGGAGCATTTGTTGGCTCTAGGTCTATACTCCATGGAATTTAGAAGAATGTGGTTGGGGGGGGGGGTGGGTGATCTCATTGAATTGTATCGAAATTTGAAAGGTCTATATTTAGTGGATTTGGAGAGCATGTGTCCTTTAGTAGGGGAGTCTAGGAACAGAATAGAGAGATATTTACTTAGAACAGAGATGAGGAGGAGTTTCTTTAGGCAGAGGGTGGTAAATCCATGGAATTTGTCGCCGCAGGTGACCGTGGAGGCCAGGTCGTTGAGCGTATTTAACGTGAAGGTTGATAGATTCTTGATTAGTCAGGGTGTAAAAGGTTAAGGAAGGAAGTAATGAGAATGGGGTTGAGAGGGAAATGGATCAAATGGTTGAGTAGATCCGATGAGCCGAATTACCTAATTCTGCTCCTATGTCTTTTGGCCTCATGGTCATTTTTTCTGGCTGATATAATTTATTGTTACTAGTCAAAAAAGATGCAACTTAGTGTTCTGTGTTTAGTGTGCTTCTCAAGGTACTTTGGACTTGCATAGTAGGAGTGCAGTACTCAGCTGACTGATAAGATTAATAAGTCCGGCAGGAAGTCACTGATAATCTCAAACTGTAAAGTGATTACATTTCCCTTGCATCTCATCGTACAACATTAATCACATCAAATAAATGATTATGTTAAATTGTAAGCCCTTAGTGGTTGAAAGTGTGAATAAATTTACAAAATTTAAAACTTGCACCATTCTTTTTGAATTTAGAGAACCAATATAGGATAGGTGAATCTCGATTAATAATAAGAGTAAGGCTCATCTAATTCAACAGCTATGTTCCTGGGATGCATTAAACAATGAAAATAAGCTTTTTGTCTGATCAAGCAATTGACTCTGAATTCATTAAACCATACCGAGATAGCAAATAGAAGAAAAGGGAAGTGCTGGAAAGAGTTAAGATCCCAAATCACCATTTGCCACCCATGCATTCCACAGCTATTATTTGTAATGTCTCCATTTACTACATTATCAAAATTCATCCAACTCTTTGAAAAATATCTAAGTAATCCAAGTGAACCAAGTGACCATATTCCCAAGAAGTTTTTCCCACTTAGTCAATGAAGTAATATATTGCAGATGAACTTTGGGTTGATCCTGAAGTAATGTGTGACTTTGTCCCTTGGTGCCACAGTTGTGGAAAAGGCGAAACAGCTTGCCACGAATATATTACTGAATTCATTTATAAGTCTAAAAAGCAACTACTGTATCCCCACTGAATCTCATTTTCTATGGAAACATTCGCAATTTACAAAATTGATCACCATGAGTTAACACCTTCATCCACTCAAACGTTCTGTTATTGCTCCCGTCCACAGCCAAGTGCTCTCCACTCAGCATCATTGCATTTTCAGAAGATGCGGTACTTTTAAAGTAAAAATAATTTTACAGGTCACAATCAGCTAAATATGTCGCGGGGTTCAATAGTCCACTAATGTTTACAAAAACTAGTAAATGACAAAACAGTTTGAATGTACAAGCAGCAGAGGGCACTCTTTCCATACAGCATCTCCCTAATAGATTCATTAACTGCTTTGCAACAAGCATGCAATTGTTGCACCTGGTATTGATTTTTTATAAATCAGAGGAAACATCAAAGAAATCATATGAAAGGATTTAAGAGACATGTGAAATTCAAACTCTTCAGTCATCTTTATCTTCCAATGTGTTCTTTGTCTATTTTCATTCTCCAACTAATCTGTTCCTGTCATTCTATGAATAAAATCTGCAGGACTGAAGGCAGCAACCAAACAATTACGGTACTATCACATTCATAGCACTTGTATACATTTCTCTAAAACAAGTCCTTGAAACAAATTCATTTGACTCACTCTATAAACTTAACGTCTGAAAGACAAACACTTAGTTTATTCCCCCCTTTGAAAAGAGGCACATAAATTTGCACAGATTTCCACTCTTCAAAAAGGAAGAGAGGCAGAAGAAAGGAAACTATAGGCCAGTGGTTGGAAAGATTTTAGAGTTGATTGTTAAGAATGTGGTTTTGGGGTACTTGGAGGCACGTGATTAAAAAGTCCACAGTCAGTATGGTTTCCTCAAGGGGAAATCCTGTCAGAAAAATCTGTTGGAATTCTTTGAAGAAGTAACAAGCAGGATAGACAAAGGAGAATTGGTTGATGTTGTGTGCTTAGATTTTCAGAAGGCCTTTAACAAGGTGCCACCCTTGTTTAACAAGCTGTTCAACAAGCTACAAGCCCATTGTATTACAGGAAAGATACTAGCATGGATAAAGCAGTGGTTGATTGGTAGGAGGTGTGGTGAACTATGTGCCTGTCTGGACACGCCCCCTGCTGACTGCTCCTGTGGCTCCTCCCACAGGCCCCTGTATAAAGGCGATCTGAGGCCAGGTCATAGTATGATGGACACTCACTCCTGGTTCCTTCTTCCAGTCAATAAAAGCCGATATCTCGCCTTATGTCTCAGTGTGAGTTATTGATGGTGCATCAGGAGGTATAAAGGGAGCCTTTTCTGGTTGGCTACCAGATGACTAGTGTGTCTGTGTTGGAACAATTCTTTTTATGTTATTTATCGATGATTTGGATGATAGAATTGAGGGCTTTTTTGCAAAGTTTGCAGATAGGTAGAGGGGTAAGTAGGTTTGAAGAAAAGAGGCGCTACAGAAGGACTTAAACAGATTAGGAGAATGGGCAAAGAAGTGGCAGATGGAGTACAGTGTTGGGAAGTGTATGGTCATGCACTTTGGCAGAAGAGATGAGGGATTGACTATTTTCTAAAATACAAGAATTTGAGGTGCAAAGGGATTTGGGAGTGCTTGTGCAGGATTACCTAAAGGTTAATTTGCAGATTGAGTCTGTGGCAAGGAAGTCAACTGTGATGTTAGCATTCATTTCAAGAGGGCTAGAAAATAAAAGCAAAGATGTAATGATGAGACTTTATAAAGTACTGGTGAGGCCTCATTTGTAATATTGTGAGCAGTTTTGGGCCCCTTATCTTAGAAAGGATGTGCTGAAAGGATTCAAAGGAGGTTCATGAAAATGATTCCAGGATTGATTGGCTTGTCATATGATGAGTGTTTGATGGCTCTGGGTCTGCATTCACTGAAGTTCAGAAGAATGATAGGTGACCTCATTGAAACCTATCAAATGGTGAAAGGCCTTTGATAGAGTGGATGTGGAGAGAATGTTTCCTATGGTGGAAGTATCCAAGACCAGAGGACACAGCCTCAAAATAGAGGCATGTGCTTTTAGAATGGAAAAGTGGAGGAATTCCTTTAGCAGAGTTTGGTGAATTGGTAGAACTTGTTTCCACAGGCAATTGTGGAGGCAAGTCTTTATGCATATTTAAGACAGAGTTTGATAGGTTCTTGATTGGTTAGGGCATGAAGCATTATGGGAAGAAGGCAGGAGACTGGGGCTGAGAGGAAAAATGGATCATTCATGATGAAATGGTGGAGCAGACTCGATGGGCCAAATGGCCTAATTCTGCTCCTGTATCTTATGGTCTTACCTCCGGAGAAAATACTCAGCAGCATCTTGCCAGCTTTTGGCCCTCTGCCACCATACTTCAAATGGAATTGTTATTTCTACAGTACTTTATAGGAAGACACAGCGGGTATTTGGAAAAATTCTAGGAAACTTAGCAAAGCCAACATGGTTTTGTGAAAAGAAAGATATCCAGTAAGATGGCAGCATGCTTGGATGCAGTTGCCTCTCTAGGTCCAACCAAAGGTGTGATTGTTCATCTTTTATGTCTTTTTTATGATCACAATACTCAAGAACAGCAAGTTCTGCAGATGTACCCCACTGGCGAGTTGCTGGACTTCTTGCGCACCATGTTTCAGCCTGCTTCGGCAACCCAAGGAAGAAAGTGTCAGGGCAGTGTGCAGAGGTGGTGTGTGATACACTGGACGCAGTAGGATGTTTTTGTTGTGATCCCAAGAGCCTGTAGGATATTGGTAATGTAGAATACTGTGAGTCAGATTCACTGGTTCATCAGTGAGACCGACAGCTGGGGAGCTGAGTGGCCTCGGCTGTGGCATAGACAAGACCCTCATTTATGCCTCAGGGTCACCTGGTGTAGTGGCTGTGTGCCACTGGATTCCACACCCTTCCCATTGGTGCTGCCCTCTGGTGTTCGCTCAGTGGGATTACCTTTGTCTGCAGCTGTACTGTGTGATATGAGGAACTACTGTAGGCTGTTCTTGCAGAAACATGGCTCCAGGACAACATGCAAGCACCATCATTCTACAGGTTGTGACACTCAGGGACTCGGGCTATGTTATGATATTTAAAATTTATTTTGTAACTGTATGCTTTTCTGCTTTCATTATTATGTGTGCTGTGTTTGCTGTGTGTGACTGTTGGTGCTGTGTTTTGCACTTAGGCCCCAGAGGAATGCTGTTTCGTTTGGCTATATTTGTGTCTATGGTTGAATGACAATTAAATGTGCACTTGTAATATGTTCTTGGTCAAGGGAACCAGATGGATGTGCTCGGATTTCCAGAAGATATTTTCTGATGAGAGGCTGCATCAAAGGTTATTGTAGAAAGTAAAAGTTCAGGGTGTAGGATGTAATATATTGGCCTAGATAATAGGAAACAGAAAAACTATACATGATTTCTTCACCAGGTTGGCAAAATGTGATGTGTGGTGTGCCACAAGTATTGGCACTGGAGCCTG
This sequence comes from Hypanus sabinus, assembly GCF_030144855.1. Taxonomy (NCBI): domain Eukaryota; kingdom Metazoa; phylum Chordata; class Chondrichthyes; order Myliobatiformes; family Dasyatidae; genus Hypanus; species Hypanus sabinus. The sequence continues at coordinate 73,122,461 of NC_082711.1, read as the reverse complement.
AAATTTTAAGAACGATGTAAATGTTTTGGATATTGACAGTAGGGTTGCTGAATGGCATAATGATGGATGGAAAAGTAAGTAGTGGAGAGGATACATGTAGGCTACTAAGGGATACAGATAGGTTAAATGTGTGGGAGAGAACTAGTAAATGTAATATAATGAGGAAAATGTGAAATTAATCATTTTGCAAGAATAATGAAAAAAAGAAGCACATCGTTTAAATGGTACAAATTGACAGTCCTGAGATGCAGAGGATTCTGGTACATTATTTGCAAAAAGCTCGTTAGAACTCAGATGTGGTAGGTTAATTAAGAAAAATAACAGAATGATGTTATTACTTCTGCACATTGGTTGTCTTTTGCTCAATCAATAAATTTACTTTGAAATTTGAAATTTATTCATTGTTTGGGGAATTACTTATAAGAATGGGGAGGTTATGCTATCGTTCCAAAAGGCAGTAGTGAGACCATAACTGGAGTACTTTATGTTATATTGGTTTTCTTAATCAATGAATAATGTTAATGTATTGGAAATAGTTCAGTGACAGTTAACTAACTTGTTACCTGGAATGTCCTGTGATACTGGGGTGTCCTATAGGGAAAGCCTGGTTAGGCTAGGACTACTCCTGCTGGAGTTTAGAAGAGTAAAGGACTTCTGACTTGAATCTATCATCTCCTGAAATGTTTTGACAGCGTGAATGTGGAGAGGATCTTTCCTGTGGTAGGAGAATCTAGAAACAGGGATTATTGTACAAAATAAAGGGTTAGCAATTTAAGACAAAAACGAGTTGATTTTTTTTTCAGAGTGCTGTGATTCTTTTCCTCAAAGGATAGAGTAATTAGGATGTGAAAGGTTTCGATGGGTAGATTGAAATATACAGTGAGGTCAAGCATAATCTTTCTAAATGGTAAAACAGATGTGAGGGGCCAAGTTGCCTACTTCTGTCCTCAATTACTTTGTTTATTTCAGTGACTACTTCAAATGCCTCAGACACTGATGATGAAATGGGTTTGGACCAGTGCAAGCTTGAGCTTCCTCTCACAAAGATGCTGAGGCCAAGATTGGGACTTTAGTTCCATAGAACAAACCAGAAGCCAAGCTTGGGACTATCTCTCTTCATATTACTTAGTTCAAAATGTAAACAAAAATCTGTGTCAAAAATGCCTTTTTTATTAGCAGAAATTTTGAATCCCTAGGCACTGTTACATCACTAAGCAGGGGCCATGATGAATAGGAATATCTCATTAATCACTAACCACTGAGTCAGCAATGGAAAATGAACACTTGGTTTCTCTGATTCAATACCACCTTTCTTATAATTATTATCTTGGTTATAATAAAACTTCCCATTGTGCTAATACTGATTTGGAAGGAAAGAAATCTCATCTGGCATGGAAAATATGCTTTGTATTCTGCCAGTGAGCATAATTTAATGTCAGTAGATTAATCTACAGGATCAAAGTGAAGAAATATAAATCACTTGATATTTAAATATAAGTTGAATAACAATGTTCTTCAGATTCTTGAGGTTTGAACTCAGACCAATTTTGATCTCATAAATTGTGATTACTCTTAAATCAGAAGTCTAAAGTATTAGTCTCTCACACAGCTCTGATGGTATATTACTGGTTGCGTTTCATGTAGTTTTGAGCTCAGTCCAAGCCAAAACTGAAAGTTAAACCCATCCTCTTAACCTCTGCCAAACATGGCATTACTCTGAGGACTTCCTTCTGCCATTGTTGCCACATTTCTTACTCTGTTTCCTTTATTATAAACTTTACACTATAAAGTCTGGTGGTATTTTCTTTAATATACTATGCTTGATGTACATTAGTAATGAACTGGTCTTTAGTTTATCCCATCAGTAAAATAAAAGGAGATTGTTAGAAGACAGATCACACTTTGTCCTTTTCTTGGGACTAGACACTGATTTCTTATAGAATATTATGCATTTTTACAGATTCTTAGTAACTTTTGGTGCAAGTTACTGACAAGATGTAAAAAACACCACAGGAATCAAGGAAGTTCTGGTCAATTGCTTTATTATTATACCTTACCCCAGAAATGGTTAGTTTAACAATATTAAAAACTTGTGTTTTTGGAAATTAATCTCTACTTACCCAATGTTTTCTTTTGGAAATTAATCTATACTTACCCACTACTCTTCCCAGGAACAGGGTCTTCAAAGAGTTAAACTTGATATCTGAACTTGCTGGAAGGCTATAAGGAACTGGTGGATAATGATCCAGCTGAGCAAAGAATAAAGAAATATATCTTTAAAAAATACAGGCATTATAAAAAATTTAAATATTAGTTTGTATGAGATCACTTAAATTACCAACTCCTTTTCAAATCAGAGAAACTTAAATGTGTAGCTTGTGCTAAAACTTTAATACCTACTGTATAATGCTAAATCTATAACTAACATTTAGTTCTATTGATTGAATGAATGGACTGAGAAACCTGATAACAATCCAGTGTTGAAAGATGCTGAATAATTTTTGGAAGTTTTCAAATTATTTATATAAAAAATCCCCCAGCTTATTTTCTATGAAACAGAAATTAAATGTGTGATTTTTGATCTGAGGTTTACAGTATATTCAAGTATTAGGAATATTATCAATGTATTCTGTGTTCAGAAATTGTGATTGTGGAATTACTTTTAACCTGTGGTAATATGTTGACTCTACATGAGCAGGAGTGGACACCTCAAGCCTGTTCCACCATTCAATTTGATCATGCTGATCTGGATCTTAATTTCATAATGATCTTGATTCTAAACGCTTGATACTTCATCAGATTGAAGGCTGATTCCTGAGAGTTAGTCAGTTTCTAGTTTTATTAAAAAGATGAAAATATTTAAATAAAGTAGCATTTGATTTCCATTACTTCTCATATATCTTTTTCTCACAATTGCTGTCAGTAGTGTCCTGGAAACAAATTAATAATTCCTGTAGCATGTAAGATAGTCCTAATCTGCTGCATAGCTCAATCTTTGCAGTTTCCCTCTATACTTTCCTCAATATTTTATCGTTGACCCAGGCAAAATGAAGATCAACTTCCCACCAGATTTACTACTCATTTCAATTCCTAGGGCAAGACATACACGGAGAATGGCAGGGCTGTGGGAGGTGCAATCGAGCAAAGGGGTGTATGCACATATATAGACAGAGTGGTGAAGAAGGTGTATGGAACCATTACCTTCATCAACTCGGGCACAGTATCAGAGGTGGGGTGTCCTGTTATTGAATCTCAATTCAATACTATCATCCTCTCAAAACTAATACATAAGCTTCAAGACCTAGGTCTCAATAACTCCTCTTACAACTAGATCCTCAATTTCCTCATTTGCACCCCAGTCGGTTTTGATTGGCAATAACATCTCCACAATCTCCATCAGCACAGATGCACCACAAGGCTGTGTGCTTAGCCCCCTGCATGACTCGGTTTACACGCATGACTGTGAGGCTAAGCACAGCTCCAATGCCATGTTCAAGTTTGCTCTTAACACTGTCATTGGCCAAATCAAAGGTGATGGCGGATCAGCAGAGAAGTACGGAGATTGCAAATCTGACTGAATGGTGGTCTCCTTGCTCAATGTCAACAAGACCAAAGAACTGATTATTGATTTCAAGAGGAGGAAACTAGAGGTCCATGAGCCAACTCTCATCAGAGGATCAGAGGTGGAGAAGGTCATCAACTTTAAATTCCTTGGTGCAATTTCGAAGAAACTGTGAACAATTTTAGGATTCTCTGAGGTGCAGAAAAGCACTATTTATATATAAGATTTTTTTAACATTGTATAATAATATCATAACATCTTATAATAACCTAATTTTTAGGTGACAAATTTGCAATATATCAAAATTGAGATAATTAAAAATATTACTTTATATAAAGCATAGTTTATTAAATATAATTTTTGTTCTTTCACCAAGGTATAGTCGTACAGGAAAACTCTTTAATCAGCAGAACAAAAAGTGAAAATTAGTTGCACTTAAGGGATAAAATTTGGTGTAATTTCAATCTGAGGCAGTTTCCTTCAGAAAAACACCATGAACATTGATGAAAATTACAAATAAATTAGAAATTTTGTGGGAGCATAGTTCTTTTAGCTGTTGCATTGCTTTAATTATACAATAAGAACATTTGCAGAAGGAGGCTGGAATAGGTTATATGGCCCCTCGAGTTTTCTGTAGCTTATAATGAGATTACTAATTAACCCTGTCTCATTAGATCTGGGATAACCTTTCAGTTGTTAATTTTATAGGATATTCTTCCTGAGAACTGTGCTGATAATACTTTTATGAACTCATCTTCACCTTTGATTTATCTATCTGCATTAATCACTCCACAATTATTATACCTTTGCTAGATTTTTTTTATATTTCTTGATCAATTATTTCTCTAACTGTGTGGTGATGTTAGAGGACCAGTTAACCACTGCAATCTATGTTTCTAGTATCTAGTTAACTCTTATTTCCTCCACCCACTCTGATTCTTCTTTTTCTTCTGGGCCATGATCATAGATTGTTGCACCTTTTATTATACAGACAAATATATGCACTACTCATTCCTTTTCAACTTTCTTTCTAAACATCAAATAACCTGTTTGTCTCTGGATTGAGTTTCCACATAATAATTTTTATGTCTGACATTGTAAACTTATAGGGAAAAGCCAATTTCAACAGCAGTAGTGAAGCCATCATTTGGGAAGGCCAGAACAGCTGGCTAAACTGCATTGCTTAGCAGACTGTCAATTCTGCCAAGGATTAGACTGCTTTCAAATGCTCCTAACATTGAAAAAACAATTAAAAGTTAATGAAATATACAGAAACTAAATAAATCAAAAATTGAAGCTATTAAATAAAAGCTTTTAAGCAAATTTATTTAAATTTTAAAAAAATCTAAAGTACATAATACTGACTTGCTTTCCTTGTCACCGTTCCTGTCCATTCACTATTCCAGTATCAATTAAAAGCCTGCATTGGTTCATTGCACAATATGATGTACTGTATTTTTTTAGGCAATTTGCTTTGCTGATAATGAAGCAGTCCATGCAATTATGCCGAATGCCTTGACAACATTCAGTCCTGAGATAATAAATTCATGTCACACAGTGCCAGCTCCTCCAATAAGAGATTGCCTAACCACTCACTGAACATCCCAGTTTTGATATTCAATAATATTATTAAAACCTGTATTAACATCCTTGGCATAATGTAAGATCAAAAGTTTAACAGAGACAAACACATAAATGCAATGGTAACAAGACCAGGTTGGAAGGTAGATATCCTGCAAGGAGAAACCTGGCTCCTCACTTCCTGAAATCTCTCCATCTTTGACAAATCAGAAGTCAAAAGTGTGATTGAACACACTCCTTCTATCTGTACTTCATCGAAACACAAGCTCCTTGAAACTGTCCAGGACAATGTAACTCATTTGTTTAGCCCCAGATTTGGCACGTTTAACATTCACTCACTCCATCACTGGCACAGGATGTTTCACCACAAGGTTAGGTCACAAGGATGGAGCTACCAACAAAACATATTTTATTGAAGATGGTCAATGTTCACTAACAGCAGTGTCTGGTCAAGTAACACATCAAAAGTCAAAATAAATTGTGTACATAGGTCTTAAGCTCACATTCATATAATTTGACACCAAACTGTCTTATTTCAATGTTTTACTAAAGGTTGTTTCCTTTGCGTATGGTTCACATGATAACGGGAAACAGCGAACTGATAGAGATGAATGTTTTACTAAAGGCTGTTTTTTTTCTGCGTGGCTCACATAATAATGGAAAACAGAAATGATAGAGATTTTTGTCGCTTGAAAATACAGAATTCTTTTTTTCATTTTCTCCATCTTCACCACTTTTGTTCTTACGACACAGCTTTCTATTCCAGAACATCTAAGACGTTCTTCTTCATCAAAGAAAGGGGATTCCCTTTCCAAACCATTGATGCTCCCCTCACTGGCATCTCCTCCATTTCCTGCACATCTGCCCTCACACCAACTACCTGTGCCACAACAGGGATAGATTCCCTCTCATCCTTACTTAGCACCCAACGAGCCTCTGTGTCCAGCACATCATTCTCTTCAATGGGATCTTACCACTAAACACATTTCCCTTCACCATGCCCCCAGCTCTCCATGTTTTACAGAGATTTCTCTCTACATGACTCACTTGTTCACTCATCCCTACCCACTGATCTCCCTCCTGGCGTTTTTCCCTGCAAGGGAAGCAAGGGGTACACCTGCTCCTACACCTCCTCCCTCATTACCATTCATGGCCCAAAACAGTCCCTCCTGATGATATGACACTTGGCCTGGTAGTCTTTTGGGGTCACCTTCTGTATCTGATGCTCCTGCTCTACATTGGTGAGACCTGACATAGATTGGGGTCTGCTTCGTTGAGCACCTTTGCTCCGTCCACCACAAAAGGCAAGATTTCCTCATGGCCATCCATTTTAATTTGACTTCCCACTCCCATTCTGATATGTTGGTCCACGGCCTCCTCTACTGCCACATTGAGCCTGTCTCAGGTTGGAGGGTCAATACATCATGTTCGGTTTGGGTAGCCTTCTAAATGATGGCATGAGTATCAATTTATTGATCTTTCAGTAAATTCTTCTCCTTCTTCCTTCTCTCTTTTTCCATTTCCCCTTTCTGGTTTTCCTATCACCATTTCTCTTCCTAACACTCTTCACCTCCCTCTGGTGCTCCTCCTTCTTCTCTTTCTCCATGGTCCACTGTCCTCTCCTATCAGATTATTTATTTTTCACTCCTTTGCCTTTTCCATCTATCACTACACTGCTTCTCACTTCACTTCTCCTTTCCCCTACTCATCCACCTTCCACCTCACCTGGTTTCATCAATAATCTGTCAACTTGTCCTCTTTCCCCTCTTCCCACCTTCTTATTCAGGCTTCTTCCCCTTTCCTTTCCAGTCTTAATGAAGGGTCTTGGCTGAAATATTGACTGTTTATTCCTCTCCATCAATGCTGCCTGACCTGCTGAGTTCCTCCAGCACTTTGCACGTGTTGCTCTGGATTTCCAGCATCTGCAGAATCTCTTGCATTTAAGGAGGTTCTAAATCAAGTTGGTCCTCTCAGTAGATGCTATAAAATATGTAATAATATGGAATAGTCAAGAGGCTATGGGGAGGGAGAAAGCATGAGAATAGAAAGTACTAACAAAATTTTAAAGATTGATAAAAAATGAATGAAATTAAAATCTGACAAGTCTCCTGGCCCAGATTGCCTTCTTTTCAGGGTTTTAAAGGATGTGGCTGCAGTGAAGTGGATGTCCCATGAGTGAGTGTTGTGGCCTTTACAACATGTATAAATCATTTGGAGGAAGACTCGAGCAAAACATAGGCAAATTTGATGATGAGACAAATATAGATAGATCGGCAAATTACAAAAATTGTGGAAGATGACACAGGGAGATTAAGTACATGGACAAGAATTGAAAAAAAATTGTGGAAGCTAGAAATCTGAAGTGCTTTGGCAGTCTGAGATACCCACCTGCTTCAAGCAGGCTTCATTTACACCGCTACCTGTTGTCCAGTAGCACTTACATGAAGCGCATAGCAACTCCTGCCTAAGAAACAACTTGGATCCACTCCAATTTGTCTACAATCACAACAGACCAACAGCAGATGCCATTTCATTGGCACTTCACTCAACCTTGGAATATCCAGACAATGAAGATGCCTACATCAGGATGTTTTTCATTGACTACAGCTTGGCATTCAATATAAGAACATAAGAAATAGGGGCAAGAGTAGGCCATCTGATCCATGGAGCCTGCTCTGCCATTCAATAAGATCATGGCCATGGGCTCATCTCCACCTACCTGCCTTTTCCTCATAACCCTTAATACCCCTACTATGCAAAAATATATCTAACCTCATCTTAAATATATTTACTGAGGTAGCCTTCACTGCTTCATCAAGCAGAGAATTCCACAGATTCACCACTCTCTGGGAAAAGTAGTTTCTCTTCATTTCTGCCCGAAATCTACTCCCCGAATCTTGAGGCTATGTCCCCTTGTTCTAGTCTTATCAACCAGTGGAAACAATTTTCCTACCTCTATCTTATCTATCCCTTTCATAATTTTATATGTTTCAATAAGATCTCCTCTCATTCTTCTGAATTCCAGTGAGTACAGTTCCAGGCGACTCAATCTCTCCTCGTAGTCTAACCCCCTCATCACTGGAATCAACTTGGTGAACATCCTCTGTACTGCTTCCAAAGCCAGTATTTCTTTCCTCAAGTAAGGAGACCAGAATTGCACACAGTACTCTAGGTGCAGCCTCACCAGTACCCTGCACAGTTGCAGCATAACCTCCCTGCTCTTAAATTCAATCCTTCTAGCAATGAAGGCCAACATCCCATTTGGCTTCTTGATAGCCTGCTGCACCTGCAAACCAACCTTTTGTGATCTATGCATAAACACTCCCATGCGTCTCTGCACTTCAGCATGCTGCATTTTTTTACTATTTAAATAATAACCTGCTCTTTTATTTTTCCTTCCAAAGTGGATGATCTCACATTTACCAACATTGTACTCCATTTGCCAGACCACTCACTTGACTATCTATATCTCTCTGCAGACTCTCTGTATCTTCTGCACAATTTGTTTTTCCACCCAATTTAGTGTCATCAGAAACTTAGATACAGTACACTTGGTTCCCTCTTCCAGAACGTTAATGTATATCGTGAACTGTTGTGGACCCAGCACCAACCCCTGTGGCACACCACTCACCACTGATTGCCAACCAGAGAAACACCAATGTATTCCAATCTCTCTGCTTTCTATTAGTTAACCAATCCTCTATTCATGCCTATACATCAACCCCACCTCTATGCATCTTTATCTTATGGTTAAGTCTTTTGTGTGGCACCTTATTGAACACCTTCTGGAAATCCAAGTAAATAACGTCCATCTGTATCCCTCTATTCTCTGCAATCATGATATCCTCAAAGAGCTCCAGTAAGATGTCAAACAGGACCTGCCTTTGTTGAAACTATGCTGCATCTGCCTGATGGATCAATTTATTTCCAGATGCATTGCTGTTTCTTCTTTAATGACAGCTTCAAGCATTTTCCCAACTACAGATGTTAAACTAACTAGCCGATAGTTACCTGCTTTTTGTCTACATTCTTTTTTTGAAGTGTGGCATGACATTCACAGTCTTCCAATTACTGGGACCTGCCTGGAGTCCAGAGAATTTTGATAAATCAACACCAAAACCTCTACTATAACTTCTGTCATTTCTTTCAGTACTCTGGGATGCATTCCATCAGAACCAGGGGACTTATCTATCTACAGGCCCACAAGTTTGCTCAGCACTACCTTTTTTGTGATAGCTATTGTATCGAGGTCCTCACCTCCCATCACATCCATATCATCTCTCTTCAGCATGTTAGATATGTCCTCCACCATGAAGACCAACACAGAATAGTCATTCAAAGCCTTGGCCATTTACTCATTACCCAATATCAATTCCCCCTTCTCATCCTCCAAGGGACCTACATTCACTTTAGTCACCCTTTTCTGCTTTATATAATTATAAAAACTTTTTTACTATCCATATTTATATTTTGTACTAGTTTATTTTCATAATCTAACTTCCCTTCTTTTATTGCTCGTTTAGTAGTACTTTGTTGCTTTTTGAAGTTTTCCCAATCTTCTAGTTTCCCACTACTCTTAGCAACTTTGTGTGTATGAGCTTTTAGTTTGATATCTTCTTTTATTTCCTTAGTTATCCATAGCTGGCTCTCCCCACCCTCACTGTCCTTGCTTTTAACTGGAATATACTTTTGTTGAGCACCGTGAAAAATCTCTTTGGAAGTCTTCCACTGTTCCTCAACCATCCCACCATATAGCCTGTGTTCCCAGTCTACACTAGCCAAATCCTCCCTCATCCCGTTGTAGTCTCCTTTGTTTAGGCATAACACATCAGTATTAGATTGAACTATTGCACCCTCCATTTGTATGAGAAATTCAATCATACTGTGATCACTCTTTCCAAGAGGATCCCTAACTACAAGATCACTAATTTTACCTATTTCATTGCACAGGACCAGATCTAAGATAACACATTCCCTTGTAGGTTCACTAACATGCTGTTCAAGAAAGCCATCACGGATGCATTCTATGAAGTCCTCCTCAAGACTGCCTCAACCAACTTAATTCACCCAATCTATGTGCAAGTTAAAGTCCCCCAGTATAACTGCTGTTCCATTCTTACATGTCTCAGATATTTCTGAGTTTATTGCCTATGCCACTGTAATGTTATTATTCGGTGGCCGATAGTCAACTCCAGCCAGTGACTTTTTTCCCTCTTTTTTCCCCTAATCTCTACCCAGATGGATTCAACATTCTGCTCCTTAGATCTTATATCATCTCTCAGTATTGCCCCGATTTCATCTTTAATTAAGAGTGCTACCCCCCCTCCTTTACCTTCCTGCCTTTGTTATCACCTGATATCCTGGATATTTAATTTGGAATCCTCTCCATCCTGTAACCACATCTCTGTAGTGGCCACTAAATCATATATCTTTGTATTGATTTGTGCCACAAATTCACTGACCTTGTTTCAAATACTACGGGCATTCAAATAACTTGGCCCTTACACTCATTGTGCTTTTAAAATCTTGTAATCTTTTACTCTTTTGTGCTTGACTTTTCTTCGCTCCATTCTTATCTCTTTTTTATCTTTTGGTTTTTCTTTATCTTTATCCACACTTTTCTTTTTTACTTTCTTCTCCAATTAAGCTGCCTTGCGGCCATACCCCCCACGGAAAAGGCTTCAGGTGTAAACCTCGAGGAAGAAATCCGGAGCCGGGGTCCCTAAGGCAGTTTGATGTCGTTTACAACTTCACTCTGGTAACCTCTGCGACAACACTGTTGCCAAGCTGTATCGGCGCTTGCCCTTCCCTTGGACTACATCAGTGACGTGGAGAGGGGGAACCCGCTGCATGGGCAACAGCCGGTTCTTCAAATCTTCCCACCCAGGCTTGCTCCCATTCTCCAATTCTCCAATCTGTTGAACCCACCCTTCATTTATTTAGTTTAAAGGCCTGTATCCACAGTCCTAGTTATGCGATTTGCTAAGATCCAGGTCCCACCACAGTTCAGGTGGAGCCTGCCCAACTGGTATAGTTCCCTCTTTCCCCATTACTAGTGCCTAGTCACAAACTCATTTCTCAGTTGCTAGGAACTTTTGGACTATTTTAGTGGTGTTTAGTATTGTTGCTTTCTGAAGATTTGCATAGAAGTTACTGTGTAGACCTAATTGTTTAATGTTATTGTGTAGTGCCTTTGGGATGATACCAGTTGTATATATTACTATCAGAACAATATATACCCTGTTCATGTTCCAAAGACTTACAATCTCCTCTTTTAATTCAACATATTTCTAGTGTATTTCACTTATTAATTTCTGTAATTTATGTGTGTTTGGAATGGCTACATCTATTAAATATGTTGTTCTTGATTGTTTATCCTGTATTATTATATCCGGATGGTTATTGTGGATTCTCCTATCTGTAATAACCAATTAGTCATAATATAACTGATGTATCCGACTCTAAAACTGGATCAGCCTTGTATTTACAGTAAGGTATGTTTTTTTTTAATGAGCTTGTATTTTAAAGCAACATTTTGGTGAATGATGTTTGCCACTTGATCGTGTCTGTGTCAGTAATCAGATTGTGTTAAACAGTTACAGGGTCTTATTATCATTATCGATATATCAGTCTCAAATTCCATTACTCAATAATGTACATGCGCAGTGAATGTGTTTACTTCCAATGACCATTTCATGCTTCTCTTCTGTAAACAGCTTGAATGGTCTCAGTTGTAAGGGGACGACTCCTCTGAGAAACACTTGCAGCGGTCACAGCCTGTAGTGTTGGAGGGCCACTTTGAGTGCTGGTTGAATCTTTTTCAGATTTCCCGGCGCCTGATTGCCTATTCAGCAGTGCATCGGTAGCAGTCCGTTCACTGTTGTGCCTGGAGCTCGCGCTGGGCATGCCCTGGCGACCCCCAGGCAGCTGCTGTATCACGCTATACTGTAGATCTCTCTCCATTTCTAAAACAAAAGGGTTATACCTACAGCCAGGTTTTGGTTTCAGCCGCCCCTTACATGGAGAACAGACGCTGACCAGAGCACTGCCCATCAGCGCAAGCTGCTAAAACCTGAGGTCGGGTATAGCCAAGCACTCTCATTTGCCAATTGCTAAAACTTTTGGGCTATTCTAGGGGTGTTTAGTATTACAACTTTCTGCAGATCTGCATAGATGTTACTGTGTAGTCCTAATTGTTTAATGTTATTGTGTAGTGTCATTGAGATGATACTAGTTGTAGATATTACTATCAGGACAGTGTATACCCTGTTCATGTTCCGAAGACTTACAATTTCCTCTTTTAATTCAGCATATTTCTAGTGTATTTCACTTATTAATTTCTGTAATTTATGTGTGTTTGGAATGGCTACATCTATTAAATATGTTGTTCTTGATTGTTTATCCTGTTTTATTATATCCGGATGGTTATTATTATTAGTATTATTATTGTTTCTTTTTTCTGTATTTGTATTTAAATAGTTTGTTGTCTTTGCACTTGGTTATTTCTCCAATCTGCTGGGTGTGATCTTTCTTTGATTCTGTTGTGTTTCTTGTATTTACTGTGTGTAATGCCCTGGTTCACAACCTTACTATTATGCTGTAGGTTTTTCATTTGGCAGCTCTGTAGGAGATGCTGTTCTGCTTCCAGCCTGTCTGGGTTATTGTTGAAGATAAGAGATGATATGGAATGAGTGCCGTCCAATTAGCAGGAAGATTTTTTGGTGAGGGGCAATAAGGTTGGGCTTGTTGCTTTTGTTCGAGAGGGGATGAAGAGGGAAGACACTGGGGAGAACCAGTCATAGCACACGATCTGTTGGGAGACCTGTTTGTTCGAGATGGATTGCGAGTGATGTTCAGATGGTGTTGTGTGCTTTCACGTTGACCGAGGGCCCAGCGCGTGAGTGACAGAGAAGTTCAACATGAGCTCCAACTTGTGCACATTTGACTGTTTAATTAGAATGAGCCCTTTTCTTTTTGTTATTCTTTACTAACCCTTCAGTTAAGATTCACAATATAATTCCTTTAATCATATGCAGTTATTCTGTGGCATTAATTTGTAACAGGGTAGCAAATAACACAGCGCCCACACAACCAAATCAAGCACGCCTTGATCTCATTAGTTTGGTGGGGGTGGAGATTGTCTTCCCTAGACTTCTGCAGCCAAGGAAACCAGGGTGCAAGGAAATGAATCTCAGGGTTGTATATGGTGACATACATGTACTTCAATAATAAATTTATAATAATAACTTTAAGATTAAGCTAAAGGACAATAAGATAGATTATAGTATGTGAATAATCAGGTTATGGAAAGTAGAAACATATTTAAATGTAAACACACTGATAAAGCGAGTATCATCGAAGGAGAGTTCAGAATGTCTGCGAATAATGCCCACGTGTTCTCCGTGCCTTGTGGTGCATCGGGTGGCAACCTTGCTGTTTCCTTAGCACTTGTCTGTGTTTTTTTATGACGCTGGCCTGATTTGAACCTGAGACCACTCGCATTGAAGTCCGGTGCCGATTCCACTACACCACCAGCTGTAAACAAAGGGTCTCGGCCCGAAGCGTTGACTGTTTGTTTCCACGGATGCTGCCCAACCTGCTGCATTCCTCTAGCTTGTTGTACGTGTATATTTAAATGTAGCTAGTCTGTAATATATTTTGGTCGGCACGACAGATCTGAGGATCATACACAAAAAAATGGACGGGAGTACATCAGGCGAGGTTTATTATGGACTATAAAAGGGAAGTTTTGATACAAATTTGCGGGGTGCTGGAATGACGTCACCTGGGATACTACCTGTCATATTTGTGGTACTGGAGGCAGTGCAGAGAAGGATGAGTAGGTTGATTACTGAGATGAAACGGTTATTGTGTGAAGCAAGGGTGAGCGGGTTAGCCTTATACTTATTTAATTAAAGGAACGGGAAGTGATCTATTGAAGTATATAATATTTTGGAGGTGGGGGAAGGGAGGATTGACGAGGTGGGTGTTGAAAGGATGTTTCCCAGAAAGCCAAGGCATAATTTAAAGAAAAAGAGCACATGAATATAAGATGGAGGAAGAGATTTATTTTTTCTTTCAGGTCATGAATCTTTAGAGTTCTCTACCCGAGAGAGCTGTGCAGTTAAGTTTCTATTTTTAATCATAACAGAAATTGACAGATATTTAAACCACGATGGTTATGGGGAGGTGACAGGAAAGTGGTACTAAAGCCAAAATTCAATCAGCCACATTCTTTCTGAATCGCAGAGCAGGCAAGAAGAGCTGAATAGGCTACTCACGCAAACATTTGGTGTGGTAAATATTCTAAATCTCACACTGTTTTGTCAGGATTATCTGTAGAAGATCTTGATTTCAGGTTTTTTTTCTTTGATGCTGGTATTTCCATGACATATATTCAGCCTTTGTTTCCACATTTGATGAATCCTGACTGATTGGATCACACTCTGAATCATATCATATGGATAAAGCACTGAAAGAATGTTCACTAAGAATTGTACATATTTGGCGTGAATCAGGATTTGCTGCTGTTGACAGCTAAGCGGAGTTATATAGGACATGATTTACTTTCTAACACTGGCATATTAGTGGCTGCAGCTGTATCACATCAGAAGAAAAATGAGCAGAGTACCAGCTATTTGTTATGCAAATATGGTGGCAGATGGAAGGATGCTCGTTCGACCAACTGCTTCAGTATTGTCAGGAAGATGCTATCAACCAGATTAATATAGCATAGAGAAAATACAAATTTTTGCATTGTGCAATATGTCAATTGTGATGAGAAGTTTACAGGAGAGCAATTGTTAACAAAGTCATGATACAGTTTAATTAAGGTGAGGCCACATGGTTATAACCTAAAGGTCTTCTAATTATATTGAGCAGTCAAGGAAGATGGATAGCTCAGTGAGTTCCAAAATGTACAAATTAAATGATGTCATTAGCATTACCATCAAAAATAAATACCACCTACATCTTAGATATCAGTTTTTTCATGGCTTGGAGGCATATCTTGTTTCAAGATCTCGAACATTCTAAAGCTAGGACATGAGACATTACAGACTCAGTATATGAATGAAATAGGTTCATTAAAATTGCCCATGAGGTACCTTTTCATATTACGGTAGGTATGTTCATCAGATTTTGATTGTAATTTCAACTCATTATGATATGAAATTTTTCATAAGGTTATGTGTGTTACTCAAATTTAGCAATTGCTAACATTTAATGGGCAAAGTAGGAATTGTACTGCACTTGGAAATTATATAGGTATTATTTCCCAAGGACAAGGCTGGGTTAAAATTTGCTTTTTTTACTTTATGTTCCTGAGTCATACCAAGGTCAAAACAAAACTTCTAAGGTTTCAGCTGCATCCAGAACAAAGCGATTGACACTGTTTTTGTCATTCCAGAGGTCATATGTTTAGGACCTAGCTATATTATAAAGTTAGTGAATTATTTTTCAATTGTCATTTAAGGTTATATGGGTGAAGTCAGCGTAATTATAGATAATTGGTCAATTAATCTAGTTTTGATTATATTAGTTGACAAATAATACTAGTTGGGAAAATTTCATTTTCCCAATAATTACACAAGATTCTTTATATCTACCTTAAGAGGCAAAAAGAACACCGATGTAACAAATCTTCTGAAAGTAATATGAGGACTGCAATGAAGTGCAGTCTATATTCTGTCAGAAATACCTGGAATGGAATTCAAATTTCAACCATTTGATTCAAAGTCAAGAGTTCTATCATTAAAAAACGATTATCATTCTTTGTATAAATTTGTACATAGTAGGCATTATTATTTAGTTTATGGGATACGTCAACTTTTATTACCGAGGAAAATAAATCTTAATACTGTACATTTATTTCAAAAGCTTCTTTAAAATTTAGTTTTCATTCAGATTTGAGCACCTAATTAGAGTCAGAGTCAAGGAAAGGCATGGCACGGAAATAGGCTCTTCAGCCCACCTAGTCCATGCGAACCATTTAAACTGCCTAATCCCATTAAACTGCACTGGGACCACAACCCTCCATACCCCTACTCTCCATGTACCTATTCAAACTTCTCTTAAATGTTGAAATCGAGCTTGCATGCACCTCTTGCTCTGGCAGCTCATTCTACATTCTCATGACCCTCCGAGCGAAGAAATTTCCTTTCATGTTCCCCTCAAACTTTTCACCTTTCACCCTTTACCCATGTAGTCCCACCCAGCCTTAGTGGAAAAGGCCTTTACCCTACGTGTACCCTCAGAATTTTGTATACAATTCAATGCATTGCTGTTGTATCTACCAAACAATCAAGCAGATCTCATAAAGACATTTCACATAGTTAATTATTTTTAGAGAAGATGACTCCTTATTGTGGGTGTTTTTTATGCCCAGTCACTTTGAGTGCCAGATTTGATGCAAGTGATTTCTGCTATGAACTCCACACAGTGATTCTGCACTATTTCAGTGGACTCACCTATGACTGTGTGGCAAGTATATCTCCAAAACCATGTGCAAGTTTGTTGATGACATCACTATTGTGGGCTGTATTAAAGAATGTGATGAACCATTATAGAGGAGGGAGATTGAACACTTGGCTGATGGTGTAATAACTCTTTTCTCACTGCTGCCATCAGGTAGAAGGTACAGTTGTTTGAGGACTCATCCCACCAGGTTCAATAACAGTTACTACTATGAACGAATGAATGATCTTTATTGTCGTTATACATAGATACAAAGAAACTCTGTTTGTCTTCCTCTCAGGCAATTAAATAAAGCGGGAGATAAAAACAAGACAGTAATAGAAAAACAGTATTAAATAGATAAGTAGCAGAAAATAAGTCACAGCAGCACCAGAATATCACAGTAATGCACAAAGTGCCGTTAGTGCAAGTATTTGAGTCCTTGTGTGTGCATGTGTGTGCTCACAGTTTCAGTCATTGTTCTGTGGGAGTTGTGTGATGGAGGCCACGGTTCTGGGGTAGAAGCTGTTCCTCAGTCTATTTGTTCTGGCTTTTTGTGTCCTGAACCTTTTGCTGGATTGCAGCAGGTCAAACAGGGAGTGGCCAGGATGTGTGGTGTCTCTGGTCATGCTAACAGTTACAACTATCAGGCTTCTTGAACAAAAGGGGACAGTTACACTCGTTTAAGGACGCTAATATATTGTTAATTCATGCTTGTTATTTATTGCTGAAAATTGACCATTGCACATCAATCACATTTTTTTTCTTGAACAAGCCATAGGGATTACTGGCAAAACCAACACTTATCACTTATACCTAATTTCTTTTGAGGAAGTGCAAGTGAGCCGTGCTCATGTTCAGCTTCAGTCTGTGTGCTGGTGGCAGAGGGTGTGCCAGCATTTTGACCCAGAGAAAATGAAAGAATGGCAGTGTTGCTTCAAGTTAGGTTAAGGTATAATCTGGAGACAGTATGTGGATAGTGACATTCACATGTGGTTGCTGTCCTTATACTTCTAGAGGATAGAGCTAGTGGGTTTGGGAGGGGCTACTAGTTTGATGCTGGAGTGCACCTTGTGGATGGCAAACGCAATGGCCATACCATGCTGCTGAGAAATATTTTGAATATTAATTCTAGGAAACAGGTTTTCAGCTCTACAGATCCAAATAATTATTTTAATCGTCATGGTGTATATATAAAGTAATATTAAACTGAGAAGCCAAAATATTATGCTTAAATAAAATTTGTTATAATCTCAAGTGATGCATTTCAGCTGAGAAACACTCACCATCATGTTCCACTCCAGTAAAAAACTATTAACTTTCAGAGCCATGGTGCTGACTTCATTTAAAATGCTGGGCTTTAATGTCTTAGGACAGCTTGCATCAAAACAATAATATTGGGCGAGACTTTTTAAGTTTTTTCCTCCACCCCCATGAGAGCCACAGTTACAAATTCTCAACATGTTTCTTGGCTTAATAGGACTATAATTTCCATAGCTAACAGGCAGGACACCTACAAGAAGACAGTTAGATGCTGTTGAATGCATGCAGTGGTTTTTGATTACATGAGCAATGTCACAATGCGTTCTGATTCAGGAACTGATTCCTTCATTGTGTTTGGTTCTCATTCTTTATTTAAAACCTATTTACTACAGGAGACCAGGAAATACTTCATTTATATAACGTGCTTCTTGATGTAGCAAGTACAGCAGGTAGCTCAATGATTCGACATGGACGTGGTGTGACTGTGTCCATGCAGACCTTATTTGTAAGGGTAACACTCACAAAATTTCTCTGATTTCCAGTCATTTCTCCCCTCTCTCCCTTCACCATTTTTCCAGTCCCCATTCTGACTCCCCTCTTATCTCTTCTCCTCTCCTTACCTGCCTATCATCTCCTTCTGATGCCTCTCCTTCTTCTCTTTCTCCCATGGTCTACTGTCCCTGCTTACTGTCTGATAAAAATGAGACTCCAGTTTGGTAGCAATGTTGATTCATAACTTCCCCTGAAAGAGCTCAATTTTATGGCAATTGCAGATGAAGATAAATACAGGCCTTGCCAATAATAATCACTAGAGAATGTGCAGTTGCTGGAAATCCAGAGCAACATGCACAAAATCACAAAATGCTGGAAGAACTCGCAGGAATCGTTGAGAGGAAGAAGCAGTTGACGTTTCAGGCTGCGACCCTTTCTGAGGATTAGAAAGGAAGGGGGAGAAACCAGAGTAAGAAGGTGGGGGTAGGAGATGGAGTGCAAAGTGACAGGTGATAGGTGAAATCAGGTGAGGGGAGATGTGGGATGAAGTGAGAATCTAGGAGGCGATAGGTGGAAGAGGTAAAGGGCTGATGCAGAAGAAATCTGATAGGAGAGGTCAGTAGACCATGGGAGAAAGAGAGAGGGGGAGAGGCACCAGAGGGAGGTGATGGGCTAGTTAGGAGAAGTGAAGAAGTACTTTCCTATTCCTCATTTACATTCACATTCAGATGAGTGCAGCTTTATCCAGCACACATTATCATAAAAAATGTCAATGTTCAAATAAACTACTGCACACCACTCTGGTGTTCCTTAATTGTGTTTACAAAGTAATCATTGCTAAGGTGTATACATTTGGCCATTGTAAAATTATTTACAGTAATTGTTTTAAGAAATGATTAAAACACTTCAGCCTCTTAAACTCAAAATTAATATGGATTCTAAATCCACACAAATGAAAGATATATGGTATATGGCAGAATGATAATAGGATTGTTACCAGCTTTATTACTGCTCAGTTAGAAATTGCACATGTTCTGGTAAAACCTATAGACAACTGCAAGAACTAATATGAATCAAGTCATTTGATATGTTATTGGAGAGTGAGGAGACAATTATTTGCCATAGTCCTCTGGGAATTTTACATGATATACTATCTTCTTCATTGATTTTTTTTTGTTTAAATTTAGTATTATATTCAGTCAATTTAGAATTAAGAACTGCAACATACAGTAAAACTGTGCTGCATTAGGGACAGTCTCATTTTCAGCTTCTTTTATACAGAAGCTGGAAGGACAATTCCAGAAAATGGATGGAAACAAAGGACTTGAGCCAGGTTCAAGGACATTTCAAATGGTTATAGCCCAATTTCATGTCTATTCCAAAACTAGTAGTGCGAGGAGGGAATACCTGCAACAAGGTGACTTTTTTATTGCTTCAAATATCAAGGACCATGACATAGAAATGGAAAAACTGATAAGCTCACTGTAAGGGATGCAATGATATCACATTTAGCAGTAAAATGCCAGGCTACAGAGTTTTGCTTGTGTTCTGGCTATCACAATTCAGATTCCAAATATGTTCATCAAGCTGCTGCCTGTATTCATTTCAGTTTTCACCCGCTCTCCATGAGACCATAAGACATAGGAGCAGAATTAGGCCACTTGCCCATTGAGTCTGCTCCGCCATTCCATCATGGCTGATTTATTACACCTCTCGACCCATTCTCCTGCCTTTTCCCTGTAACCTTTGACACCCTTACTAATCAAGGATCCCTTAACTTCCGCCTCCGATATACCCAATGCCACAGCCATCTGTGACAATGAAGTCCACAGATTCACTACCCTCTAGCGAATGAAATTCCTCCTCATCTCTGTTCTAAAGGAACATCCTTATATTCTGAGGCCTTGGCATCTGGTCCTTTCTCTGTTTATCAATCATTGAATGTATTGGATCAGTAATCTTCCCAGGACACTGACAGCTTGGAGGTGCAAGAGACTGCAGTTGTTGAAACCTGAAGCAACAACCAATTTGTTGGAAAATCTCATCAGATCAAGCAGCATCTGGGGGAAGGAAAGGAATTGTTCATGTTTCAGGCTGAGGTTAAGGTATGGTGAATTTGATGAAGTTTTCTTCTTCTTCAGCTGATCTGAAATGTCAACAATCCTTTCCTCCCACGGATGCTGCTTGAGACATTGAGTTAATCTAGCATGTTTATTGATACTGATGGTTTGCCCAATTAGTTTCAGTGAGTCACATTGCCAGAGGCCTCACCCCTCATGTCCATAAAACCAGAAGAAATAGGAGCCAAATTAAGGCATTTGGCCCAATGGGTCTGCTCTGCTATTCGATCATGAGTGCTTAATTTTCCCTCTCAACTACAGTCTCCCACCTTTACCCCATAACTTTTGACACCTTTGCTATCATGAACTTATCAACTTCAGCTTTAAATATACCCAATAACTTAGTGGAGCTAAAGATGGCGCCAGAGGGCAACTTCTCTCTGCTCATCAGCGAAACACTTAAACTCATCCTTTTCTAATGTGTCTATTTTCTTTCCAGGGTGGCTGTGACTGCTGTCAGGACTTTGATCTCCAGCAACATTCAAACTACAGTTCTGCATGGTGGCACGTTCCTATTCTTGGAGCTCGTCAGTTGACCGAATTTCGATAAATCCAGGTTCAGTCTGAAGTCAGGTGCCTTTGGGGCCTCACACAGCCCTATGGACATGAATTCTTGCTGATGTCGCCAACGGAAGCTTAGTGGGAGCTGGGACATTGAAGACACTGAGACAGGCTGTCGGAAGGCTCTGCACTCAGTGATTGATCTCTTTCTATCTCTCTGTCTCGATGGTGAGGGAGAGTTTGTTGCTGATGCTCGAGTTGGGGAACTCGAATAAAAAGCAACACTTCAGACTGACTGTAACATCAAAATAGCAACTGTTGTCTCCCCTCTTGCTGTGGAAGGAGCGATATTTTGTCAGTGAGAGAGAGAGAGCGAGAGCCTGTGGGATGTCAAAAATGTTGGAGTGTACAGTTAGTTTTTGATGGACTGTAGACCATGGTCTCTCTTTGGGGGCTTTGCTTTTGCTGGCACGGTGGGTGTTGGGAATGTTGATGCTTTATGTTAGAATAAGTGGGGGAGGGTTGATGCCACTTGCCACTGCTTGTGCAGGGGCAGGGAGGGCAAATTGGGGTTCTTACTTTTTTTCTATCATTCATGCTTTGAGGTTTTTCTTCTCTTTAGAGGATGTCTGCGGACAGTAAGAATTTCAGGTTGTATACTGTACACAATCTCTGATATTAAATGGAACTACTGAACTCCACAGTTAACACAAAGCACACTGCAGATGCTGGGGTCAAAGCAACACGTACAAACATGCTGGAGGAACTCAGCAGGTCAGGCAGCATCCGTGTAAACGAACAGTCAACGTTTCAGGCTGAGACTTGTCCTGACGAAGGGTCTCAGCCCGAAACATTGACTGTTCATTTCCACGGATGCTGCCGACCTGCTGAGTTCCTCCAGTGTGTTTGTACATGGACTCCATAGTTATCTGTGACAATGAATACCACAGACACACTTCTCTCTGGCTAAAGAAACATCCTTATATCCTGAGGCTACATCCTCTGGTCCTAAATTCCCTTGCTATATGAAGCATCTTCTTCATGTCCCCTCTATCAACCTCCTTTGAACCCTCTCCAATGCCAATACATCCTTTCTTAGATATGGGGCCCAAATACTGTTTACAATACTCCAAATGCAATCTGAAAAAAAGACTTAAAAAGTCTCAGCATTACATCATTGCATTTATATTCTAGTTCTCTGGAAATGAACTGTATTCTATTTGCCACTTTGTCCATTCTCCTAATCTGTCCAAGTCCTTTGGCAGACTCCCTGCTTCCTCAGGACTTCCTGCCCCTCCACTATGTTGTATTATCCAGAAACCTGGCTACAAAACCATCAGTTCCATCATCTAGATCTTTAAGATATAACGTGAAAACTAGTGAACCCAAAACTGTTCCCTGCAGAACACCACTAGGCACTAGCTGCCGACCAGAAAAAGCTCCTTTCCTTACAACTTTTTGCCTTCTGCTAGTCAGCTAATCTTCTGTCCATGCCAATATCTTTTCTGTAATTTCCATAGGCTCTCATCTTGTTTAGCAGCCTCATGTGCTTCTGAAAATCCAAGTAAACAACATACACTGACTCTGCATTGTCTATCCTGCCTGTGACACTATTGCAAGCATGTTTTGATTATGCTTTTATCCTACCCTACATGACAACAAACTGGATTCGATTTAATTTGGGGTGTGTCATCTTAATCTGGTTCGATGATCTGGCAGGAGTGATGCAAGACATTAAATGGCCTTTCATGTCATTAAGGCCTCAATCCACAAACATACTTTCACCCAGGAAACAATATGCCCCCATAACTCCGCCATCAACAAATTATTTATCAGTATTCAGAACTAACCTTCTTATCTCATCATTCCCTCATTAACATTGTACAAATGAAAGCATCACGCCCAAATATTACAGCATGCACACACTTTTGCTTGTGGTGACAAATACAAAATACTAATTCAGAACTTTACTTATATTTCACTTCAACAGGCAAGCTACCATTATGGAGTCAAATACTCTTTCTTTTGTTATCCATGAACTTATAAAATATCTTTCAGCTTTGCTTATTTTAGCCTGCCAATATTTTCTTCATGCTTTCACAATTTCCTTATTCATTTCATTCCTGATCTGTGTAAGTTCCTCCAGGTTATATGTGTCATTGACATCACTGCGTCTGTCAAAAACTTCCTTTTTTTATTGTTTTAACTTGCTTCCTCTTTCCCTGATCTGATTTGGACAGGTTTGAATAACTGAGAGAAGATGCCATTACTTAAGTGTCTGGAAGTCCTCACTAAGACACCTGGGTTTCTGTCTTTTGCTGAAAGACTTCCTCTAACTCCCCTTATCTTGTTCTGTGTAGCTAATGCCAATTCCATCAGTTATGCTGTCCTCTTGAGGGAATGCCAACTTAATGTTTTTATATGAAGAAACTTACGGCATTTACGACAAACTCTGTTCGTTTTGTCTTCCAATCATTTTCAGTCCTTAGGAATTTTAAGGAGTACTGAAGTGCCAAATAATAGATGAGGTGAACCAACAGCCCAAACTAACGGAAAAGCATCTTGTTAATGATCCCCCTACAGTGTGCCCAGACATTGAGACACTCATATGATGCAAGCTTGAGCACTAAACTCCATTCAACTGATCTGGTGTCAACTCTGCCAGCTGAGCTACTGTCACAGTCTGCATTATTTCAGCAGGACCAATTTTAGCATTGGAAATAGGCTTCTTAAAATGGCTACTGGTACAGTGCGGTCCACATGTGCATTTGTTTGTCTATTAGTCACCAATTTAGCACCAAGAACTTCCAAGCTGAATGCTCTAATACCGTATTTTAGGGTAATTGTAGCCCACTATCATTATTTACTTCAAGCAATCCTATGTTTGAAAGCTTAAAAAAAAAGAAAAAAAAATTCTGCTTTGCTCCACTTGCATATATGTGAAAGAATTAGCATTTAGATTTGCAAGTTAATTTTTAAGACATCTCATTGCCACTTTACAAGGAATTACCTGAAGGTGTAGTTCCCTTCCACGTCTGCTGATGTTAACACTATGCGGTTGTCCATTAGCCAAGTTCCTCTGATCCAGGTCAATTCTGTACGGCTCCCTTGTACCTCCAAGGTTATATCGAATTTGCAGACTTCCTGTAAAAAAATAAGAGGATCTCTCAGTATGGATATGGTGAACTACATATACCTGTCTGGACACGCCCCCTGCTGACTGCTCCTGTGGCTCCTCCCACTGACCCCGGTATTAAGGCGATTGAGGCCTGAGCCCGGCCCTCATTCTCCAGGATGTAGTATGGTGGTCAACTACTGCTTGTTCTTTCTTCCAGTCAATAAAAGCCGATATCTCAACTTCATGTCTCAGAGAGAGTTATTGATGGTGCATCAATGGATTACCAGCTCTGTTTTGAAGGAATCCAGATCCTTCCTTTCTAACTTACAAGTACACGCACAATTTTGACTAACATTTCTTTCAAAGATAAAATACTTCAATGCACCTGGACAACTGTGAATGCTACTTGCACTGCAGCATCTGCAAGAGAGGTTTAAAATTGGTGGAAGTTCCATCTGATCATCTCTTGATACTGAGAATCTATCCTGTGAAAGGATGAACTAGATTCTTGATTCAGAATCACTGGATTCTGGAATGGTTTTGGAGGACTGGAAAATCCAAATGTTACTCCACTCTTTAAGAAGGGAAGGAGTTGGAAGAAAGGAAATCATAGGCTAGTTAGCCTGATTTCAGTGGTTGGGAAGATTTGGAGTCCATTATTGTATGAGGTTTTGGGGTACTTAGAGGTGCATGATAATGTAGACTAAAGTCAGCATGATTTCCTTAAGAGGAAATTTTGTCTGACGAATCTGTTGGAATTCCTTGAGGAAATAACAGGCCGGATAGGCAAAGTCACTGGATGTTGATTACTGGGATTTTCAGAAGGTCTTTGACAAGTTACTGTGTATGAGGCTTCTTAACAAGTTAAGAGCCCATGATATTACAGGAAAGATATTAGCATGGATAGAAAATTGGCTGACAGCAGGAGGCAAAGAGTATAAATAAATAGGGCCTATTCTGTTTTGTTGCCTATAACTAGAGTAATGTTCTGCACAAGTTAGTATAGGGACCACTTATTTTCATATTATATATCAACAATTTGAATGACAGAATTGATGGCTTTGTGGCCACGTTTGCAGAAAATACAAAGATAGGTGGAAGGAAGCAGGAGTCTATAGAAGGATTTAGCCAGATTCGAAGAACGGTAAAGAACTTGATGATGGAATATAGTGCAAGAAAGTAAATGGTCATGCACTTTGGTAGAAGGAATAAAAGTGTCAACTATTTTGCAAATAGGCAAAAATTCAAAAATCAGAGATGTAAATAGATTTGTGCAGGATTCCCTAAAGGTTAACTTGCAGTTTGATTTGGTGGTAAGAAAGGCAAATGTAATGTCAGCATTCACTTCCCGGGGACTAGAATATAAGAGCAAAGATGTGATGCAGAGGCTTAATAAGACCACACGTGCAGTATTGTGAGCAGTTTTGAGCCCCTTATCTAGGAGAAGATGTGTTGGCATTGGAGAGGGTCCAGAGGAGGTTCACGAGAATGATTCTGGGAATGAAAGGGTTAATATATGAGGAGTGTTTGATGACTCTGGGCCAGTACTCACTGGAGGGAAAGAAACATACTTTCAATTGAAATAAAATTATAAAGCACACATTAAACAGATCTTACTTGTGTCTGTCACTGGTGTATTTTGTACAACATTTCTTCTCGCATCTGAGCAGCCCACATTTTTCGCAGCTAGATAGCTGCTAGATATTTGCTACATCCTTTTGTAATACAACAACAGATCCGAATAAACCATTTAAAAAGTGCCTCTGGGTTTATAAAGAAATGTTCAGATGAGGGAATGGCACTTTGAACTGATTTGGGGTAAGTGTAAACTGACAAATAGATAATTGGAGAAACAGTCTCAGAGAAATATTATCCATATGGCTGACAGAGAGCAAAAACAAACCTGTCTGTCACCTACAGGAAGATACAAATGGTTATTGAGGTGGGCAGAAAAAATTACAAATGGAGTTATCAAGAGACACATGAAGTCGTGTATTATGTGAAAATAAACAGGCTGAAACAATACACAATAAATAGTCAGGAACTGAGAAACACTGCATGTCAGATGACTTTGAAGACTATGTGCACAGACCCCAAAAGGTAGCTGAGTAAATCTAAGGAATACCTTCTTTAATTATCTAAGGCATAAAATATAACTTTACTGAATTAAAAGCATTATTTAAATGAACATTTCATGGAGATTAACAATGTTAGGAATTGTTTGAGATTTTGTAATTAATCTTTCTCTATTGAATGGTTGTTTATTTTAAAATACGTATCCGTTCTGTCCCTCAGTGTATTATGCTTTTCTGGCGGGGGCCTTGCAGTTTTTCTTTCCCCTACATGCTCTGTGTAAGTTGTACTTTCTGTGAGTTCATCCCATAACAGGTACTCTTGTACCATAGAGTGTCCCTTACAGCAAGGATCATTCTCTCTGCTGAAAGACCAACTGCTTTTGGGTAACGTACAGGGCCTCTTTTCCAAAGTTGTTGATCTCCTAGCAACAACTGGTTTCTGCTTAGTATAGCATGTCCCTTAGAAAAACTGGTAGTGCACAGCTCTTGTGCTATTGAGCTATTGGGCATCAACTATCATCAATACATTCTCTCTCCACCTATCAAACAAAGGGGTATTCTTACAGATGATGAATGATAACCTTGTTGTCTTTGCAATCTCAAAAGCTGCTTGCACACTGCCAATGTTCATGGAGAGTTTGAAGGCTTCCACTGGACTATATCCTGTGCCTCACGGGGGAGTTTCAGCAATGAGAATTTGGCCAAATTGCTTCGACTATCTTGGGAAAATGGCCAGCAGATGCATTTTTCCTGTAAGTAGATTTTGGGTTATCGTTGCCCATAAGCTTTCAAGTTCTCTTCAGGAATTTCTCTCTCTGTGATAAGAGAAGTTGATCCAGTTTTCTAGTATGTTCTATATGTAACAGTTGTAACCAGCCCCATTTTCTTTAGTGAGGAAGCAGGTAGGAACAAATCACGCTGTAATGCTTCAGTATTTCTGTACTAGAGCCATGCAGAACAGTATAATCTGGATTAATGATATATTGGGTTGCCCTATTTCTCTTTATCTCTGGTTGTTCCTTTTTGCATGCAGATCAAAATCAAGTTTATTATCAATGATATATGTTGTTAAATTTGTTCTTTGCAGCAGAAGTACAGTGCAAAACATAAAAATTACTATAAGCTACAGAATAAATAAATAGTGTAAAAGGTAAACAATGAGGGTGTGTTGATGGATTCACAGACTTCGGAAATCTGATGGTGGAAGGGAAGAAACTGTTCTTAAAATGCTGAGTGTGCGTTTTCAGGCTCCCTGATGGTAGTAACACAAAGAGGGCATGTTCCAGATGGTTAGGGTCTTTAATAATCGATGCTGCCTTTTTGAGGCCCTGTCTCTTAAAGGTGTCCTTAATAGTAGGGAGCTGGTTAAATCTACAACTTTCTGCAGCCTCTTGCAATTCTCTACATTGGGGTCTCTGAACCAGGTTATGATGCAATGAGTCAAGGTGCTCTCCACTACCTTGGTAGAAATTTGCAAGTCTTTGGTGATATACAAAATCTCCTCAGATTCTGAATGAAGCAGAACCACTGGTGTGACTTCTTCATGGTTGCATCAATGCTATAGATCATTGGGATCTCCTCTGGGGAAGGTATGACCTGTACTAAAGCGAGGGGGGGGGGGGGTTACACCTGAACCCGAGAAGGTTCAATATCCTAGCGGACAGGCTGGATAAAGTTGTTTGGGTGGGTTTAGACTAATTCAGCAGGGAAATGGGAACCGGAATGAAAGTGCTGAAGATGAGGTACAAAAACCAGAGGCATTGCGTAGTGAGACTCCTGGCAAGGGAAGGCTGATGATATGACAAAATTGCAGCCAACAGGATCAGTTGCAACATGAAAGTTGGACAAAATTGAAAAAAGAGTGAACACTAGATTGAAAGTGTTACATTTTGACATGTGCACCATATGGAATAAGGTCGATGAACAGATTGTTAAGTATGAAGTTACAGGCATCACTGAATCATGGCTGAAAAAATATATCTGGGAGCTTAATGTCCAAGGATACACATTGTATCAAAAGGATAGGCAGGAAAGCAGAGGGTGTGGTGTTGCTCTATTGGTAAAAAATTAAATTAAATCATAGAAAGAGGTGACATAGGGTCAGAAGGCATTGAATTGTTGTGAATAGAGCTATGGAACTACAAGGGTAAAAAGATCATGATGGGAGTGAAATAAAGACCCCCAAAAAGTAGCAAGGATGTGGTCTACAAGTTACAGAGGGAGATAGAAAATGCATGCCAAAAGGGCAATGTTACAATAGTCATGGGGGGAGGGGTTTCAATCTGCAGGTAGATTGGGAAAATCAAGTTGATGGGGGATTCCAAGAGAGGGAAGTTCTAGAATGCCAATGAAATGGCTTTTTAGAGCAGCTTGTGGTTGAGCCCACTAGGGGATCAGCTATTCTGGATTGGGTGTTGTGTAATGAATCAGAATTGATCAGAGAGCTTAAGCTAAAAGAGCCCTCGGGAAAGTGATCATAATATGATTGAATTCATCCTGAAATTTGAGAAGGAGAAGCTAAAGTCAGATGTGTCAATATTACAGTGGAGTAAAGGAAATTATAAAGTCATGAAAAAGGAGTTGGCAGAATTGATTGGAAAAGAACACTGGCAGGGTTGATGGCAGAGCAGCAATGGCTGGAATTTCTGGAAGTAATTTGGAAGGCACAGGAATATACAGAATCAGGTTTATAATCACTGGCATGTGTCACAAAATTTGTTAGCTTTGTTAATTGTTGGAATATAGAGCCCAAAGAGGAAGAAGTATTCTAAAGACAAGATGATACATCCATGGCTAACAAGGGAAGTCAAAGCCAACAAAAAAACCAAAGAGAGGGCATATAATAGGGCAAAAATTAACAGGAAGTTAGAGGATTGGGAAGCTTTTAAATACCAACAGAAAGCAACTAACGAAGTCATTAAGAATGTAAAGATGGAAAATGAAAGTAAGCTCACCAATTATACTAGCGAGGACACCAGAAATTTCTTCAGATACATAAAGTGAAAAAGAGAGGTAAGAGTGTTTTCAACAACCACTCTCTAGAATGGTTCTGGAAGAATGGAAAAATTGCAAATCTTAGTGCACTCTTCAAGAAGGGAGAGAGGCAGAAGAAAGGAAATTATAGGCCATATATTCTGATCTCAGTGGTTTCTAAGATGTTGGAGTCAAAGCTGTGGTTTTGGGGAACTTGGGGGCATATGATAAAATAGGCCATAGTCAGCATGGTTTCCTCAAGGGAAAATCTTGTCTGACAAATCTGTTAGGATTCTTTGAAGAAATAACAACCAGGATAGATGAAGGAGAATCAGTTGATGTGTGTACTTGGAATTTCAGAAGGCCTTTGGCAATGTGCCACTCAATGAGACTGCTTAACAAGCTATGGGCCCATGATATTACAGGAAAGATTCTAGCATTAATAAAGCAGTAGCTGATTGACAGGAGGAAAACAGTAGGAACAAAGGGCACCTTTTCTGTCTGTCTGTCTGTCTGTGATTTGTGGTGTTCCACATGGGTCTGTGTTTAACCACTTCTTTTTACATTATACATCAAAGATTTGGATGATGGAATTGATGGTTCTGTTGCAAAGTTTGCAGACGATATGAAGACAGGTGGAGGGGCAGATAGTTTTAAGGAAGTAGGAAGGCTATAGAGGACTTAGACAGATTAGGAGAATGGACAAAGAATTGGCAGATGGAATACAGTGGGAAGTGTATGGTCATACACTTTGATAGAAGAAATGCATGGGATGACTATTTTCTAAATGGAGATAAAATTCAAAGATCTGACTTGCAAAGGGATTTGGGAGTCCTTGTGCAGGATTCCCTAAAGGTTAATTTTCAGGTTGAGTCTGTAGTGAGGAAGGCAAAGACAATGTTAGCATTCATTTCAAGAGGACTAGAATATACATGTAAGGATATAATGTTGATACTTTATAAATCACTGGTGAGGCCTCACTTTGAGTATTGTGATTAGTTTTAGACCCCTTATCTTGGAAAGGATACGCTGAAGCTGGAGAGAGTTCAAAGGAGGTTCACAAAAATTATTCCAGGATTAAAGGTTTTGTCTTATGAAGAATATTTGAAGGCTCTGGGCTTGCATTCACTGGAATTTAGAAGAATGAGTGGTGACCTCATTGAAGCCTATCGAAAGGTGAAAGACCTTGATAGAGTGGATGTGGAGAGGATGTTTCCTAAGGTGAGAGAGTCTAAGACCAGCAGACAGTCTCCAAATAGAGTGGTGTCCTTTTAGAACAGAGATAAGGAGGATTTTTTTTAGCCAGAGGATGGTGAATCCATGAAATTTGTTACTTCAAGCAGCTGTGGAAGCCAAGCCTTATGTACATTTAAGGCAGAGGTTGAAAGATTCTTGATTGGTCAGGGCTTGAAGGGATACGAAGAGAAGGCAGGAGATTGAGGCTGAGAGGAAAATTGGATCAGCCATGATGAGCTGGTGGAGCAGACTCGATAGGCCAAATGGCCTAATTTTGCTCCTATATCTTATGGTCTTATGGATAACCCCAGGATAGATCCTCTGAGATGTTGACACCCAGGAACTTGAAGCTGCTCACCCTTTCACCTCACCACTGACACCTCAGTAAGGATTGCCATGTGTTCTCCCAACTTTCCCTTCCCTAAGTTGAGTGGGAGGTTGTTGTTGTGACTCTAGTCAATTGGACAATCTATCTCACTCCTGTACACTTCCCTATTGCTACCTGAGATTCTGCCAACAACTGCAGTGTCTTTGGTGAATTTATAGATGGTATTTTAGCTGTGCTTAGCCATAGAGCTATGATTGTAGAGGGAGAGGAGCAGTGGGTTATGCATGCATCTTTCAATGTGCATGCTCTGATTGACAGTGAAGAAGAGATGTACTGACCTGCACTGATTGTAGTCTCCCAATAAGGAGATCAAGTAACCAATTGCAGAGGGAGGTACAAATACCCAGGTTTTGAAGTGTGTTTTGCAGCTTGGATCTCCAGACAGTAGAGAAGATAGTTCAGATGATAACTTGGGTGTTGTGAGGAATGAACCAGACCTGAGCCACATTGACCTACACCACAAGTATCTCACACCTTATCAGAAGGTTGTGGCCAGTTGTAGTGAGAGAATATGCCAGTTTATTTGGCCTTAGCAAGCGAAGCAGAGAATATAGGATGCCAAAATTGTACAAAGTCACAGTAAGAATACTGTCATCATAGAAATGTTGTGATGTATGAGAAAGACAGCGCCCTCTAGATTTATAAAGTTGGAACTGAGGAACGTGAGGGAAGATTACCTGTAAATTATGAATTTCAAAGGTGATTGTAAGGTTGTTAGTAAGAACCTCGTGGGCTGTCTGGAACAAGGAGTAACTGTCTCATATTAGAGGCTTCATCTTTCAGGACAACTGAGATGAAATTTCTTTACTAAGCTGGTAGTAAACCTTTGAAATTCTCTACCTAAAAGGGCTGTGAAGGCTTAGTGACTCAAGACAGGTAGGCAGAAGTTTATTTATTAAGCTAAGCAAGGTTATTGGGGTTAGTGCATGACCATGACACATGAGGTAGAAAAACAATCAAGATTTGTTTAAAGGCTGAGCAGGCACAAACAACCAAACAGTCTAATCCTGCAAGACACATAAAAT
Organism: Hypanus sabinus; assembly: GCF_030144855.1. Classification (NCBI taxonomy): domain Eukaryota; kingdom Metazoa; phylum Chordata; class Chondrichthyes; order Myliobatiformes; family Dasyatidae; genus Hypanus; species Hypanus sabinus. The sequence continues at coordinate 73,090,673 of NC_082711.1, read as the reverse complement.
GCTGGAGGAACACAGCAGGACCAGCAGCATCTATGGAAAAGAGTAAACAGTTGACGTTTTGGACTGAGACTATTTGTCAAGGTCCTGAAGAAGGGTCTCAGCCCAAAACGTTGACTGTTTGCTCTTTTCCTTAGACACTGCTTGGTCTGCTGAGCTCCTCTAGCAGTCTGTGTGAGTTGCTTTGAATCTCCAGCATCAGCAGATTTTCTGGTGCTTGTGGGTCTAATCCTGCTTCTGGTTCTTTTTGTTTCTTATGGTAAATTATTTACAAAGGTTATTTGCCATGTCAAGAATTAAATTTGTAAATTTGAAGAGGTTGGGAGAAGGATGAGATAGAAGGGATTTTTATGGCATTTGATGGCAGTCTGTTAATACATAAAAAGAAAGTGCTGGAAACATTCAGCAGATTGAGCAGGATTGAGAGAAAATAGAGCTAATATTTCAGGTCAATGACTCTTCATTGGAAATTAGCTATCTGGAAGAATGATAGTGGTCGAAGCTGTTATCATACTTAATAGAACACAAGGTGCTTCTGAAGCTCTTTAATGTTTCAAGATATGTACCAAGTGCAGAAAAGTAACAGTAATAGTAAGCTGGGCTGCTGTTCTTCAGCCAACACAACCATATGGACCTAATGTGCTGCAAATTTCTATGACTCCAAGAGATCATTTGGCACAGAAGGGGTCTGCTTGTGTTATCTCTGTTTGAAAGCACTAGTCAATCTGTCACAACTTCCATTTAGCCTTTTCAATTATATGTTCAATTCTGCTTTGAAAGCTTTTATTGAATCTTTTCCTGCACTTTCAGTCGGTGCAAAATAAATTCTCAGTTTTCTCTCCAGTTCTTTTCTCAAATCTTAGATCAATAACCTCCAGTAATCAACTGTCCAGCCAGTGAAAACCGTTACATTCTATCTTCTCTACCACACCCCTCATAACTTCAAACATCTGCCTCGATTTATTTCTAAATATGCTGCTTTTGAAGGACATTCTCCCCTCCCACTCTCACCTCCTCTAAATAACTGAACTTCTTTTCATCAGAATTTGAAAAGAGGGTTTGTTCACTGATGGTTTGTCAGTTCCACTTGCAGCTCTTTGATAAAGGAAACATTCCCTGACAAATAATATCTGTACTGCAAAGATCCCAGGCAGTGGCCACCTCTAATTATGTGCCCTTGACATTCTATGGTATTAGCATTACTAAGTTCCTAACCATCAATATCTTGGGATCCACAATAATCAGAAATACTAGACTAATCACAAAAATAATGTGGCTACAAAACTAGTTCAGAGGCTGGATATCCTGAGGCAAATGAATCACTTTCTGATAATTCTAAACTTTTCTACCATCTATAAGGTACAAACAGGGGTGCGATGGAATATTTGTATTGGTATTGATTTACTGTTGTCACATGTACAGTGAAAAGCTTGTCTTGCATACTGTTCATACAGATCAATATACAGTGAAAAGCTACTTATACAGATCAAATCATTACACAGTGCATTAAGCTGGAATAAGGTAAACAATAACATTGCAGAATAAAGTGTAAAACCTATTGAAAGCTGTAGTTCAGGTAAATGATAAAGTGCAAGATCATAACAAAGAGTGCATCTTATCATACAAGAGTGTAATAACACTGAGCTAGAAGGTGTCCATGTTCTTTCAGGCTTTTGTATCTTCTGCCCAATAAGGGAGGGGAGAAGAGAGAATGCCTGGTTATGCAGCAGTGTGATGGAATATTTTCTACTGCCTGGCTAAGCTCAACTAAGGCATCTCTGAGGAAGCATAAAGCTATTGGGGACAAAACTTCTCAATTGGCTGGCATCCTCTTCATCAACCTGAACATTCATTCTCTCCACAATGCCACACAGTGGCAGCACTCTAGGCTGTCCCTGAGCCTGGCGGTATGTTCAGCCTGAAACCACTTACCACCAAGCTCAGAGAAAGTCTAGAATGCTCTCAGAGCACCTCCCAAATGCCCTCCAGCAGCAAGTCAAAGGAAGGAAGGAAGCAAGTGCATGGGAGAAGCAATATCTGCAGCTTTTCCTCCAAGAGACACATCAACCTGAACTGTAACAATATCATGGCTGAGTCTAAATCCTTCCCTCTGAGTACTGGAGGAGTAACTTCACCAGGAAGACCACAAAGAATCAAGAAGACAGCTCACCATCAGTTTCTGAAGGGCAATAAATGCTGCCCCTGCCAGTGATGCCCAGATCCTACAAATGAGTAAATAAAAACAGAATCCTGATTTACTGTATCAGTTTATAAATTTACAGTGAGTTTTTTTTAGGTCCTGGCAGATGCTATATATTGGCATGCTAAGTTTAAAATGACACTGGTTTACAATTCTCAAGATGCAGGATTGATAATATATTGGGTTTGTAAGGCAAGCTAGATAAAGGTATTTATTTTATTTGGAGGTAGAGCACAGTAACAGGCCCTATGGTCCAATGAGCCCACACTGCCCAATTACACCCTTGTGAGCAATTAACCTACTAACCTGTACATCTTTGGAATGTGGGAGGAAACCAGAGCACCTGGAGGAAATCCACACTGTCATGAGAAGAATGTACAAACTCCTTGCAGTTGAACCCGAGTTGTTGGTTTTATATTATTCTAATGTTAAACTCTACATTACCAAACCAGTGCAAGTAAGTTAAAGATATCAGGGATGTTTTGATGCATCCTCCTTGAGGGAACTTGATGAATAGTTGTGGGGAGAATATTGGAAAAATTGTGGTGGTGGGGGAGGAGGGGTAACACAGGTTTCCAGATGGAGAACCCTCTGGCATAAAGAGCAGATATCACCAGTACTGAGCCCACAGATGCAGGCATCTGTGACTTGAAAATATGATTGCATAGAATTAATCTGTACTCAGTGCTGCTGGCAATGAGATTTTTAATATGCTGAAATGACTGGGAGAGATTTAAAGAATATCAAAACATTGTCTCAGTGGGGAAGCTTCAAATCACACTAATTCACAACTATCAATATGATATAACCATTTTATTAAGAATTATTACTCAAGATAGTAGATCTTTACATTTTGAATAATTAACATACACCAAGCATGTTGACAATATTGTCATGTGTCTGGAGTCCTCAGGGAACCTGCAGAGATTTGGCATGTCATCAAAAACCCTGGCAAACTTCTATAGAATGTGTGGTGGAAAATGTTCTTCTGGCTACATTATGGCCTGGTATGGGAACACCAATGCCTTTGAGCAGAAAATCATATGAAAGGTAATGGATTCAGTCAGTACATCACCGGCAAAACCTTCCCAAACATTGAGCACATCTACATGGAACATTGCCGTCGAAAAGCAGCATCCATAATCAAAGTTCCTCACCACCCAGGCTGTGCTCTTTTCTCAATGCTGTCATCAGGTAGAAGGTACAGGTGCCACAGGAGCTACACCACTAGGTTCAAGAACAGTTACTACACCTCAACCATCAGGGTCCCGAACTAAAGGGGATAACTACACTCACTTAAGGGCTCTTTTATTTTGTTATTTCATGTTCATCATTTATTGCTGCTTATTTATTTTCTGCATTTCAGCATTTTCATTTGTTTACTGATATTTACTATAACCCAGGCTAATTAAACCCAATAATAATAACCTCCACCTATGGAGGGATGAAAATGAAGTTTACTGCATCTTTAAAAAAAAAGAACTTGGGGGAAAAAAGCTATGTGAAAACGATGTGTGGCTGACTCAGGCACGGACAAGCGAGAGTGATGCAGCAAGCTATTAGAAATTAAAGATATAAACTGTTAAAAGAGGAATGAGTAGTGAGTATCTCTAACTTACTTTCTTGAAAACCTCAGGGTGAAACCCCAGGAGGTGAGAGGACATCAATAAAAGGTTTATTGAAACTACAGCTATAATAAGCAGCAGGTATAACGGGATAATATCAGCAGAGACGAATATCCAAGATCTCTACCGTGTAACCAGGAATTAGTTCTGTTAAATCATACCAAGAAAATCGGTGAATTAAAACACTTCTACTGTTCCGAGTGTATAATTTGTGTGTGAAATATGTTCAGTAGTGTTGTAACTGAGAATTGTTTGGAAATGACAATGTCATATTGAATTATTTTGAAATAGAAAATAGAATTTAGAAAACTCTTTCATCAGATAGAATGGATGACTCTTGACCACCAGGTATTCCAGATTGGGGAAGCAGGAATGATACAGAACCACTACACCTATGCAGTACCGTGAGTTAATCCTGAAGTAAGCACCACTGCCTCTGCCTTTACCTGAAGGCTGCTCTCTGGTCCATAGAGTGGAGGGTAAAGCCTTTGGGCTAAAGCACCATGTCTGGACTGCTGGAGATGAGCCATGTCTCTGTGAAGCAGTGTACATAACAGTCCCTGATGTCGCTCTGGACTGCAATCTTGCTCTGAGATCTTCAGTCTTATTTTCGAGAGACTGTATACTAGTCAGGAGGAAGGTAAAGGGTGATAGGGTGTTGAAGCCTCAGGGGTCTATGTTTCAGTTTTACCTGTAGCCCAGCAAGTCAGCTGTGCTTTCTTAAAGGAAAACTGTGCTTGCTTCCTAGGTGGTCTGCAATCAGGAGCCTGCTGATTTTGAAGATCAATAGATTTTTAAATGAACTGAAACAATGTTGCTTACTGAAGTACCAGACTGTGGATTTCAGCTGAGGTAGCCCTGACCAGGAACATTGCCTGGCATTATCTTGAATGATGATCGATGGAACAAAGGTGTAGGCCAGTGTTTTTATATAACAAATCTTATTGAAAATAACCCCAATTGGGACCACTTACTTTACTTTGCTAAATGTTCCCTGGAAGTTAGCTAAATACCTAAACAAGAAGGTATGAGTCAGACTGATTCTTGACATGGTGGGTCTGGCATAGGAAAAGGCATTCAGTTGAGTTCAGAAGAATGAGGGATTTCATTGAAATGTTCAAAAATTCTTACAGGAATCGATGGCAGGATACAGGGAGGATGCTTACCCTGGCTGGAGTGGGGTTGAAACTATGGGTCATGGTATGAGGGTATAGGATAAGTCAGTTATGTTTGAGATAAGGAAATACTCTTCAGTCAGAATATACTTACACAGAGGGCTACGGAGACTAAGTCACTGAACGTAGTTATAAAGGAAATAAATAAACTTAATGAAAAGTCATCAGGAAGTATAAATAAAGAATGGGGTTGTGGTATCGAGATAGTTCATGTTGAATAGCAATGCAGGCATGAATTGCGTAGTCTTGCTTCTACCTTTCTCTGTATTCTAAATATCTATCTTGCCATCCATTTTCTATCATTGGTTATGCCAATCAGCATGGTGATTAATTTGAGGATCTTCACTCCAATCAATTCATCATAAAATTGGTTAAGTCAGAGTAGAAATAGCAGAGAAGGTAAAGATTTTTGGGGTGGAACTATGGTCAGCTCAGAAGACAAATAAAGGGAGATAACTTTTGTGAGTCACCAAGGCCAAACTCTTCAGCTCTGCCAAGGTACATGTCTGCTCTAATTCAAGTACCTTGGCAGGGTAAGGCATTCCATTTAATGCTGGTTGTATTTACACTGTAACTGTACTATGATTATTACTTCTTGGTCATTTGATGTCTTGGTCATTTGATGTCTTGATCATTTGAGTGATCTATGGTTGTAAGAAAAATTAAATTCTTACAGTTTGTAGTTAAAGGCTGTTCAGGAGGAGAAAATAGCTTTAGGAAGGCAAAGAGACCCAGGAGGCTGCAAGATACTGGAATCTAGACCCAAATATCAATCATCCCCCTGCATGCACAAATGTTGCTTGACACACTGAGTTCTTCCTGCAGTTTATCTTTTGTTTCAGGAAGGTAAAGACTGAGGAAGTAATTAATCTCAATCAGATAAGTAATGGAACCAGGTAGAGGCTATCTGAAGGCTTCTCTACCATTTAATATTTAACCACACTTGTGTCTCAAAACCTTTATGCAATGAAGTCACAATACATTCCTACCAGTTTCATTACCTTCAGTTACTTCTCCCTCTGTCTGGACTTTAAACATAATTAATGCAAGGAAGGAAATTAATTCTTTTCCTGATTTTATTTGAGCAAAGCCATGGAGCCCAATTAATATTTTAGGTTTACTGTATGTGTTATGGTGACATCACTGCAATATGTCTTTAATAATCAACATTTACAATAATTCCAATTCCTAATAAATTGTACTGAATAATTTAGTAGTTTGTCTATCAGCAAGATTGAACAACTGGAATCTTATCAATGAGATAAGCTTACAATTTATGATAATTCAAAATTTGTATTTATTATAGAAAGGATTAATTCCTGCCATTTTCTAAAGAAATGCTTAGTTAAAGAAGTCCTTAAAATGTGATGCAAGATTGGAAAAGAAGAGACAATGTTAGACACCTACAGGTGAAATATCAGTACAGATTCTCCCATAGCTGTTGGATCTTCTCTGAGAATAGCAAATAAAGTAAAGTTGATTGAGAAACCACAGGAGTTTTTCATGGAGCTCAGCATCATGGATGGGGTAAGAGAAACTAGACTGACACATAAGGGAGAAAGGAACAGAAGAAGGGGGAGAATGGGCCATCTCAGCCTTTCCTAGCAGGAAGTTTTAGTAGTACTACTCGAGGGAGGGGGTCGAGGTTTAAACTAGAGTAGCAAGGGGATGGAACCACAGCAACAGAACTGATAGTGGAGCGTTTGTGGAGAAAGATGTTGTTAAGCCTGTATACAAAGTCAGGAGTCAAAACGTGGAACATGGTGGGACTAATGTTCTGATCTGCAAATATATTTCAATGCATTGTAGGAAAGGTGTTTGAGGTTAGGACATGGATCAGCACATTGAATTAGGGTATTGTAGCCATTAGTGAGACTTGGATGCAGGAAGGGTAGGAATAGCAGCCCAATGATCTGGAGTTCCATTGTTTCATACACGATAGAGCGGGAGGGATTAAAGGGGGAGAGGTGACAATACTTGTTAGGGAAAATGCCATGGCAGTGCTCAGTCAGAACAGACTGGAGAGTTCATCTCATGAAGCTTTATGAGTAAAACTGAGGAATAAGAAAGGTATAACCACGTTAATAGGATTATATTATAGGTCACCCAATATTCTGAGGGATTCAGAGGAGCAAATTTGTAGATAGATTGCAAACTGTAGCAAGAAACATGAAGTTATCATTGTGGTTGATCTTAATTTTCCACATATTGACTGGGTTCCCATACTGCTGGATGGGAAACAATTTGTTAAGTGTGTTCAAGAACATTTCCTTAATCAGTACACAGAAGTCCCAACTAGAGAGAGTGTGATACTAGATCTCCGGTCAAGGAATGAGACAGGGCAGGTGCCAGAAGTTTGCGCAGAGGAACACTTTGAATCTAGTGATCATATTCCATTTGATTCAAGGTAATTATAGGCAAAAATAGGTCTGGTTCTTGGGTTGAGATTCTAAATAGGAGGAAGGTCAATTTTGACGGTATCAGGAAGAATCTGACAAGAGCAGACTTGGAAAAATTATTTTCTGGCAAAGGTGCACTGGGCAATTGGGAGGCCTTCAAAAGTGAAAGCTTGAGAGTACAGAGTTTGTATGTTCCTGTCAGAATAAAAGGCAAGGATAACAGGCTTAAGGAACTTTGGTATTCAAGAGGTCCTGGTTAAAAAAAGAGAATGAGGTGCATAGGAGGTATAGGCAGGCAGTAATAAATGAGGTACTTAAGGAGCATAAGAATTGCAAGACAGCACTTAAGAAGGATATCAGGAGGGCAAAAAGGAGTCATGAAGTTACCAGCAGACAAGTGAAGGAGAACCCTAAGGGATTCCACAGATATACAGATATGTTGACGGCTGTCAGAGGTTACAGCGGGACATTGATAGGATACAAAACTGGGCTGAGAAATGGCAGATGGAGTTCAACCCAGATAAGTGTGAGGTGGTTCATTTTGCTAGGTCAAATATGATGGCAGAGTATAGCATTAATGGCAAGACTATTAGCAGTGTGGAGGATCAGAGGGATCTTGGGGTCCAAGTCCATAGGACACTCAAAGCTGCTACGCAGGTTGACTCTGCGGTTTAGAAGGCATTCGGTGCATTGGCCTTCATCACTCATGGGATTGAGTTTAAGAGCCAAGAGGTAATGTTGCAGCTATATAGGACCCTGGTCAGACTCCACTTGGGAGTACTGTGCTCAATTCTGGTCGCCTCACTACAGGAAGGATGTGAAAACCATAGAAAGGGTGCAGAGAAGATTTACAAGAATGTTGCTTGGATTGGGGAGCATGTCTTATGAGAATAGGCTGAGTGAACTCAGCCTTTTCTCCTTGGAGCGACGGAGGATGAGAGGTGATCTGATAGAAGTATACAAGATAATGGCATTGATTGTGTGGATAGTCAGAGGCTTTTTCCCAGGACTGAAATATCTAGTACGAGAGGGCATAGTTTTAAGGTGCTTGGAAATAGGTACAGAGGAGATGTCGGGGTAAGTTTTTACGCAGAGAGTGGTGAGTACATGGAATGGGCTGCTGGTAGCGGAGATGGAGACAGAAATGATAGGGTCTTTTAAGAGACTCTTAGATGGATACATGGAGCTTAGAAATATAGAGGGCTACGGGTAAGCCTAGGTAGTTTTAAGGTAAGGACATGTTTGGCACAGCTTTTTGGGCCGAAGGGCCTGTATTGTGCTGTAGGTTTTCTATATTTCTATGTTTCTATAAAATCTAAGTAATATAACAAAGTTACAGATATGGAGAATATCCATAAATTAGGCTATAATTTCTCATTTACTACCATGCATGTGGTATGACTGCATTCCCTTGAACTGTATTTGTGCAGGTCAGTTTTTATTAGTCTTCTACTTTACATATGAAAGGACAGGATGAGGATGAAGACACCGACTTGAGATAAGTTCTTTGAATATTATAACCCTTTCCTAATTTAACCACTTTTGTTGTTTTCTTACTAAGATGAAGAGAAATGAGAGAAGGCTGTCTGCTTCATTAACACCAAATTGGACCATGGGATCAAACTGGCTGTTCCTGAGCTGTCTGTAATTCTATGTAATCTGATGTTGCATTCATTAATCTCCATGGATGGTAATTCTTTGGGCTTCATTTTCTGTTTGATTTTCTTGTGTATATCCAGACAAGACATTTAATGGGTCTAGACATTATAAGCCATCTTCTGTGTATATTATTAAGATTTCTCTTTTGTTCTTAAAACCTGCAATTAATCTTAACATAATTTAACAATGGATTTAGAAATATGTATGCTTTTATGAGTTCCACAAAATTGCAATTAAATCTCTGAATACTTTGTCACATACTTCACGGTGCAGGTGCTAAAACAAAGAATATATCAATAAACCAGCTGGAATTTAGAAATATGAGGGGGGATGTCATTGAAACCTATTGAATGTTGAAAGGCCTAGACAGAGTAGATGTGGAAAGGATGTTTCCCATGATGGGGGAGTCTCAGACAAGAGGGCACAGCCTCTGGATAGAGTGCCATCCATTAAAACAGAGATGTGGAGAAATTTCTTTAGCCAGAGGTTGGTGAATTTGTGGAATTTGTTACCACAGGCAGCTGTGGAGGCCAGATCATTGGGTGTATTTAAGGCAGAGCATAACAGGTTCTTGATTGGGCATGGGGAGAAGGCTGGGGAGTGGGGCTGAGGAGGGAAGAACAGGATCAGTCATGATAGATTTGCTGAGCAGACTCGATGGGTCAAGTAGCCTAATTCTGCTCCTATGTCTCATGGTCTATGGTCTTATTTACAAATTTACCACTGTGCACTTAATATAACTACAGTATATGCCACATTGATATTTTTGTGGAGTCTGTTTCTTTTCGCTTTCTACTTTACATGATAGGGTGAGGATAAGTAAGTGCATTCAAGAAATGTTGAGGCCTTTAAATGCTTTAAATGCTCTAACAGCTCTTATTATTTTCTTAAATTCACTCACTTAAACACCAGAAAGAATATAGCCTACACAATCAGGTCAATGTCAAAATCACATTTTGGCACTCTTTATATTTTGGAGTTTATCAGTATAATTTACTAATCTATTAGAACATAAGAAATAGGAGCAAGAGAAGGTGAAGTGGCCTGTGAAGTGTGCTCTGTTATTCAATAAAATTATAACTGAATTGCCATTGGACTCAGTTCTGCCTACTTGCCTTTTTCCTATAAGCCTCAATTCTCCTGCTTTGCAAATTCTGTTGAACTGTGGCTTAAATATATTTAATGAGGTATCCTCCACTGCTTCCTTGAGCAGAAAATTTCACAGGTTCACGACTCTTTGAGAAACAAATTGGTCCTCATCTCCATCCTAAATCTGTTATCGAGGCAATGTCCTAAGTTCAAGTCACACATATAGAACAGCTTTCCTGCCTCTATGTTATCTATCTCTTTCATAATTTTATAGTATATGTTTCTGTAAGATCTCTTCTTAGTCTTTTGAGTTACAGAGAGTGATTAGATGATTAGGTGATTTAATCTCTTTTCATGGGTTTACCCTTGGAATCAAACTAGTGAACATCCTCTGCACTGCCTCCAAGGCTAGAGTATCTTTCTTCAAGTGAGGAAATCAGAACTGTACCTAATACTCCAGGTCCAGCCTCACCAGTACCCTGCACAGTTAAAGCATAACCTTTCTGCTCTTAAGTTCAATTCCTCTAGCAATGAAAGCCACCATCCCATTTGCTTCCTTAATAACACATTGCACCTGCAATTTTGCGATCGATACACAAACTCTGCCAAGCCTCTACTCAACAGCATGCTGCAATCTTTCACCATTAAAATAATAATCTGAGCTTCTAATTTCCCTTCCAAAGTTGATAACCTCATATTTACCAACATTGTACTCCATCTGTCATAACTTTGCCCACTCACTTAGCTTATCTAGATCTCTTTGCAGACTCTGAGCATCCACCGCACAAGTTGCTTTTCCACTCAATTTAGTGTCATTAGTAAACTTAAATACTCCCTACACTCGGTTTTCTCTTCCAATGAACAATTGTGAGCCCAGCGCTGACCACTACATCACTTAATTTACCACTGCCTGTGAACTAGATAAACACACTTAACCCATCTCTCTGCCTTCTATTGGCTAACCAACAATCACTCCATTCTAATACATCACCCCCAAGCCCACATATCCTTACCTTCTCGATATGCCTTTTATGTGGCTCCTTATCAAACGCCTTTTGGAAATCAAAATAAAAAACATACACTAGTTCCCATCAAGTAAGACCTTAAGACCATAAGACATAGGAGCGGAATCAGGCCATTTGGCCTATCAAGTCAGTTCTGCCATTCCATCATAGCTTATTTATTATACCTCTTAACCCCATTCTCCTATCATCTTCCCATAACCTTTTATGCCCTGACTAACCAAAAATCTAACAGCCTTTACTTTAATGGCTTGGCATCCACAGCCACCTGTGGCAAAGAATTCCACAGATATATTACCCTCTGGCTCAAGAAAGTCCTCCTCAGATTTGTTCTAAATGGACGTCCCTCTATTCTGAGGCTGGGCCCTCTGACTCTAGACTCTCTTATAACTGGATCCTCTCCACATCTACTTCGTTTAGATCTATCAATTTTGAATAGGTTTCAATGAGATTCCGCCCATCCATTCTTCTAAACTCTGGTGAGTACAGGCCCATGGCCATCAAACGCTCCTCATATGTTAACCTTGGATTACTGGAATCATTCTCCTGATCCTCCTCTAGACCCCCTCCAATGCCAGCATGTCTTTTCTTAGATAAAGGGCCCAGAACTGCTCAAATACTCCAAGTGCAGTCTGACCAATGCCTTATACAGATTCAGTATTCCATTGTTGCTTTTATATTCTAGTCCTCTCAAAATGAATGTCAACATTGCATTTGCCTTCCTCACCACTGACTCAACCTGCAAGTTAACTTTTGCAGAATCTTGCATGAGGACTCACATGTCTCTTTGCACCTGTGATTTTTGAATTTTCTCCCATTTAAGAAAATAGTTTAAGCATGTATTTCTTCTACTAAAGGCATTGACCATACACTTCCCTACACTATATTCTATTTGCCACTTTTTAGCCCATTCTCCCAACCTGTCGAAGTCCTCATGCAGACTCCCTGCTTCTTCAACACTACCCACCCCTTCACTCATCTTCGTATCGTCTGCAAACTTGGCCATCAATTCTGCAAACCATCAATTCTGACATCCAAATCATTGATCTATAACCAATAAAGAAGCGGTCCCAACAGCAACCCCTGCGGAACACCACTAGTCACTGGCAACCAACCAGAAGAGGCTTCCTTTATTCCACAATTTGCCTCCTGCTCGTAAGCCAATCTTCTATCCTTGCTTGCATCTTTCCTGTAATACCATGGCCTTTAATCTTTTTAAGTAGTCTTATATGTGGCACTTGTCAAAAGCTTTCTGAAAATCCAAGTAAGTAACATCCTCTGACTGTCCTTTGTCTATGTTGATTGCTGTTTCCACAAGGGATTCTAACATATTTGTCAGGCAAGTTTTCCCCTTAAGGAAACCATGCTGACTATGGCCTATTTCCTCATGCGCTTCCAAGTAGCCCAAAATCTCATCATATAACCATATTTTTTACAGCATCCTTAATTTTCTCACGTGCCCCCAATGACCCTAAAGCCTCATCCCAACACTGACCCCTGTGGAACACCACTAGTCACTGGGGCCCACTGTTTGGTTGATTTAAGCACCGGGTTACATTGAAAGAATATCAGGGTAGGAGGAGAGTTATTCAGCTTGCTGATTGGCAAGGTTTACTCATCTTGGTGCTGAACTGAGGTTGTGAAATGCGACTAATGGGCTTTTGTATCAGCTGTGACTGGCCTCTTGGCTGCGGGCTCACTTTGTGAACTTCAGTTCTGAACGTTATTTGCTTACTTTTATTGTTTGCGTGATGCTTTTTTCTGCCCGTTGGATGTATGACAGTCTTTGTCAATAGATTCTATTGGGTTTCTTTGTTTTCTGGCTCTCTGTAAGGAGACTAATTTCAAGGTTGGTTATAATATAAATACTCCATAACAAATGTATTTCCCCTAATGGCTTTTTTAGTTGCCATTTGTTGGTTTTCAAAAAGTTTTCCGATCCACTAATTTTTGCAATATTATATGCCCGCTCTTTTACTTTCATGCTGACCTTGATTTTCTTTGTCAGCCATGGTTGCCTCATCCTCCCTTTAGAATACTTCTTCATCTTTGGGTGTTGAAGTACTCCGTGGCTATCATAACAATTCCTTAATTATATGCCCTTTCTGTCTCCCATTGTAATTTTTACCCCACATGTTGGCTAATGTTCAGAGGCCCCTATATAATTCCATCAGCATCTTTTTACCCTTGCAGTTTCTTAATTCTACCTGCAAGGATTCTACATCTTCCAATCCTATGTCAACTCTTTCTAGAGATTTGATTACATTTTTTTTACCAACAGAGCCACCCCAATCCCTCTGCCTACCTGTCTGTCCTTTCGATAGAATGTATATCCTTGGGTGCTAAGCTCCCCACTATGATCTTCTTTCAACTATGACTTAGTGATGCCCACAACATCATAGCTACCAATCTCTAGCTGTGCTACAAGATCATCTGCCTTGTTCCATATACTGTGTGCATTCAAATATAACATATTCAATCCTGTATTCATCACCCATTTTGATTTTGTCCCTGTGTTACGCTGACTGCAATTTTTCCCTATCATCTGCCTGTCCTTCCTCATAGTCTCACTACACACGGGAACTACTTATATATCAACTGCCCCATCCTCATCCCTTTCACTGTAGTTCCCATCCTCCCCCAAATTAGTTTAAACCCTCCCCTAGGGTTCAGGAGACAAATTCCCTGTAGCTCCTAACTATCACCTCATCATTCTCTTGTGTGTTTGAAGGTCATTGAACTGCAGCTCTAGTTCCTTATCATGGTCTCTAAAAAGCTGCATCCCAATGTACTTCGTGCAGATGTAGTTTCAGAGAGACTGGACATCTCCCAGAACTTCCAAAACTCACATATCACTAACTCTATACCCATTTTCACTGATAGACTAATAGACAAAGAAAGAGAAAAAGAAAACTTATGATAAAGTTATTTAGAGCCTCCGTGAATTCTTACCTAAGCCTGTTGATCCAAAACCTGACCACTCCTACAATGGCTATTCTGCTTGTATTTCACTTCTTTTAATTGGCCTTTACTGAGTGCCTAATAAATTGCTAAAAAGTTGAGAAAAGCCCCGAGCTCTTTTTATACCTCATGAAGCCTCCGCCAAACAAACAACCACTCATGATGATTGCAGCCCACCAAAAAGCAACGTCAGTAATTTGTCACCACCTGAAACCATGCTACGACTGCCTGATGGAACTGCTTCCATCCAGTTGTCTTGCTATTTCTACTGTAATGATAGCTTCAAGCACTTCCCAGCTACAGATATTAATCTAACTGGACTGTAGGTACCCACCATCTGCCTGAATCCCTTTTTAAACTGTAGTGTGACAACCACTGCCTTCCAATCCACCGAGACCTGCCTAAAGTCTGGAGAAGTTTGATAAGTTATTACAAACTCATTCACTATAACCTACACCATTTATTTTAGTATTCTGTGATACATCCTATCAGGACCAAAGGAACTTTCTACCTTTTGGTTCACTAATTTGCTCATCACTAACTCTTTAGTGACAATGGTTTAATCGAGGTCCTCACCAACCATTACACTTATCACATCTTTCTTTGTCATGGTTAATGTGTCCTCCAATGTGAGGACTGATGCAAAATAGTTGTTCGAGACCTCAGCCATTTCCACATTACCCAATATTACTTCTCTCTTCTCATCTTCAAAGGGACCGATGTACACTTTAGCCAAACTTTTCCACTTTATATCAACATAAGATGTTTCATTATATTATTTTTCTTATATTTTATGCTGATTTACATTCATAAACTATCTTCCATTTTCTTATTGCTTGGATAGTGGTTTGAAGTTGCTCTTCAAAGTTTTTCTACTTATCCAGTTTCCCCCTACTCTTGACGACTTTGTACGCCTGAGCCTTTAATTTGATGCTTTCTTTAATTTCCTTAGTTATGCAAGGCTGGCTCTCCCTACCCTTTCAGTCCTTGCTTTTAACTGAGCTTTTGTTGAGCACCACAAAAAAATCTCCCTGAAAATCTGCCACTGTTCCTTAACTGCAACGTTACCCGTGTTGCCAGTCAGCAGCTCGGCAGCTCCTCCCTCATCCCATTGTAGTCATTCTTGTTTGGTCCAAACTACAAAATTAAAAGTAAATTTATTGTCTAAGTAACTATATGTCACCATGTACTACTGTACCTTGAGACTCATTTTCATGCAGGCATACACAGTAGAAGAAGGTAATAGAACAGAATTAAAGAAAAACTACACACAAAGACTGACAAGGCTCCAGTGTGCAAAACAAGACAATCTGTGCAAATAATTAAATAAAAGAAAGAAAGAATGAAACATATAAGCAAGTAAGCAAATAATACTGAGAATGTGAGCTGTAGAGTTCTTGAAAGGGGGTCCTTGACAATAGATGCTGCTTTCTTATGACAGCAGTCCTTAAAGATGTGCTTAATGATGGGGAGTGCTTTACGAGTCATGGATTGGGCTGAATCCACTACATCTTGTGTTCAAGAGCATTGGTATTTCCAAACTAGGTCATACTCATGCTTAGGAATTTCAAATTGCTAACTCTCACTACCTCTGATCCCCTGATGTGGACTGGCTCATGGAACTCTGGTTTTCTCCTCCTGAACTCAATAATCAGCTCTTTGGTCTTGCTGACTCTGGATGAGTGTTGTTGTTGTGGCGTTATTCAGCCAGATTTTTAACCTCCCTCCCATATGCTGATTCATCATCACATTTGATTCAGCTAACGTAGTGATGTTGTCAGCAAAGTTAAATATGGCATTGGAGCTGTGCTTAGCCTCACAGTCATAAGTATAAAGTGACCAGATCAGGGGACTAAGCACACAGCCGTGTGGTGCACCTGAGCAAGTCTGCAAGTGAGGAAATTGAGGATCCAGTCCAGCAAGGAGATACTGAGGCCTAGGTCTTGAGCTTATTGATTAGCTTTGATGAGGTGATGGTATTGAATGTGGAGTTGTGTCAATGAAGAACATCCTGATGTGTGCATCTTCACTGTCTATTTGTTCCAGGGTTGAATGATGAGGCCACTGAAATGGTACTTGCTTTCGACCTGTTGTGATGGTAAGAAAATTGGAGCAGACCCAAGTCACTCCTCAGGCAGGAGTTCAAGTTCAAGTTCAAGTTTAACAACCAAGAATGTAAATAGTTATATCTACACATGAATATATCCAAACAAGTGGCATCCTCTGGGGCAAAGGTGCAAGACACATTATCAGAAGCACATAGCAGAAATAGCATGTGTGGTTATGATTTTAGAGAAACTTTTAGTCAGAAAGGGAAAAAAAATAGCCAAAATCCCTGAATGACGTGACTATAGATTGTCCTGGTCCAGCTTCTTCTTCCTCCAAGCCAACACTGGAGAGCAGCACTGAATGAACGCAGAAGGGCAGCACTTATGGGAGGGGCCAGTCCGCAACAGACTATGGGTTCTAGTGCAGCCAACGGAGGCCCCTGCTCTCTCCCACACTGCCTGGGCTTTGGTCTAGGCCTAGTCCATGCTTCAGCTGAGGCAACACAGCTTCCCTGTGTTTAGTCTTGCCAATGAACCAGTGAATTGGACGTGTAGTATTCCATGTTACCAATGTCCAACATGGTCTTGCAATAAAAAAAAGTCTGAGAATCACTCACAATTTAGACCATGCACCATCTTGACACAACACTATGCAACAAATCCAGGCAACAACACAGCAATGGTACACATTAAGTCCAGCTCCATCACTATTGAGGAACTCGCTGATGGGCTAGTCCTGTCATACTTGATGTTCTTAGCATTTAGCAGTCTCTGGAAGCTCCTACACTGAACCTTTGTGGCTAGTCTCATGGAACATAGGACAAACAAAAATACAGCACAGGAATGGGACCTTTGCCCACTATGTTTGTGCCAATCATGATGCCAAATTAATCCCAACTGCTTGCACGTGGTCTATATTTGTCCATTCCTTACCTGTATATGTACCTGTCCAAATGCTTCTTAAATGTCACTATCGTATCTGCTTCCATGAGCTTCCCTGGCAGGATGATTCATGCACCTACTACTTCCTGTGTAAAAAAAACTTGTCTTGCATAATTCCTTTGAATTTTCTCCCTTTCAAACTTAATACCATGCCCCTCTGGTATTTGACATTCCCACCCTGGGAGTGTGACTATCCACCATATCTATGCTTATCCTTAATTTTTTATACTTGTAACAGATTATCTGCCAGCCTTCATGCAACACAGAGATCAGACCAAGTTTGTCCAACCTTTCCTTATAGTTTATATTCTCTAATCCAGGCAACCTTTTATGCACCCACAAATCCTCCAACGTTGCAACCAGAACTGCAAACAATATTCCAAATTATGCCAATGTTTGGTGTAACCAAACTTAAATACAGCTGCAACATGATTTGCCAGAATTTGTACACAACTGATGAAGGCAGTAATTCTTTAAACCTCCTTTACCACTCTGTTCTCTTCTTAGACAATAGACAATAGACAATAGGTGCAGAAGTAGACCATTCAGCCCCTCGAGTCTGCACCGCCATTCTGAGATCATGGCTGATCATTCACTATCAATACCCAGTCCCTGCCTTGTCCCCATATCCCTTGATTCCCCTATCCATCAGATATCTGTCCAGCTCCTTCTTGAAAGCATCCAGAGAATTGGCCTCCACCCGTCTTCCGAGGCAGTGCATTCCACACCTCCACAACTCTCTGGGAGAAGAAGCTCTTCCTCAACTCTGTTTTAAATAACTGACCTCTTATTCTCAATCCATGCCCTCTGGTACTGGACTCTCTCAACATCTGGAACATATTTCCTGCCTCAATCCTATCAAATCCTTTAATTATCTTAAACATTTCAATCAGATCCCCTCTCAATCTCCTCAATTCCAGCATGTACAAGCCCAATCTCTCCAATCTCTTTTGTAAGACAGCCCTGCCATCCCAGGAATCAACCTAGTGAATCTACGCTGCACTTCCTCAATTGCCAGAATGTCCTTCCTTAAACCTGGAGACCAAAACTGTACACAATATTCCATGTGTGGTCTCACGAGGGCCCTGTACAAATGCAAAAGAACATCCTTGCTCTTGTATTCAATTCCCCTTGTAAAAAAGGCCAACATTCCATTTGCCCTCTTCACTGCCTGTTGCTTCATTGACTGGTGAACTAGGACTCCTAGGTCTCTTTGCATTTCTCCCTTACCTAACTCGACACCGTTCAGACAATACTCTGCCCTCTTGTTCCAGCTTCCAAAGTGGATAACTTCACATTTATTCACATTGAATGACATCTGCCAAGTATCTGCCCACTCACTCAGCCTATCCAAGTCTCCCTGTATTCTCCTAACGTCCTCTTCGCATGTCACACTGCCACCCAGTTTAGTATCGTCAGCAAACTTGCTGATATAGTTTTCAATGCCCTCATCTAAATCATTGACATAAATTGTAAAGAGCTGTGGTCCCAATACGGAGCCCTGTGGTACCCCACTAGTCACCTCCAGCCAGTCTGAGAAACACCCATTCACTGCTACCCTTTGCTTTCTATCTGCCAACCAGTTTTCTATCCATGTTGAAACCCTGCCCCCAATGCCATGAGCTCTGATTTTACTCACCAATCTCCTATGTGGCACCTTATCGAATGCCTTCTGAAAATCTAGGTACACAACATCTATTGGCTTACCCTCGTCTAACATCCTTGTTACACCCTCAAAAAACTCCAACAGATTAGTCAAGCATGATTTGCCCTTGGTAAATCCATGCTGGCTCGGCCTAATCCTATTTCTGCCATCTAGATGTGCCACTATTTCATCCTTAATAATGGACTCAAGCATCTTCCCCACGACTGACGTTAGGCTAACAGGGCGATAGTTCTCCTATTACTTCCAGAAAGCTATGGATTTGGGCCCCATGATATCTCAGTACATTAAAACACTCAACTGTCCTGCCATTTACTGTACAATTTCCTTTCATGTTTTTTCTCCTGGATTTCTCCTGCATTTGCCCTTTGTCCAACCATTTTTCTGGATGATCGATATCTTGCTATATTATTTGACAAACTTCCTTAGTATCAGCAAATCTGACAGTTTTTTGTGTCATTCGCAAACTTACTTATAAGCTCGCCTACATTTTTATCCCAATCATTTATATACAGTATATCACAGATAATATGATCCCAGAACAGATGTTTACTGAACAAAATTGGTTACAGACTGCCAGTCAGAATAACCGCCTTCTATGGTTATGCCAATATAGAATCGAATCTACCAAGCCAATCTAGATCTAATATGCTTTAATTTGATGTTACATTTCTTAAAATGGAAACATATGCAACATGCTGTAAGGTTTCACTGCTAATGTAATAGTTCCTCTGTAACTGCAATGTTTGGGTTATGACTAGACATAACGGGGTTTGGAATGCTGGGGGCTATCCAATGAGAGAACGGTTATTCTTTCCTGTGAGTCTGGAAGAGTGATTTTCGCAGTCTTTTACCAGGGAGAGATGAGGAGAGGAGATGCAAACGAAGAGAGTTGGTAGACCACCGGACATAGTGGACTTGGAGCGAGGGTCCGAAGGTCATCGACAATCGGAGGAGGCCGATGGTGGACGACCGGCTGATCAGTGAGCTCCAACATTGTGCAATGGACTGTTTCATAAGAATGGGCCCTTTCTCTTTTTTTTTGTCTTCTTTAATAACCATATAGGCAAAGTAAGAATTATAAAGCTTAATTATTTAATCGCATATTGTGTACTGTTTGTTATTTTGGGGTACTGATTTGTAACAGGGGACACATCATGCAGCATCCACCCAAATGAGATTTCTTAAGTTTGGTCAGGTCGGGGATTATCACCCTCTATATGAAGCCGCTAGCCGAAGCCAGATTTAAACATATTTCATATTTTACACATCCTACATCTAATATGTTCTTTCATTGAAATCTGAAAATAGTCCCAGCTCTGAGCGATGCCAGGCCAATATTCTAACATTGGACGATTGATTACCAATTTATTAAGAACAGATTTAAGACTTTGCTACCTTACTGCACTTCATCTGTAAAATAGGATATTTAAATAGGTCCACAAAAAGAATCTCTCCAAGTGATGTACATTGGAAAGGCTTTCAATCAAGAAAGCTTGCAGATGATAGATTTAGAGAAGTTCTTATTCACTTGGGTAATAAATTCATTGTTCAGTGTAGCAAAGAGTTATAAAGATCAGGGATCCACCAGTTTGATTGCAGAGTTGTGCTAATTTAGTTAATCTCATCTGCAATGGCAATGGAATTATTGCAGCACATTAGATGAGGAGTGGTAATAGATGTTTCAGATATGGCATCCAAGGGAATCTTAATATTCATCCTGGAAACATTTTCTGAATGATGCCCTCATTATGGTCTATTCAGTGACATTTAATAATTTGTAATAAATTGAACTTCTGTCATGAAGTTGCTGCTGCATAATTTGAGCTGCACGAAGCCACGTGCAACAAATTGTCAGTTCTGTGCTTTCTGATAAGAAGAAGTACACCTATCAGCTGTTTTATTTAGTGCTCAAGCAGAATATGACTTAGTGACTCAACTGATATTAAGGATGAGCAAATGTATTCAGAAGATATAAACTCTATTTAATTATGTTTTGAGAGATTTCTGAATATTGTGCTTTCCTCCAATTAATTTTGAAATTTATACATTCTCGTGTCAGATAATAGGATGGAATTGGTTGTGTGGCAAACCATCTTTTGGGCACTAACAAATCGTACTTTACAATACAAGATGAATTGGGGAATATGCCATTAAACCATACACATGCTCTTAATGATTCAAATTGATTAATAAACATACAATAATAATGATGCCTGCTAATGCAAAAATTCCAGATTGGTATTAAATACTGCTTTATGTACAGCGTTATGCAAAAGCCTTAGGCACATACTGTATATAGCTAGGGTGTCGAAGAATTTTGCACAGTACTGTATTTTTCAACTTGGAGTAGAGAGAGTAGTGTATTTAATATTTCAGTATTATTTGAGTAATATTATAAATATGTTGTTGATCAAACATTCTTTACTTGTTTAAGTAATTTATTACAGGTTATATGTAAAAATACATGAATTGCATGCATCATCACTCTCCCAGGTTATATATACATGATTCGCTTAAAGAAAAAAATAAAGTTAGACTTGGATTCTAGGCTTTCTTGCTTTCCTTTGAATTAGTTTAATGTATTGAAGTTACAAAAAGTACTGGAGGCAATGAGGTATTTTTAAAATGAACCTGAGACAGCTATCAACCTGTTGAAGTGCAGCGAGACATTTGAGTAAAAAAAAAGCGCAGTGAGGAATGGTGAGTAAAAATGAAAACAGCCCAGCATGGGCAGACAGCTGAGTTAATAAAAGACAGAAAATGCAAGAACTCACAGGTTCATAAATGGTCAGTACTTGGTGCTAATAATCATTAAAAAAAAAGCAGAAATATCCAGCTACATCGGAAAGATTAATGCATTTGATCACGCAACATATAATTGGAATTTGTAAACTGAATGGATTGAACAGTATTTTGAAGCAAATGGTATAGCCAATGAGAAACAAATACCAACTTAGCTGAATGCAATGGGTTTAAAGGCATACAGTATGTTTCTAAGTTTAACTGCTCCAATCAAACCAGCAGGAAAGAGCTTTGCTGCTGTTGTGAAAGTAAGGCAGGAGCACTTAGAACCAAAACCATTGTTGATTGCGTACAGCTTTAGGTTTCATAAGCGGAATCAAAAGGAAGGACAGTCCGTTTCAGTGTACATGGCTGAATTGAAGAAATTGTCTGAGCATTGTCAGATCAGTAATGAGCTTAATGATGCACTGAGAGATCATTTAGTTTGTGGAATCTTACACGAAAGCATTCAAAATCAGCCTCTAATGGAAGCACAACTGACATTTAAAAGATCAGTTGAAATTGCTGTATCAATGGAAACAGCAGACAGAGACGCAGTTGAGTTGCAGTCAGGAATGAAAGTGAGAATGAGCCAAACTGTAACACCTAAACAGAAATCAGCCTGACAAAACAAGTTATGCTACCATCATGGTAGGGCCTCACATACACCAGGCCAATGCAGGTTTAAAAGCAAAACTTGCAGTTAATACAAGCAAGTGTAGGACACATACAAAGAGCATGTCAGGCACATAAAACTAAGTGGACTGCAGAGGGAAGAAAAAAAGATAAGAAGTCAAGAAAAAGAGAATCAGAATCAGAATGAGGTTTATTATCACCGACATGTGGCATGAAATTTGTTAACTTAGCAGCAGCAGTTCAAAGCAATACATAATCTAGCAGAGAGAGAAAAATAGATAATAAATAAAACAAAACATAATAATAAATAAACAAGTAACTCAATTATGTATATTGAATAGATTATTAAAAATGTGCAAAAACAGAAATACAGTATATTTAAAAAAGTGAGGTCGTGTTCAAAGCTTCAAAGTCCATTTAGGAATCGGGTGACAGAGGGGAAGAAGCTGTTCCTGAATCACTGAGTGTATGCCTTCAGGCTTCTGTACCTCCTACCTGATGGTAACAATGAGAAAAGGGCATGCCCTGGGTGCTGGAGGTCCTTAATAATGGACACAGCCTTTCTGAGACACCGCTCCCTAAAGGTATCCTCGGTACTTTGTAGGCTAGTGCCCAAGATGGAGCTGACTAGATTTACAACCTTCTGCAGCTTCTTTCAGTCTTGTGCAGTAGCCCTTCCATACCAGACAGTGATGCAGCCTGTCAGAATGCTCGCCACAGTACAACTATAGAAGTTTTTGAGTGTATTTGTTGACATGCCAAATGTCTTCAAACTCCTAATAAAATATGGCCACTGCCTTGCCTTCTTTATAACTACATCAATGTGTTGGGACCAGCTTAGATCCTCAGAGGTCTTGACACCCAGGAACTTGAAGCTGCTCACTCTCTCCACTTCTGATCCCTCTATGTGGATTGGCATGTGTTCCTTCATCTTACCTTTCCTGAAGTCCACAATCAGCTCTTTCTTCTTCCTGACGTTGAGTGCCAGGTTATTGCTGTGGCATCATTCCACTACATGGCATATCTCACTCCTGTACGCTCTCTCGTCACCACCTGAGATTCTACCAGCAATGGTTGTATCGTCAGCAAATTTGTAGATGGTACTTGAGCTATGCCTAGCCACACAGTCATGTGTACTCAGAAGGTAGAGCAGTGGGCTAAGCACACACCCTTGTGGTGCACCAGGGTTGATCGTCAGCGAGGAGGATATGTTATCACCAATCCACACAGATTGTGGTCTTCTGGTTAGGAAGTTGAGGATCCAATTACAGAGGGAGGTACAGGGGTCCAGGTTCTGCAACTAATCCGCATGCTGTTGCTGAAAAATCTGATAATGATGGGAGTAACTCAGGACTGGATACCCTTCTGATTTACAATGTGAAAATTAACAATAGACAGGGAATATGGCTTCTGCCTGAAGTGAATGGCAAATTAATTAAAACATAATTAGACACTGGTTTGGCTGTTTCAGTCATTCCACAGAATGAGTTTGAACAGCATTTCAAAGATACTAAACTGAAGCCTCCAGATATACAGCTAAGAACTTATACTGGAGAAAAGATAACTCTAGTAGGAATGGCATTGGTAACAGAGAAATACAACAATCAACAAGCCACATTGAACTTGTACGTGGTAAAAACAGGAGGAACAGCATCATGGGGGCATGACTGACTGACACAACTACAACTTGATTGGTGATCCCTCCACACTTTGCATGCCACATCCCCTGCAATGAAGCCAACTGAAAATGAATTAAGAAAGGTACTGAATGAGACCACAACTATCTCCATAATGAACACCATGAACTGTTGCCCAACACAGGACAAGCAGGTGTTGGTGCCAACCTCTGTGCCTCTGATTGGAAAGCATATTGGACCAGGAAGGACCATTCTGCTCATTGGAATTGTGAAGTAACAAAAGCAGTGGTCCAACTACAACAGTTTCTGTAGGCAACATACCTGAGAAAGTTTCTGATATGCTAATCAGGCAGCTACCTGTGAAATGTGGCTGCATTTCAAGCTGGAAGAGAGTTTAAAGAATTTCAGGGAAGTTGTAAGCATTTAGCTTTGGTGAATATAAAGAACCCAAATCTACTCTGCATGCATTAAGGTTATTGCATGAATTTCAAGCGGGAGACAACAAGCTTCTTATAAAAGTAGATGCAAAGACCAAAGCCACACTGGATGAATGGTAGACCAAATAGAAAGGAGTCAATACGCATGTGAGAACAGAGGATTTGTCAGATAATGTTCTGGATGAGGAAACCAAAAGGAGAGTTCTGATTGTAAAAGGTACAATGGAAAGACTAATAACAGAATATTCCAATGAACAAAATGCCCCTTCCCAATATCCAGATGCACAAACTAGGAAGAAGATAAAAGAGAAAGGTGTGAAAGAGAAAAGGAATGTGAGAAAGAAAAAAAGTGGGATAAAGGGAGGGAAAGAAGCTGGCACTAGGAGAGAAATAAGGATCAAAGTAGATCCAGAGAGAAATGCCAAGAGAAGGAGAAGAAAGGTGTCCAGAGCTATCAGAACCACTTCATGCAGTCTCAGGGTCAACTCCTACCACTACCTCAAAGGTGACCCCAGAAAATGAGGTTGTTTCACAGCCACAAGTCTCGCCTGTCAAGCAGAGTGACCCCTCTCGTCTGGAAAAATGTTATCCTACAAAAGTAAGAAATCCTCCACAGCGATTAAATCTTTAGGCCTGAATGGATTCATTTAAAATTTACTATGCTGTGGATGTGAATGTAGTTGTATGACATAGTGTACTGTGTATATAGTTGAGATGCACTCTCTAATGAGTTTGAGTTTATAACTAAGCAGGGAGGAATGTTGTGTATTTAATCTTTTGGTATTATTTGAGTAATATTGTAAATATGTTGTTGATTAAGGATTCTTTATTTTTTAAATAATTCATTGTGAATTATATGCAAAAATATGTGAACGGCATACGTCATTACGCTGCCACGTTATACGTGCACCTTGTGAATATTAAAAAACAAAGTTAGACTTACATTCCTGGCTCTCATTTTCCTTTGAATTAGTTTAATGTTTTGAAGTTACAAAACTTAACAGAGAGCAAGATTGTAAATCTGCCGAAGCAAAGGATTTGGGGAATGGAGAGAGTGGAGTGGTGCAGGAAGGGTGTGGGACAGGTGGCAGAGAATGAGTGCCGGGGCAGGGGTGCAGAAACGCCCAGCCCTGAGATGTCAGGCAAGGTTAATTGATTCCAAACAATTGGTTTTTTGATCATTACAGAATCTCACTGGTACTTTCTGCTCCCTCCCTCTCCTTTCTCTTCTTCCCAATAGTGATTGATTTCTCCTTACTTCCTTCCTACTCTCAGTCCTCAATAGAGACCCATATCAGAATGAGGTTTATCATCACTCACATATGGCAAGAAATTAGCTCTTTTTTGCAGCAGCAGTACAGTGCAATACATAAAATTACTACAGTACTGTGCAAAAGTCGAAGACATCCTAGCTATATATGTGTGCCTAAGACTTGCATTCAGGACTGTACCTCTGATGGTCATTGTGCCATATCTAATGCTATCTTGTATTTTTTTAGTAAAATTCATGGAAAGGGGAGAAAATCTACCTGTCAGTAAATTATAGTTATCTTCTGTCACACAAAGAAGAACTTGCAAGTGAACCTGGCAATGATTCCTAAATGAAAAAAAAATTAAAGACAGTAAATAAAAAAGGAAGAAGCAAGAGGAAAAGGGGAAGATTTTCTTGAACCACAGATCAAGCACAGTTTTAACCAGATCACAAAATGGTTGCTTTGCTCATAGTGAGTCTCGGAGCACAGTAGTTATAAATAAAGCAACTTTCCCTTCTTTCTGATCAGTTCTAGATCTGAATCAAATCCTTTTGAGTTGACTATTTTTAGTAAATCCCTGCCCATGAAGCACAGAGTATGGCAAAATTATACAAACATTGGTTTTAAAGATATTGTAAACAGCTTTCTTACTTTATGCTTGAAATGATAAGTATAGTGTCTTTCATACTTCAGAAGATCCTAGTGGCAGTCCAGTAATTTGAGAGTGTCAGGGGTAGAAGTGAATGTAGTTTCTATGGAGAAGGTGCTTGGGAAGCTAAAAGGTCTGAGGGTAGATAAGTCACCTGTCCTGTAAGAGGTAGCTGAAGAGATTGTGGAGACATTAGTAATGATCTTTCAAGAATCACGATTCTGAAATAGGTTTAGAGGACTGGAAATTTGCAAATGTCACTCCACTCTTTAAGAAGGCAGGAAGGCAGAAGAAAGGAAATCTTAGGCCAGTTCACCTGATCTTGGTAGTCAGGAAGATGTTGGAATCCATTATTAATGATGAACTTTGGGGTACTTGGAGGCACATGATAAAGTAGGCTGAAGTCAGCATGGTTTCCTTAGGAGGAAATCTTGCCTGCCAAATCTGTTGGAATTCTTTGTGGAAGTAACAGAACAGACAAAGGAGAGTTAGTAAATGTTCAATCACAAACAATAGAAAGACTGCAGATGTTGGAAATCCAAGCAACACACAGAAAATGCTGGAGGAACTCAGCAGGCCAGGCAGTATCTACGGATAAAAGTATAGTTAACGTTTTGGGCTGAGACCTCTCCAGTTCTGATCAAGGGTCTCGGCCTGAAATGTTGACTGTACACTTTTCCATAGATGCTGCCTGGCCTGCTGAGTTCCTCCAGCATTTTGTATGTGTTGCTTGTCAGTAAATGTTGTTTAATTGAATTTTCAGCCGGCATTTGATAAGGTGACACACATAAGGGTCATTAACAAGACAAGTGCCCATGGTATTACAGGAAAGATACTGACATACATAAAAGATTGACTGACTGGCAGGAGGCAAAGATTGGGAATAAAAGAGGCCTGTTCTGGTCGGTTGTAGGTAACTCATGCTATTTTGCAGGGATCGGTGTTGGGACTGCTTCTTCTCACGTTATATGTCCATGATTTAGATGATGGAGTTGATAGCTTTGTGACGAAATTTGCAGATGATATAAAGATAGGTAGAAGGGCAGGTAATGTTGAGGAAGCAGGGAATCTGCAGAAGGACAGACAGATTTGGAGAATGGACAAAAAATTAGCAGATGGAATATAGTGTAAGGAAGTATCATAGGAAATCATCATGCACTTTGGTAATAAAAGCATAGCCTATTTTCTAAATGGGAAGAAAATTCAAAGATTAGAGGTGCAAAGGGACTTGGAAGTCCTTGTACAGGATTCCATAAAGGTTAACTTGCTGGTCGAGCTGGTGATATGGAAGGCAAATGTAATGTGAGTCTTCATTTCAAAACTTCTGGAATTTAAGGGCAAGGATGTGATGCTGAGGCTTTATAAAGCATTGGTCAGACCATATCTGGAGTATTGTGAGTAGTTTTGGGCCTCTTATCTAAGGGAAGATGTGCTACCAATGAAGAAGATGTTCACGAGAATTATTCTGGGAATGAAACGGTTAACCCATAAGGAGTGTTTGATGGCTCTGGGACTGTACTCACTGGAGTTTAGAAGAATGGGGTGGGATCTTATTGAACCCTATCGAATATTGAAATACCCAGATAGAGTGGATGTGGAGCAAATGTTTTCTGTAGTGGGTGAGTCTAGGACCAGAGGGCACAGTCTCATTTAGAACTGAGATGAGGAGGAATTTCTTGAGTCAGTGTGTGGTGAATATGTGGGATTCCACAGATGACTGTGAAAACCAATTGATTGAGTATATTTGAAGTGGATGTTAATAGGTTCTTGATTAGTCAAGCTGTCAAAGATTACTGATAGAAGGCAGGAGAATGTGGCTGAGAGGGATAATAACTCAGCCAAGGTGGAATGGTGGAGCAGACCCGATAGGCTGAGAGGACTAATTCTGCTCCTATGTGTTTATGGTCTCATTAATCCAACATCTATGGCTTCTGTTTTCCTTCCTCTCATTTCTCTTATTGTACTGTTGTATATAATGTCTTTCTGTTCAGATATTTATTGAATTACCTTCTTCCCATATTATTCCTAAACCTGTCAATAACAAATGAATGTGAATTGCTAAAAAATGACTTCAAGATAAAATTTCTTCTGCCAGTCAAGGGAATAGTTAAATTTGTTCAGATCAGACCACCTGGAAGAGATATGAAATTTTAAAGGCCGATTCTTGTTCTGGGAAACAGAAAGCTGAGAATTAATCAGCAACCCAGGAAACTATTTTGTTCAACTATTAGGTCAAATGCTGCCTGCTGCAACCCAATAATAATGCATGTATTTTCTGAATTAATGACATGAATCAGGGACATGTCATTCCAGATAACTTAACACTGTGAATAGTGTGAGATACTTAGCTCTTCCAATTTGGGGATTTATTTTTTTCTGAATTTGTGAAAAGTGTTGGGTAAAACCAGCTGCATACATACATAAAAAATTCTTTGTACCAAAATTAAGCTGTTAGAGTAACTTTTGGCAACAGATTGAAGGTAGGAATTTTCATCCACCATCATTGTACAAAGACAAAGGAAATGCTGCATCTGAGTGGCAGCTGTGATCCAGACTCACTGCCATCAGGGAATTGAGAGTTTACTCCAGAACCTTCTGTATTTGGAAAACTTCAGCTTTAATCAGCTCAACAATTATAAGATATAACTAGAGAACTTCAGTAAATATTTACAAATGCCTTCAAAAAAAAAACACCGCTGAAAGGAATTGACATATATAATTAGCTGCACCCTTGGTGCCAACCAGTGTAAAGCTAGATTCAGTTATTTTGGACTAAAAGCAAGTGACAGGATGTGTGTTCCAAGTCAATACTACTGACTTATAGGGGTTACAAGGTGATCCTCATTTGGCTTGACTAGGAAAGCAGCTTTTATTAATTCATTTATGTGATGTGGATGTTGGGGTGTATGGGGTGTCTAGGGAGGGGTAGCACCTCTGGTGGGGAGGCCTGCTGTACCCTTTTACAGGGCAGTTCGGTCATCTTTGGTCCCCACCTGGCACTCAGCTCTCACCTGTGGCTCCAAGTAGCTGTAGCAGACGGGCCAAACCAGGTGAAGGTAGCTGATGGGTCTTTGACTCTCGGTGAGGTAGGGGATCTGCCCGTCCCAGCGTGTGAAGTCTGGCTCTGGCAGATTGAGCAGAGGAGGCCGATTAATGGTCCAACGGTCAAAAAGGCAGGCCAGCAGGCGTTGATGGATCGCTAAGAGTATGACAAGGCACGTAGACGTCCTGGTTATCCACTGCAAGAGATGGTGATCTCTTTAAACTCACCTGGCAGAAGGCAAAGGCAAACCACTGCTGCAACCTGCCAAGTACATAATTTCCCAATATGTCAGAGCGGCGTGGAGGGAAATCGCCCACCAACTGGAAATTCTAGATGCAACCTAATGACAATGATATGGATGTTATTGCCAGGGTCAACACTTATTGCTCTTCTCTGACTGCCTTGAACCAATAGTAACAGTGATACTCTCAATGTACTGTTAGGTAGAGAGATCCAGGATATAGCTCCAGTCGTGCTGAAAGGTCCTGCTGAAGGGTCATGGCCTGAAATGTGGACTCTTTACTCTTTTCCATAGATGAAACCTGGCCTGCTGAGTTCCTCCAGTTTTTTGTGTGTATTTCTTTGCATTTCCAGCATCTGCAGATTTTCTTGTATTTCTGACTTAAATCAGTCTGGCACTAAGAACTATGCAGGGAAATTCAGCCACTTGTCATCCTTCCTTCTTGCCAAAACAAAGCCCTGACTTGCTGGTGATGAGCTCAGCTTGGTATGTGCCTCTTGACTTGAATGTGCAGAATAATAATGATTGCATCGGTCCATGAAGGCTGTTAGATTAAGTTTCAAAGAGGAAAACTTCCACAGCTGATGTTTAACATTCGCAATAGGAAGGGCACATTTGGCCATCAACCAATTACAAGATTATCAAAGCTCTCTTCTCATGCACTACACAGTTTTGTTTTTCCTTTTTTAAACTTCACACATACTCCTAATTAATTTGCAGATCCACAGGCCTTGAATTTCTTTACCTTTACCAGTGTTCCCAGTGGCAGTAATTAGTACATAGCTAAGTTATGGGGGCCGCTAATTAGAGATAAAGAAAGTGATAAAAACATCGATACAGAAGATATTACTGGAATATCTAAGGAGTTATTTTTAGTTTGGTCTTTTCCAAGTTAGAAAATGCTGCCAAAATCGCAATAGAAAAGGAGACAGTTGAGATAATGGATAGGATGAATATTTATAAGCGATAGGTACCAGAAAGATTGGCTATCCTTAAAGAAGTCACTTAATGTGCAGTGGGATGCATTCTAGGCTTCCAAGAGAGATGAGAGTGCAGAATGCATAGGTATTACCATAATCGTCCAATCCTCCCTATAGATGGGTAGGTGCCAATGGACTAGAAAACAGCATAAAACCAGTTCTAGTTTCTGCAGATTGCCTGCTTAGCATTCCATCTAGCTTTGCATGTTGCTGCTTTAAAAATAATCTGTTTCTGTTGTTGTTCTCAAACTGCTCTCAAGTATTGTTATTCATGTTATTTCTTTCCAACTGCCCTCATTATTGCTTCATCTGGCTTTTAGCCACAGAGTCATAGAGTCGGCGCAATTAGTCCATATTGACCATCGAGCACCCATTTGCACTAACTACAACTGCACTAACATTATCCATTATTTTATCATCACTTTACAGTATCACCATGGCAACCCTGGCTTCATCCTATCTAGAATATTCCCTTTGACCTATTCATGCCTCAGCTATTCTCTGCAATGTAAACGTAATTTGTATTCTCTTTTTCCTATTTCTAACAAAAGATCTTTAATCTGAAATGTTAATTCAGTTTCTGTTTCCACAGATACTGCCTGACCTGCTGACTGTTTCCAGTGTTTTCCACTTTTATTTCCAATGTGTTTTTCACAAGTAAGGACGTGTCGGGCAACCACTGGTCTAAGAACCATGGAGGGGTTTTGGAAGCAAAAATCTGCAAAAACATTAATAGACACTTGGAGAAATCCATTTGCATTAATATTACATGAAATTAAAAAAGAAATTATAGCCAAAATGTATCTGTTAGAAGGCAAAACATATTTGCCCAGCCTGATGAAATTTATGTTTGCTTGGGTTTTTAGCGGCGTGTGAAAAAACTCGATGCAAAAAGCACAGAGAGAAAATTGATGTAAAAGAAGTAAAAAGCAGCAAGTAGGAATAACTGATGAGCAAATATCAGAGTGCTATTCTTGACAGGTTAATGTTGAGAGCACTGTTTTAATAATAATTTATTTTAGTGACCCAAATATGGATGACACAAGGCTTGTGAGTCTGTTAAATGATAAGGAAATGATTAATGGACTGCAAAAAGGCATATAAATATTTGCAGAGTAGGGAAACAAGTGGCAGACTAAATTTAGCAAAGAGAAGTGTTCCATGTTTGGGCAAAAGATTAAAGGTAGACAATGTAGACTAAATAGTCTAAGTGTAACAGGTTTACAGGAACATAATGACATAGGTGCAGAGGTTAAAGGTAAACTGGTTAAGCCTAGTCCAGTGTACCAGTAAGGAAATAGACCAATGCAATTGATACGATAGATAAATCTGCAACTTAAGCCAAAAAAAGGAGAAAATTTAAATTACTCTCACCATTTCCTGAGTGCGCATACGTGTGATCTCTTGAAAGTGTAAGGACATATTGCAAGAGTGGTTAGTTCAGGTATGTATAATACTGGAGCTCGTAAGTTGAGATAGAGAGTACAAAAGGAGGGAAATTATGATGCAAAATTCTGGATTGGCCGTGACTAGATCATTGCATCAAAGTTTGTTCACCAAACTTTAGGGGAGAATGTGGAAGTCTGAGAGATGTGGTGAAAGGATTTACAGGCTCTGGGCAGGAAAGGTTTCAGCTTTAAGGTTAGAATGTAAAAGCTGGTGTCATTGTTCTTGAAACAAAGAATGTTCAGAGGAAATATACAAGATCATGACTGGTTTGGATGGGGCAAACAGAGAGAAATTGTTCCCATTAGCAGATCATTCAAGCACACAGATTAAAAAAGAAAATGAGCGAACAGTTTGAGGGGAACACAAGCAAAATGTTCTTTTCACCCAGAGCGTAATGTGAATCTGGGATCCCCTGCCATTTAGGATCATGTAAACAGAATCAATCAGTGTCCTCAAAAATAGGAATTGGACAGGAACTTGAGAGAGAATAATTTTCTATGTTCCTGAGAAACAGCTTTCTTCTGCATCATAACCACTCTATGGTTCCATGAGTTAGGCAAATTAATTGTAAAAAAAAAGTCATGAATTTTATATTAGGAAACCAAAGCATGACATAAATGAGTTTTCTCAGAGGTTGTTTTTGTCTTCAGCAGGATTTTGAATTTCTGAATAAGTCAGGCATTCAACCAATCCCAAAAATAATTTTAGTGAGGAACATTTATTCATCTATTCTAAACAGGTTAATATTTCTGTTAAGATAGCATTTAAGGCAAATCTATGGCTAAAGGCAAATTGACTTGTTAAGTAATCATATTAATGTCACATATGTTGATCATGGCTAGATTGAATATGTGGATCTCTAAATCTGTGAATAACACAAAGTTAGGAAATTGGTGATGGTGGAAAATTATATCATGCAGAGGGATCTGGGTCAGTTAGAGAAGGGTGCTGAGTATTGGCAAATGAATTTCAATACAGTTAAGTGTTAGGCAATGTATTTTGGAATATCAAACCAGTGTAGGACTTGTAGTAAGAATGGTGGGGTATTCAGGACTGTAATGGAGTACAAGGGCATGATTCATTGAAAACGGTGTCCCAGGTAGATATGGTGGTGACTAAAGTGTTTTTAGCATGCTGGGCTTCATTAATCAGAGCACTGAGTATAGGAGATGCGATATTATGCTGCAGTTTTATAAGTTGATGATGAGGCCGAGCCTGGAGTACTCTATGTGTTTTGGTCAACCTGTTATAGGAGAGATGCGTTTAAACTGGAAAGGATGTAGAAAAGATTTATAAAGATATAGAGCCTGAGTTACTGGGTGATGTTGGCCAGGCCAGGTCTTTATTTCTTAGAGCATAAGAGATTGAGGGGTAACCTCAGAGGTTTGTAAAATTCCAATGTAGATAGTAGCAGTCTCTCGCCCAGGTTTTAGGAATCCATATCCAGTGGGCATAGATTTGGAATTAAAGAGGACAGATTTAAAAGGCAAATTGCAATGGGTCTAGTCCTTGCTGAGGCAGGAGTTGATTCTAGCCATGCCAACCTCTCAAAGCATTTCATCACTGTAGATGTGAGTGCTACTGGGCAACAGTCGAAAAGGCAGCTCACACTACTCTTCTTGGGCACTGGTATAATTGTCGCCTTCTTAAAAAGGACTTGAGGGCAACATGCAGAGGGTGGTGAGAATATAGAACAAGCTGTCAGAGGAAATGGTCGATGCAGGTGAATCAGTAACTAAGAAACTCTCCGAGAGGTACATGCAGGGATGGGGTTTAGAGGGATGTGGGACAAATGCGGGAATTTGCAGCTAAATATGTCGGCCCAAGGTCAGCATGGACTTGGACTGAAAGGCTTGTATTTGTGCTCTATGTCTCAATGGTTCTGTATCTAAAATGTAATTAACAAATAGTTCTACATTTTAAGATTGCACAGCAATCTTTTTTTGTAATTATTTATCTAAAATTATAAAATGAAATTTCACTGTCTCACCATTGTGTTTCAGAATAACAGCCAAGTAATCCGGTGAATAGGTGCTGATGTACAGTAGAATGCTGGGAGTGTTGGTGGTGCTGAAACTGAAAACCAGATCCTCTTTGGTCAAGGTAAGGTTGGAGTTTGCTGGTTGTAGTGCACTCTTGAAGTCCTTGGGTGTATCTGCAGAAGACAGGAAGTCGTAGCGGATCCAGGTCCCAGCCTCAAAAAATCCACCAACATCTGCAAAAATGAATGATGTTAACACAAGCTCATGAAAATAATTAATTCCAGATGGAAACATAGATCATGTACATGTAATGAAAGAAACAAATACTGAATGCTTAGCAGTGACTCAGTAAACCTCATTAGTAGTCTTTATGCTTAACAATTCTGATACCAATGACTAACTTCAGCCGTGTCACTGTAAAATAGAAGTAAACAAAATCAGCAGGGAGTTCAAATCAGACAAAGAATTCAATTATGCAGTTCCTTTGATCATTTCGATACAGATTGCATACTACTGCAGATGGATGACAAATAGCCAATTGCAAACAGACAAATTAGATGTTCAACCTGTAGATCAACAAGGTTACTCTACACCTTAATCGAACGGCTACAACAAAAACCCTGAGCTATCTGGCTACTAGGTAATGTGCTGGAATTGAATGAGGATAGTGTAGAATCTCAATAGGCTGTCATTCTGCTCATCTGTCAATAAAAGGCACTAACACCATAGGAGGTTTCCTTTTATTGCTCTTGGGTATCAAAGATCACCTAGGTGTAGCATGCAGAGAAAACTGAGCAGAAAGAATTGCACTTGGATAATAGAGGTTGCTTGATTTTGCTCCATGAAGTACACCTTACAATTCTTTGCACCCTAGGAAACGTCAGGACAATTAGTTCCTGTAGTGATCACAACAGAGCATGTATCTGTCACAATTTTTCAATTGCTGTTCATTTATATTGTTCACATAGATGATTCAATTTGACAAACTTTTTGTTTAAATCCAAAAGCTGAGCTGCTGTGCTGGATTTGTGCACAAGTTCACAATTACCTGTAACCCTCATAAAAATTATGATGACAACCATATGATACAATACTCCCCATTTCCATCATAAATTTTGATCTGATCACCACAGAGGCACACTTATTATTTTTTGGTATTTACAATGTTATGTGTCCAATTATTGCACATTCAGTTTTCTTTATTGCTTTCTTCTCAACTTGAGAGCATTGTGGCAAATTATTTCTATTTCTGATCTGACTGAGATCCACGGACCGAACGTTTTCATCTGGACTTGATTGCTTCCCCGTGACTTATATCTAACACAATCATGAAGTGTTCCACATGCAATCTTTTCTCTGTTAACAACCATATTTATGCTTCTAAAGTAAAATCACTAAAATGCATGCCACTATTTAATTCTGCAAGGAGATCACGGATACTTTCATGGTGGAATCCAAGAGAAAGGAGGGAAATATATACAAACCCAATAGCCACTTTTTTTTAGGTACACCTGCTCATTAATGCAAATATCTAATGAGCCAATAATGTGGCAGCAATTTGATACACAAAATCATGTAACCATGGTCACAAGGTTCAGTTGTTTTTTAGACCAAACATCAGAATGGGGAAAAAATGGCATCTAAGTGAATGTTGATGCCAAATGGGGTGGTTTGAATATCTCAGTAACTGCTGATCGCCTGGGATTTTCATGCATAACAGTCTATAGAGTTTACAGAGGATGTTGCAAAAGCAAAATACACCCCGTGAACAGCAATCTGTGGGCCTTATTAATGAGAGAGGTCAGAGGAGAACAGACAGACTGACTCAGGCTGCCAGGAAGGCATCAAGGTAACAGTGAATCAAGTAACCTTGCATTGTGCAGAACAGTATCCCTGAATGCATTACGCATAACTACTGATATATATATATATATATATATATATATATATATATATATGTATTTACTGTCCAGGGCCAATGGGGCCTGACTTTTATTCCCCCAAGCTCAGCTTTCCAACACAGCAGATCAAAGGCCTGTTTTTGAATAAGTTAGAATTCCAACTATCCTTGCTTTAGCTTTTTGTCACAAACGGGAGACAGCCTTCAGTTCTTAATGTAAATGAAAAGCAATAATCAGTCTGAGATTAAAAGAACAACTTTGCAAAGAAGCTGAATTGTCTATAGAACATAGAATGCTAGCCCATAGTACCTGGGGTGACCTCTCTAGAGAGGCAGTGTAAAACAAAAGTCATAGAGTCGCAGAGAAGAATAGCACAGAAACAGGCCCTTCAGCCCATCTAGTCCATGCCAAAACTATTTAAACTGCCTACTCCCAAGGACCTGCTCCAGGACCATAGCCCTCCATTTCCCTACTATCCACGTACTGTACCTATCCAAACTTCTCTTATACATTGAATTCGAGTTTGCATGGAATACTTGTCCCCACTCTCACGACTGTCCGAGTAAAGACATTTCCCCTCATGTTCCCCTTAAGTGTCTCACCTTTTACTCTTAAGTCACGACCTCTGGTTGTAGTCCCACCCAACCTCAGTGGAAAAAGCCTGCTTGCATTTACCCTATCTTTGCCCCTCATAATTTTGTATATCTCTATCAAATCTCCTCTCAATCTTCTATGTTCCAAAGAATTCAGTCCTAACTGATTCAATCTTTCCCAACAACTCAGTTGGTATTATGTTAATTGGCTTGTTTCAAACCAGACAATGCTGGCTAAGTCATTTAGTTCAAGGAAGCTTGCAGACCAGACTGATACTATTGCATTGCATGGAAAATAGCTGATCTTATGTCTTTTAGAACATAAAAATACTCTGTGAGTTTTAGATGTGTTTTTAGAATTTTGTGTGGATTTAAACATGTATTACTAAAAATAAACGAACCGTGTTTGAACTACTTTGTTTGGTTAAAGTATCTCCTCCTTGGAAGGGAGGAGGTCTAATCACTGAAATAATGGGTATTGAGAGTTAAACTTGCTGTAGAGGATAAACAAGGAAGTAAACAATTCTTTGCAGAGTAGGCAGCTACATTATAACCTCCCTTTCCTGAGAGTACCTAGAGCAATCTGTATCGGATAGGGATAAAGGTACTTGTTTGAGTTTAGAAGTTTGTGGTCAGCAAACCCAATATGATTACACTTTATGTCTAATTTATATTGCTATGTGTATTGGAATGTATAGTGAAAATTCAGATGTGACATCATTATATCTATACTATATCTACATAATTTAGAACAAAGCAGTTTCACCTTTTGTGATAACTGCTAATGAAGTCAAAATGGTTGGCTTGTTGGGCATTGCTAAGAAGTTCATCAATTTCTTAAAAATTATACCGAGAACATATATTTCCAAATTTTTTTGAATCCAAAAGAATTTTTGATAAACAAGATTAGAAAATGGTTTTGGGGGCTGAAGGAAAATAAAGACTGGCAAAATACAACTGAAAATACCTTATTGACACAAGGTGTAATTGAGAGGTTGATTAATCAGTCCCTGTTTCCAAGCAAGTAGTGCCAACTTTGAAAATTTCCTTGGAAATCCCTCCATTATCCTCCTTTGATTTCTAAGAACATAAGAAATAGAAGGAGTAACTGTGTCAATTCTCCAGTTTGATTGGTTGCTAATCAGATTTTCAGATATACTTTATCCAAATGGATTTTCTTCATATCTAGGCCTTTTTATTGATTGGAGGCAAACAAGTTATGGAGAGGGTCCAGACGAGGTTCACCAGGGTGTTGCCTGGATGAGAGAGTATTAGCTATAAGGGGAGGTTAGATTTCTACTGAATCTACTGGAGGTTAGGGGAGGTTGGCCTGGATTGTTTACATTTGAGCATTGGAGAATGGGATGGGGGAGTGTGATAGGTTAGTGGTATATAAAATTATGAGTGGCATTGTTAGAGTAGGTAATTGCATTTTTTACTCAGAATGGAAATATCAAATGTTAGAGGGCATAACTTTGAGGTGAGAGGGAAATGTTTAAGAGAATTATGCCGCAAGATTCATTTTACACAGGATGTAGTAGGTGTCTGGAACATGCTGCACAGGGAAGTGTTAGAAGCAAATATATAGCAATGTTTTCTAGAGGCATTTAGACAAACATGCAAACAGGCAGGGAATGGAGCAGGGGTTCCACAGACCTCTTGCTTAATGGTTTTGGTCCATGGCATAAAAAAGGTTGGGAACCACTGTAATGGAAGGATGTAGACCACATGCAGGCAGATGTGCTGTTTAAATTGACATTATTTTCAGCACAGACATAATGGGTCAAAAGGCATGTTTCTATGTTCTTTGTTCTACCACAACAGAGTTTCAACTCAATCTGCTTCTTTGCATCCATGCACTTCCTGCCACAGACTGACACTTGATTCTGACCATGGGCTGGCATCATTTTTGTTTTGTTTTAATATAAGAACACTGAAGCTGAATGTAGCAGTGCTGGCACTCCCCCAATTTAGCAGTTATCTGACAGAATCCCAGATCACTCCGAAATAAAAATTATTGATAGTAATTGATCAGCCATGATCTCAAAATGGCGGTGCAGGCTTGAAGGGCCGAATGGTTTACTTCTGCACCTATTGTCTATTGTCTATAAAAATAGACACTGCTGCAAATATTCTGCAGTTCAGGCAGCATGCAATGGAGATACACCAGTTAACATTTCAGGTAATGACCTTTTATCAAACTGGAATCCTTTTGGTTGAACAACTTATTAAAAAAAATCCCTATGTTTAGTGACTGCCTCAGCTAATCCTATATTCAGTTAATAATATAACAACTGTTGGCCAAGTTATTCTATATTTAAAGAGTCTCACGGTTGCTGGAGCTGTGCCATAACTTGTGGTATTCCCAGGTTGTTTCCCATGCTCCATAAGTCTTTATCATTCTCACCATGAAGCCAAGCCAAGTCACTCTACATTGATTTCTTGAATGACTGCCCAGTGTTCTGTCAAGTGTGGCTGCCCGCTGAAGGATTTTTGGAACACTCACTATTTTAAGTTAAAATTGGACTTGTCAGAGCTTTGAATCAGGTGTCAGTTGTATTTCCTTCCATGAGAGGGAGGCTATCCAACCCATCACATCCATGGCAGTTCTCACAGCACACTTATCAATGCTATTCTAACATTTATTTCTCTTGTAACTTATTCTGTCTCTCATGTCCATCTCCTTGTTTCTCCTGTCACCCAGTTACACTTGAGGCAATATGTGGTAGTCAAATGACTTATCAACCAGAGACATACGTGATTACAGAAGCTGTAATCGGGAGTATCAAGGGATCTACTGGAATTATCTCACCACTCGCCCTCTTCAGTCTCAGTCCTGATGAAAACAATTGTGGACCTAAAAAGTCAACAGCCCCGTTGCTCCCACAGATGCTACTTGACCCGCTGAATTCATCCGGCAGATTTCTGTAACTTACTAACCAATTCATCTCCAAGATGTGGGGAGAAATGAGAATATCCAGGAAAAACATACAAAGATCAGTTAGGCAGCACCAGATGTCTGGATCAGGCAAAGGCTGTCAGAGTTTTGAGGCTGCAGAAATACCTGCGTCACTACAGGGCTGTTCCATCATTCGAATGGAAGTACATAACTTGCTGTGACTGAATTTCTAATTGCAACTGTGCTCTTCAGGATGCTTGTGCTGAGGGCACATTAAAGGATTTAATATTTTTGGATGCATATATATTCATGAAGATAAGGCTTTATTTATGAAATTTCTTCTGTTTTATGGTAAATGTAGCTTTAAAACTTTAGACATATTATTTTACATTAGATTTTGTCTAACAGGGGATGCCTGACAGCTGTGGCAGGGTTTAAAGGTCAAATCTAGTAACAGAGGAGAGCCAAGCTTCACTTCCAGATGAGCTAATGCCTTCTCTTCTCGCTTTGATCACCAGAACAGGGAACTGATTGTCCACATGAGGAGACGGAAACCAGAGGTCCACGAGCCAGTAATCATTGAAGGATCACAGGTGGAGAGTGTCAGTAATTTTGAATTCTTGCGTGTCACAACATCAGAAATCCTGTCCTGGACCCATCATAGAAATGTAATTGTGAAGAAAGCATTACAGCACCTCTAATTTCTCAGGAGTCTGTGGCGATTTGGCATGCCATCAAAAACCCTGGCAAACTTCTATAGATGTGTGGTGGAATGTGTGCTGACCGGCTGCATTACAGCCTGGTATGGGGACACTGATGCCCTTGAGCGGAAAATCCTACAAAAGGTAGTGCAATGAGCCCAATACATCACAGTTAAACCCTCCCAACCACTGAGCACATCTACATGAAATGTTGCAGGAGGCAAACAGCATCTATTTTCAAAGATCCTCACCACCCAGTTTAGGCTCTTTTCTCAATGCTGCCATCAGGTAGAAGCTACAAATGCCTCAGGACTCGCAACATCAGGTTCAAGAACAGTTACTATTCCTCAATCATTTGGCTCTTGGACAAAAGGGGATAACAACACTCATTTAGGACCATAAGATATAGGAGCAGAATTAGGCCATTTGGCCGATCAAGACTGCTCCATTATTTCTTCATGGCTGATCCAATTTTCCTCTCAGCCCCAGTCTCCTGGCTTCTCCCTGTATCCCTTCATGCCCTGACCAATCAAGAATCTATCAACACTGCCTTAAACATACATAAAGATCTGTCTTCACAGCTGCCCGTGGCAAGGAATTCCAAAGATTCACCATTCTCTGACAAATGAAATTCCTCCTCATCTTCTGTTCTGAAAGGACATCCCACTATTTTGAGGCTGTGCCCTCAGGTCTTAGACTCTCCCACCATAGGAAACATCCTCTCCACATCCACTCAATCTACACCTTTTTAGGATTCGATAGGTTTTAATGAGGTCACCCCTCATTCTTCTGAATTACAATGAATACAGACCCAAAGCCATCAAATGCTCTTCATTTTACAAGCCATTCAATCCTGGAATCATTTTCATGGTCCTTCTTTGAAACCCTCTCCAGTTTCAGCATATCCTTTCTAAGCTAAGAGATCATAAGCTGCTCATAATACTCCAAGTGAGCCCTCACCAGTGCTTTATAAAGACTCAACATTACATCCTTGCTATTAGGTTCTGGTCTGCCTTGAATGAATGCTAACA
Source organism: Hypanus sabinus (assembly GCF_030144855.1). Classification (NCBI taxonomy): domain Eukaryota; kingdom Metazoa; phylum Chordata; class Chondrichthyes; order Myliobatiformes; family Dasyatidae; genus Hypanus; species Hypanus sabinus. Next base: position 73,049,677 of record NC_082711.1, on the reverse strand, counting down.
TTACATTTGCCGTCCTCTCTACCGTCTCAACTTGCAAATTAAGCTTTAGGGAAACCTGCACAAGGACTCCCAAGTCCCTTTGCATCTCAGTTTTTAGTATTTTCTCTCCACAGTTTTTCTACCACAGTGCATGACCAAGTACTTCCTGACTTTGTATTCCATCTGCCATTTCTTTGCCCATTCTCCTACTTTGCCCAAGTCCTTCTGTAGCCTCTCTACTTCCTGAAAACTATCTGCCTCTCTATCAATCTTCATATCATCTGCAAACTTTGCTACAAAGCCATCAATTCCATCATCCAAGTCATTGACATATAATGTAAGAAGAATCGGTCCCAACACACCAATCACCAGCAGCTATCCAGGAAAGGCTCCCTTTATTCCCACTTTTTGACTCTCCTGCTAATCAGCCACTGCTTTCTTAATGTGAGAATTTTTCCTGTAGTACCATGGACTCATAGCTTGTTAAGCGGCCTCATGTGAGGCACCTTGTTGAAGACCTTTTGAAAATCCAAGTGGATGACATCAGCTGATTCTCCTCTGAATATCCTGCTTGTTATTTTTTCAAAGAATTCCAACAGATTTGTTAGGCAAGATTTTCCCTTGTGGAAACCATGTTGACTACGGCCTATTTTATCATGTACCTCCCAGTAGCCTGAGACCTCATATTTAATAATCGACTGGCAACTTCCCAACAATTGATGACAGACTGACTAGCCTATAGTTCCCTTTCTTCTGTCACTCTTCTTTCTATAAGAATGATGAGACATTTGCAATTTTGTAGCCTTCCTGAACCATTCCAGAATGTAGTGATTCTTGAAAGACCATCACTACTGCTTCTACAGTCCCTTCAGCCACGCTTTCAGAATCCTGGGGTGTACACCATCTGATCCAGGTGACTTATCTACCTTCAGACTGTTCAATTTCCCAAGAACCTTCTCTCTAGTTATGGTAATTTCACACACTTCATTAACCCCGGCACCTGGAATTTCCACCATACTTCTAGTGTCTTCCATAGTAAAGACAGACACAAAGTGCTTATTCAGTTTGTCAGCTATTTCGTTGTACCCCTTTACTACCTCTCCAGCATTGTTTTCTAGTAGTCCAATATCCAATCTCACTTCTCTTTTATGCATTATATATCTGAAGAGCTTTTTGGTGTCCTCTATAGCTTTCTTTTGTATTCCATCTTTAACTTCTTAATGATTTTTTTAGTTGCCTTCTGTTGATATTTAAAAGCTTCCCAATCCTCTAACTTCCCGCTATTTTTTGCTCGATTATATGCCCTCTCTTTGGCTTTTCTGTCGGCTTTGACTTCATCTTGCCTTCAGAATACTTCTTCCTCTTTGGGCTCTATATCCCAACAATTAACAAAGTTAGCAAATTTCATGACATATGCCAGTGATAATAAACCTGATTCTGATTCAGTATATATTCTGTACCTTCCAAATTGCTTAAGCTCTCTGATCAATTTTGGTTCATAACACCACACGCAATCCAGAATAGCTGATCCCCTAGTGGGCTCAATCACAAGCTGCATTAAACGGCCATCTTGTAGGCATTCTAGAAATTCCCATCCTGGAATCCCCCACCAACCTGATTTTCCCAGTCTACTTGCATATTGAAATCCCCCTTGAGTGCTGTAACGTTACCTTTTGGCATGCATTTTCTATCTCCCATTTTAAATTGTAGACCACATTCTTACTAGTGTCTTTTTACCCTTGCAGTTCCTTAACTCTAGTCACAAAGATTCAATACCTTCCGACTCTATTTATTTATCTATCTATCTATCTATCTATCTATCTATTGATTGATTTATTTACCAACCAACCAACAGAGCAACACTGTCCCCTTTGCTTTCCTTTTGATACGATGTGTATCCTTGGACATTAAGCTCCCAGCTATAATCATCTTTCAGCCATGATTCAGTGATGCCCACAACATCATATCTGCCAATCTGCAACTGTGCTGCAAATTCATCTACCTTAAGGGCTCATTTATTTAAGGACTCTTTCATCTTGTTAGTTCATGCTTGTAATTTATTGCTATTTATTTACATCTTCATTTACACATTTTGTTGTCCATTGATCGTATTTACAGTTATTGCTCCATTGATTTGCTAATTATGCTTGCAGAAAAAGAATCTCAGAGTTGTACTCTGATAATGCATTTTACTTTGAACTTTGAACCTTGAAATTTAACAGTGAAGTAAGAGGGATGTATAGATAATGAATACTTGTCATTTTCACTGATGATTCTGTTTATTAGCTCAAGAATAACAAATGAAGCTGAACATTGAAATGAATTATAAAGCAGAGGTGAGTCAAGTTGCTTTGTTCTTGCCTAGCATTCTTCTACAGAGAGCTGGTATTAACCTGTCAGGACAGTACTCCCAGCTGTGGCCATGACTCCAGGGGTCCAAGAAACCATATTTAGATATCCTCTTGGGATAAGAGCTTATTTTATTACAGTAATCAAATGATCTTGATGAAGGTATTGAAAGTTGAATATCTAACAACAACAGATGTTAGAAGAAAAGGAATAGTGAATATTAACTCACTTAAACAATTCAGAAGGGAATTGGATTAATGCTATTACACCAGGAGCAAACAAAAGAGAATGGAGAATAATTTTCCTAAATAATTATGGATGAACGTTCAAAAAGGATCAACAGCCTAGCTATTTCTAATCATGTCTGCAGAGTTTTATGGATTGTAAAGCTGGAAGTACTTCTGTGAGGAATGAAAATCACAGCATGGGCCATAAGTAATCTGCTATAGCTCTATTAACTAAGTTCGCTCTTTTGCTATCTGCTAATAGAGTTTGGTAATTAATAATTAGACTAGATCACAGAACAGCTCCTGAAGCTGGGATCAAACCCAGATCCATAGAGTTCTGAGGCACTATCTGCTGCGTTCCCATGCTGCCTGCAGTAGGGCAATCATTTTCAAAAGCCGTTGAAAAAAATCCTATATGGATATTGTCCTACATTGTCCTTCAAACCAGAGGAGATCATTGTGCATTTTAACTTGTGTCAATGTTTATATATTTAGTAGATGCCATTTTGGTTGATATCTGTGAACCAAGTTCTGGAAAACTGAATCTTAGTTTCCACTTTTTTGTAACAACTATAAGCAGTAAAGACAGAATTGGGCCTTCCACCCAATTTTTACATGCTGACCATGGTGCCAATCTCATCATCCAGTTTCGGGCCCCTCTCTCTACTTGTTTTCTGTCCAGGTACTTGTTGCATTGCTTTTTTCCCCCTGAGTTCTCCCACCCGAGAATCGACAATGAACTCTCCTGCACCAATGAGAGATAATTCGTTGAATACAGAGCCCCCGACAGTTAACCCGCTGTTCCCAATGTTCTGTTTTCTCCTGCAACACTTCAGTCTGTGGCACCGGCTACAAAACCTCAGAACCCTGAAGGCACGCTTGTATTCTAGGCTGCATCACCTCTTACCTTAAACTTGTGCCTTTCGTTTTAGACCCCCACTTCCACCAAGGAGATAAAGATGATAACTATTAACGCTCTCAATAATTTTTAATAACCTCTATAAAGTCACCCTTCAGCCTCTTAGTTCCAGGGATAATAAATCCAGGCTTCCTAATCTTCCCTTATAAACAAAGTCTTCCATTCCATGTAATGCCCTGGTGGATTTTGTCTTTCTAATGATACCATGCCCTTTCTGTAGTGTGCAACATGACATTCCAATTCTTATACTCAGTGCCTCAGCCAACGAAGGCAAGTATGCTGAATGCTTAATGGGCTGAACCGAGCCAAGCCTGTACTATTCACTTTACTGTCCGCAATCACTGGAGCCCTGAGTAAAGTCTGCACAACTCTTGGGGTGCAAATGGCAGGATGAGCTTTTGACCCTGTAATGTTGCCATCATTAAGATTCCAATCTTCCATCTTGTAGATCCATCTGTTTTTTCCCCTTGTTGTAGCTCACCTCCAGCTAAAGACCTTATCTGTTTTCATCACCTCTGCTGGCTAGTCATAGATCACAAAACCATACAGCACAGAAGCATGCCCTTCAGCCCATCAAGTCCTGATGGCCATCAAGCATTTACACTAATCCCATTTTCTTTTCTCCAAATTCCCATCAAGCCTCCCCAGATTCTACCAACAACAGAAGACGATTTAATCTGGGGAGTTATTGACCTGTGTGGCTTTGGATGTGGGAGAAACCAGAACACCAGGGGAAGGCCACATGAGAAAAGAAAAGTGTAAACTCCATACATTCATCACCAGAAGCCAGGACTGATCTTGAACCTCTGGTGCAGTGAGACTTTACCTCTTCAACCTGCCTCACTATACTCTCTATCACCTTCCAGAAGCTTAAGTTGTTCACAATGCTTCAATCTGTAGCACATTCCTCCAGGTTTCCAGTGGTGACCATGTTCACCAATGCTCTCATTTTAAAATATCATCCTCAGAGTGTTATTTCTCTCCACATACTTACCCTGTATACCTTTAATAATTTTTCATTCCTCTGAACTAAAATGCATTCTCTACTTTTGTCATGTGCTAAAATTATCTCTTTTGCCTTGTGTCTATTTTTGTTTCATTAAACTTCATTGATGCTCCTTGGGTCATCTCATTAGACAAAAAGCATGATAAGATTTTGCAATTGATCATTGTCTTTAACACTCAGTTCTTAATAGAGAATAAAAGACAAAGTCTTGATGCACATGAATTTTGCTGCATATTTAGGAAGCTAAGCATGATAGAACTGCTAGTAACAAGTTTGAATGACCTTCACAGTTGTTGCCTGACCAGCTGAGTTCTTACAGCAGTTGAATTTCCAGCAGTTGAAGACTCTTGTGTTTCATGAGTCTCCAATAAGACTCTTGTATCTCCATTTACTTTCATGTTAGATGCATAAAATTACCAATAAATAATTGATTATTTAAAGGAACTTATTTGACAATATGGTAAACTAAGTAATTGCTGATGAGAAAGGGCAATTTGATTCATCCATTCAGACTTAATCTGTCAGCTTTGTCTATAATATACAATTGGTTTTAAACCATTCTAGAGTTTAGCTTCCAAAATTCCACCCAGGTGTCCTTCCAAAGTACTGATTTCTTAGGTGAAGAAAAATTTATTGATTTGTATCTACTTTATATCAGATTAAATGTGTAAAGCCCCTCCATGCATCTTACCACATATGAGTATTTATCAGCATCCTTCAAAGCTGTTATAAATTGATTCTTTCTATCACCATTCAGAGGGTTTTCCAGATTTTTTGTTATGAGAATGAATCTGTCTTTCAACTTCAGATTTAAAAACTGTCTCAAATTTATTAAATTAGAAGACAATATGAACATACTGGGCATGAAATTCTGATGGAAGGCTATCGAAGAATGTAACTTTGTTTCTCCATCTGTGGAAGCTGCTTGTCCTTCTGGGTATTTTCAGCATGCTCTGTTTTATTTCAAGGAACTAGATTTGCACAAATACTAATAATCAACTAAATACCAGAACATTAGAAAGTAGAATGACTAAACTGGGTTGAGTCTGAATATTTTTGAAACACAAGAATATAAGAAATTGAACAATTTGGCCTCTTACATAATTTGCTCCATTTAATATATTCCTCTGTCATAGTGAAATTTAAGATGTCAAATTTGACCCATTTTATATTTGTGGCACATTATTTATTGGTTAACATTCATCTTCTGATTCATTTCCATTTTAATAGCACATTTTTATTTACAATGCTTGTCTATGTGAATAACAAATTAAATTATTAAAAATCTATCCAATTGACGATGCACAGTTAAGTTTGGCAATTGTGCATGACAATGTTCAAGGACAAAAGAAAAGATAATAAAAAAAACTGCTGTTACGGAAATATTGTACCATTTTCAGAGGCATGGTTTCTCAAATATCCAATTTATCCAGCAAATCCAATGATAGCTTTATGAATTAGTGCTGAAAAATCATAGCTTTAATTTCTGAAGTGCCCAAGCTATTTTAACTTAATTATTATGCACCTTGCTGTGTAATCTCTGTTTCATTATGTCTTTATATTTACAATCATTATTCCTCTACTAGTAAAGTTACATTTTATTTGTAGGTCAGTTGAGAAATATGGCTATAAATGTCGAAACATGATATTTTGGATTAAACTAATCAGACAAGTAGCAAACTATGATAAAGGCTGATCACAGCCCTAAAATGTGTTTAAGTATTTTGTAATTATTTATTAAGAATAACTCTCTCCCTAGACCTTAGACACTATCATTATGCAGTTAATGAAAAAAGACAAATTAAATGAAACATTAATAATGTACTTTGAACCTTGACTGCAGAAGTATTTCTTGTCAAGGTTCAAAGAAGCAGAGTATTCATGAATTCACAAGCCTGAAAATGAATATTATTTATTGACAGCAGGTAGTAAGTGACAAATGCAGTCCAAATGAAACTTTGTAAAAGGGGGCTAGAGGTAGAAAAATTGAGATAGCAAATAGAAAAAATTAACTTGCAGATTGAGTCAGTGGCAAGAAAAGCAAATGTAAGGATTCATTTTGAATGGATTAAAATATAAAAACAAAGATATAAGGCTGAGGTTTTATGAGAAATTAGTCTGACTACATTTGGAATATTATAAGCAGTTTTCAACTGCATGTCTGAGAAAGGATGTTCTGCCATTGAAGAGGTTCATGAGAATGATCCCAGGAATGAAAGTGTTAACATATAAGAGGAGTTTAATGGCTTTGGGCCTGTTATTGCTGGAGTTGAGAAGAATGAGGAAGGAATCTAATTGAAACCTGTAGAGTACTGAAAGACCTAAATAGAATAGACATGGTGAGGATGTTTCCTATAGTGGGGAGTCTGCAGCCGGAGAGCCCAGCCTCAGAGTACAAGGACATCCCTTTAGAAGAAAGATGAGGAGAAAGTTCTTTAGCCAGAGGGTAGTGAACCTATGGAAGTCATTGCCACTGAATGGCTGTACAGGTGAAGTCAGAGGGTATATTTAAGATGGAAGTTTATAGATTCTCATTTGGTAAGGGCATTAAAGGTTATGAGAAGTCAAAAGAATTAGGTTGAGAGGGATAATAAATCAGCCATAATGGAATGGCAGAGCTAACATGATGGGACAAATAGCCTTTTTCTACTCCTTTATCTTATGGTCTTATTATTTAAAAGCTACACTAATTTAAATATTTCTCCATATTTTTCTCACATTATATAAGCAAGCATAACCATATTTTCACAATAATGCAAAGCACCTTGTGAGTTTGAGGAACTTAGTTTCAGTAACAAAGAAAGAAATTGCAAATATTGGGACCTCATGCACAATATCTGTATACTATAATATAACTGGATACTTTGATATATTAGTAATAGATTCAAAATAATTAAAATATTCAGACGGAACTTGAATAAATGTGCTTATAATAACTGTGATACTCAAAATGAAATATTCAGTGATGCTTTAAGTTTGTTGTTATGATTATATTGATGTACTTTAAGCAGGGCTTGAAAGCAGATTGACAGATATTAAAGGAAGGACTTATGACTGAGGCAGCTGAAGGGATGGCTGATGGTACTGAGGACAAAGTTGTTTGGATGAGATGTTTGGAAAGAATATGCACAGAATCATGGAATTAATGTGATTAGATGGAGGCTATGCCAGCACCTAGCGGATCAATCCCATCACTCCTATTTCTTTGCTCCTTCCTGTAGCTCAACTCCCTTGAGAAGATTTTGATTAATTGTACTTCTATCATTCTTAACCTCCAAAAGCACCATAACCTTATTGTGGTTGGGAGGCTTGCATGGAGAGCTATGCTGGCTGGAGGCAGGGCTTTATGCTTTGGCTCTGGCCTCTACCCATGTCAAACAGGCCAAAGAATAGAGGCCAGATTAAGATTGGTTCACCAGTCCTTCAGGTTTGGGGGTTCAACTTAGGGCTAACAACCCTGATTGGTCAAACAGAACTGTTACGGAAACAGCAATGAAGAATCTTTCTACATCTGAATGCAACTGTATGTGGTGATATGATGTGTAAGAACATGATTGGAGAGAGTTCTGAGCACGCACAGAAGTGATAGCAAGTTCGAGAAACATGCTAGTGTAACACATTGTGGTTGTTGTTAAATAGAAGTTCTATTTCTTCCACAAGATGTTTCTTTATTAGTAACCCATGGTACTTATGAATATAAAGAACACAACATGTTGTCAGAAGAATAATACGTTTCCTAACATGGGAGAATTGAAGATAATTTTCTGGAAAAAGATTTCAAACTGTTTTGTGTTGCTAACAGTTTTACAAATGGAAGGTTTGCAGCCTCCACCAACACTTCAATTGTCTGGGAATGTAGCTGAGAACTGGAGAAAATTTAAGCAACGTTTTGAATTATATTTATCGGCGATCAAAGCAGATAAAAAACCAGAAAAAAAAAATTAAAGCTGTGCTTCTACTCCACGTAATAGGTGATGATGCAATTGAGGTGTATAATCATTTTGTTTTTGAAAATGTAGATAATTTAAAGTTAAAATCAATAATGGACAAATTTGAAGCATTTTGTATACCAAAGCATAATGTGATGTATAAGCAGCATAGATTTTTTACATGTACGCAGAGAGTTGCTGGAACTATTGATCATATATTACTGAATTGAGACACTGGAGTAAAACATGTGAGTTTGGAGAACTGACAGACTCTCTCATTAAAGACAGAATTGTTTGGGGCATACTGTATAATGGTCTGAGAGAAAGACCATTAAGAGAACAAGACTGACTGGAAAAAGCTTTGATGCTCTGCAAACTTACTGAAACTATGATATCACAGGCTAAAGACCTTTTCATTGAGAACTGCAGCATAGACGCTGAGAGAAAGTGCCAACATATTAGAAAAAATAATAAAAGGACAATAAAAATGACAGAGAGCAAGATGTTATCAGAGAGAAAAAAGCTATGTGATTGCTGTGGCCAAAACAGTGTCCAGCGTATGAGAAAATGTGCAATGACTGTGGTAAGAGTAATCATTTTTCATGCTGTTGCAGAAGTAGAAAGAAAATAAAACAAGTAAATGCGGTGCTTGAAAATGAACTTGAGGAGTTTTATATAGATGTGCTTTGTGAAAATAAAGTAAGAATGACTGGACTATGCCATTGCAAGTGAACCAAAACAATATTCTGTTTAAACTTGATTCTGGAGCACAAGTAAATGTTCTTGCAGAATTTGAGTTTAATGCATTAAAGCCAAGACCAAAGTTACATAAGGCAAATATAAAAGTGACTGGGTATTCAGGTGCAAACATTCCATTTAAAGGAATAGGTGTGGCAAAAGTATCACGTGAAAATATTCTGCACACACTTTCATTTGTGGTGGTGCCAAGGAATGTACAGACAATACTGGGTTTATCTGCCTGTGAGAAACTGAATTTGGTGAAAAGAGTCTCAGTCTTGGACAGTGACACAGAGTCAGGATATAGGTGACATGATGAAAGAGTATGAGGACGTGTTCAAAGGGCTTGGTTGTCTTCCAGGAGAGCACACGATTAAACTTGATAACACAGTGCCACCCGTAGTATATCCATGTAGAAAAGTGCCTTTTGCATTATGTCATCAACTGAAAACTGAGCTTGACAGAATGGAACGGCTAGGAGTCATAAAAAAATTGATGAACTGCCTGAATGGGTCAATTTGCTTGTCATTGTTGCTAAGAAAAATGGAAAACTGAGGATTTGTTTAGATCCAAGAGACTTGAATCGAGCCATTAGAAGAGAGCATTTCAAATTGCCTACTCGTGAAGAATTATGTCACAATTTGCTAATGCAAAGTACTTTAGTAAATTAGATGCATCCTTTGGATTCTAGCAACTTAAGGTAGATGAACCAAGTTCAAAGTTGTGTACCTTTAACACTCCTTTTGCCAGATATCGTTTTCTTCGGCTTCTGTTTGGAATTGCATCAGCTCCTGAAGTGTACCATAAAACCATTCATATGCTCTATGAGCACATTGAGGGAATGGATACTTCCATGGATGATATTATTGTTAGCGGATCATCTAAAAAAGAGCCTGATGCCAGACTCAAATGAGTCTTTGAGGCAACATGCAAGGCAAACCTGAAGTTGAATAAAAACAAATATCAACTAGGAGTGACTGAACTTACCTTTGTGGGTGATATCATCAGCAAAGAGGGTGTGCGTCCTGATCCATTGACGGTTTCTCCTATTGAGAACATGCCAAGACCGCAATATAAAAAAGATGTTGAAAGGTTTATGGGATTATCAACTACATGGGAAAATTCATACCCAATCTTTCGGAACAGCTTGCTCTATTGAGGCAGCTAACAGAAAAGAAAAACGAATGGAGCTGGAATTAGGAACCAAAGACATGGCAAAATCTCAAGAAAGTGCTCACAAAAGAACCTGTGTTGAAATTCTATGATGCTGAGAGACCCATCAAAATCTCATGTGATGCATCTCAAGCAGGCTTAGGTGCAGTATTACTCCAGAAACATGATAAGGAATAGCTACCTGTGGCATATGCATCTTGCTCATTATCCGATCCAGAAACAAGATATGCCCAAATTGAAAAAGAATTGTTCTGCATTATGTCTGCTTGTGAGAGATTTCATCAGTTTTTGTCAGGGCAATCTATTGATATTGAAACTGATCATAAACCTCTGATTGCATTGTTTTGCAAACCTTTAAGTGACTGTCCTTTGTGAATTTGGCGAATGATGATCAAATTGCAAAGATATGCATTGAATGTGTCATACACACCTGGAAAGTTCATCTACACAGCTGACACACTTTCCAGAGCTGTGGATCCAACAACAAAAGACAGTCACAGGGACGCTGTTGATGTTCAGGCATTTGTTGATATGATCATAGACACTGTACCTGTTGCTCCCGAAAAGTTGGAATGGTTGCGTCTTGAGACAGAGATGGACAAACTTCTTCAGTCAGGTAATATAAGATGGATGGTCAGATAATAGGCATGACTGTACCTCATAAGTACAAGAATATTGGAACCACAGATCAGAACTTTCTGTTGTGGATGGGATATTGTACAAAGGTACCTGAATTGTGATTCCTAAAAGTCTCTGAAAAGAACTGCTTGGGAAAATTCAGGAAGGCCACCTAGGTATTGAAAAATGTAAGAGAAGGGCGCGGGAAGTGATGTTTTGGCCCAGGATGAATCACGAAATTGCAGAATTGGTGTCTTCTTGTCAAATATACCTTAAATACCAACCAAGCAACCCTAAAGAGCTACTGCATCCTCATCCTAGTCCTCAGAGAACTTATCAGAAGGAAGGCATTGATCTTTTTGTAACTGACAACAAAGATTATCTATTAATAACAGGTTACTACTCAATGTATCCTGAAGTGTGTAGTCTGAGCAGAACAACTGCAGGGAATGTAATTACATGCATGAAATCAGTTTTTTCCAGACATAGCATACCTGATGACGTTTTCACAGACAATGGTCCACAATTCAATGGTGAATGCATATGACATTTTGTTCAGGAATGGGGTTTTGTTCATACAACATCTAGTCCATTTTTCCCTCAGTCCAATGGAAGTTGAGAAGTCGGTAGGAATTATCAAGAAACTGATACACAAAGGAAAAGATAGTGGAGGTGATTTTTATAAAGCTTTGTTAGTCTATCACAGTCCACCACTTGAATGTGGATTTTCACCTGCCCAGCTCTTGATGGGATGCTGTTTGAGATCCAATCTGCCAACAGCTGAGAGCCTCCTGAGAACAGAGGGAGGTGAACAAGTGAAAAGATGGAAAGATGAACACAAAGCACAGCAGAAAACATACTTTGACAGATGTTCTCATCCATTACCTCAACTGCACCAAGGAGATGAAGTGAGGATACAAGACAAAATGAACAGATGGACACAGAAAGCTTGAAGTACAACCCAGATCATACATTGTCCAAACAGAAGAAGGAGCAGTGTTAAGAAGAAATCGCAAAGACCTCAAGTAAGAGCCAACTTCAGAGTTTCCGTTAACTGATGCAGACCAGACAAAACATGAAAATAACAACAAAACACAAGAACTGTGTGAACCACTTAGAAGGTCTACTCATTTTCATAAACCCCCAGAGAGACTGATAGAGACATGTTAAATTATGCATTTACTCTGGTCAAAGTTGCTAATTGTTTTTCCTTTTAAGGAAACCAAGTTGTGGTGATATGACGTGTAAGAACGTGATTGGAGAGAGTTCTGAGCATGTGCAGAATTGATAGAAAGATCGAGAAACATGCTAGTGTAACAAGTTGTGGTTGTTGTTAAATAAAAGTTCTGTTTCTTCCAGAAGGTGTTTCTTTATTAGTAACCCACATTACATATGAATATAAAGAACACAACACTGTATTCTTGAGTTTCCATTTGGGATTTGCATTCCAAAGGAAGCCTTGATCACCATCGTATAGATGGAGATGGAGGACTGTCACTGCTGCCTTAAACACCAGCAGCATAATGGGCAGTAATTAAGTAAGTATCATTCTTAAAGAATAGGAATTCTGGATGACAGATACTTCTTGTGTAAAAATGTTTATTTTCCCTCTCACACCCTCTACTATGCATTCTTCAGTATTTAGAATCTATGCCTCCTCATTCTTGAACCATGTGTGAATGTGAAGTGCATCCTTCAATGCCTTAATTGATTGCAATCTCACACACCTTTAACAATGGCGTGACAGCTTGTGTCCCTGTCTCACAGCTTCAGCACCTTGGGTTCTATCCTGACCTCAGTGATGTTATTATGGAGTTTGCATGTTCTCCCTGGGACTATTCAGGTTTTCTTGGGTTCTCCAGCTTCCTTTCACATCCCAAAGGATGGCAGCCTAAAGCATAACTGTAAATTACCCCTTGGTTGTGAGGAGAATGAGAGGGGTGTAGATTATCACTTACGTGAGAATGCATTAGATGAGAAAATGGAAAATAGGATTGATGGGCTACTCTGAGACTTGGCAAAGATCAGTTTGGCCAAATGACATCCTTTTAGGAAACTTGACATCCTTTTAGGAAACTATGAGATCTCTTCTCAATCTTCTTCTTGCAAAAATAACTAATTTCTTTAATCTATTCTTTCAACTGAGACAAATAGAGTGAATTGAAGGAATGTAAAATTCCGAGAGACTAAGATTGGAGAGCGTTGCAAATATGAAGGGACTTCAAGGCGTTTCAAAGTGAAACAGAACTACAAAGGGAAATGAAGATTGACAATCTTGTGTTCACAGAATCTTCTTTTTAACGAGTGTGGCACTAGAAAATTAAATCCAACTTTCTGCTCCTTGCTTTGCCTAAATATTATATTAGTTGTTAATGTTCAAGGCAGAGATAATGAAGTGATGAATCATTTTTATTGCACTGTATTAAACATTATTTAAGTGAGTTTTTATCTCATTATATTTCAATTTTAATCTTCAATTTTTGGCTAGACTATTAAACTGATAGTAACACACTTACACAAAATCAAAAGGATAATGACTGCTTATTACGTGTTGAAGTAGAATGTATGGATTCAACAGCTACAAGCAAAGAAATACTTCGTTCTGTACCTAAGGGAATAATATACTGGGTTTATGATCATGCCTCCCTCCAAGTACCTCAAAACCTTTTCCAGGATTATGGTCATATGTGCATCTGGTGTGATAGGTAACAAAAATCCTTTAATTATCCACTTCTCTACATATATTACCATATTAAGGAACTATGAGAAAAACATGATGTAACAACACAAAAATATAAACTTTTATGATAACTGATATAAAATGACAAAAATATAGAAGGAAATTTCAAGCTTAAGTTTTATTATACCTTGATATGAAAATTCTTGAGTAAAATCATTAGAAATATTTGTAATATTTTGCATTTGAGGCTGATAAACACTTCAGCCCATGGATAACTAGAGTGCTAATTGCTTAAGAAGCTAAAGTTGAAGAACCAAGGAATTCTGTAGCAAAGTTACAATCCATGGAACCACAAGTTATAGGCATTTCCAGAACTCTATTGAGCAATTAAATCATGTTAACAAGACTTGCATGGTGGTAAATTGGAACAATGTATTATTTCTGCTTCAAATATGGATTATCAGAATGTTTCTGCAGAGAAGTGCACATTCCAGCAGATACAAGAAGACAAATGCATCTCATCTTATTACAGTACTGTGCAAAAGTCTTAGGCACCCTAGCTAGCTATATATATGTATATGTATATAGATATATATATACACACACACACATATATCCAATATATATATTGGATATACTGAATTATATACTGAATATTACTGAATAGGAAGAATGGTATCAAAATACATTTTAAATGAAAAATTTGTCAAATTAAGAATGCACTGGGATCTCAGAGTACAAGGCACAGACTATTAAAAGATGAAAAATGAAGGATATATTCCCAGTGAATCCTTGATTTTATTCTTAGAGCCAAAGAATACAAAAGCAATATTAATTTTAAATGTACAACATTTTAATTTTGAACACTTGATTATGGCAAGAATATAACAGTAGTTTGGGAAATAAATTCACCAGAATGTTATTAGACTTCTTTTCCACTCATATTGAGATATTTGAATGATGGGCAAATGCAAATTTTCAAAGTTATAGTAACATATACAGTAATATATAATTGCCACTAACGACTAACAGAATGTTTAGATGGCAGTTATTTAAAATATTCAAAGATATACACTACTGTGCAAATGTCCTGCTATATACTGTATCTGTTCCTACGACTTTTGCACAATATTGTTGTTATTGCATTAGTACTACAGTTCCATGAGCTTATGTCATACCTTTTGTACAGAAGGGGCCATCGTATGCAGTCTGCATACAGTCACATGAGTAGCCATTATACTTCTCCACACACTTTCCACCATTTCGACAGTACATGCCGTAACTGGTACAATGACCTGAACATCCAGGTTTCACCCCAGGAGTAATTTTTGCTCGCTCCTCGAGGTCGAGGGTAACACCATTCATCCTCAAAGATCTGATGCATCCTAGGTAACCCCGCTGGCCACCTGCGGCACCTGAAACAAAGTAAAAGGCAAAATTGAAGCAGAACTGATCTGTGGGCTTTGCTCTTTTGGAAAATGGTGCAAATGTTTGAAGAATTTTCATTGCAAATTACATTGAACACAAACAAGGTTTCTTTAATCTTCTAAGCTGGTTTTAAAGGGAAGGGATCTGTCAAGTAGGATCAATCCACAAAGCAGGATCCAGCCACATCCACATCTTGATCGGACAAACCGCCAAATCTGGAGGATTCAGCCTTCAAACCACACAACGTTCTCCGGATCTGGTCACAAATTAATAGAGTTATATCCTAGTCCTCACCGTGATTCCTCTGCAGTACTCTTACCCTAATAAAGTACATGCTGCTGTCTCTCACCATCATCTCCCCCCCCGCCAACAGCATCGTAGCATCATCACCTTGCAAAGGGCACACTGATATGCTTTCCACACACCTTGCCTGGCCAGAATGAGGACAGTGGCTTAGCTATGAAAACATTTGTAAGAATATCTGTGCCAGGTGTGTCGAGTTGCAGCTCCTTAGGGACCACATTAGGGAACTGGAGATGCAGCTCAGTGACCTTTGTCTGGTCAGGCAAAGTGAGGAGGTAATAGAGAGGAACTATAGGCAAGTAGTCACACTGGGGCTCAGGGGGGACAGATAAGTGGGCAACAGTCAGGAGAGGAAAGGGCAAGTGTCAGATACCAGAGAGTACTCATGTGGCTGTGGCTGTTCTGCTTAACAATAAGCAGTCCTTTTTGAGGCTCAGAAGGGTAGGGAAAGGAAGAGAATGGCAGCAATGATAGGAGACTCTATAGTTAGGGGGTCAGGCAGGCAATTCTGTGGATGCAGGAAAGAAACACAGATGGTAGTTTGCATCCCAGGAGCCAGGGTCTGGGATGGTTCTGATTGTGTCCACAATATCCTGAAGTGGGAAGGAGAACAGCCAAAGTTCATGGTACATATTGATACCAATGACTTAGATTTGAAAAGGGAGGAGGTCCAGAAGACATGCTACAGGGAGTTAGGAAGGAAGTTGAGAAGCAGGACCTCAAAGGTAGTAATCTCAGGAATACTGCCTGTGCCACGCGATAGTGAGTATAGGAATAGAGTGAGATGGAGGATAAATGCATGGCTGAGGGATTGGAATGAGGGCAGGGATTCAGATATCATTGGGACCTCTTTTGGGGCAGGCATGACCTGTACAAAAAGGAGGGGTTGCATTCGAATCTGATGGGGACTGATATCCTGGCAGGGAGGTTTGCTAAGGCTATCAGAGGGAGCTTAAGCTAGAATTGCTGGGGGGGAGGTGGTGTGAGCTGAACTGGAGGAAGGGGTGGTTGGCTCACAAACAGAGAAAGCTTGTAGGCAGTGTGATAGGGAGGATAGGCAACTGATGGAGAAAGGATATGCTCAGACTGATTGTTTGAGATGTGTCTATTATAATGCAAGAAGCATCATGAACAACGCAGATGAGAGAGTGTGGATCAGTGCTTGGAGCTATGTTGTTGTGGCCATACAGAGACTTGGATGGCTCAGGGGCAGGAATGGTTACTTAGAGTGCCAGGCTTTAGATATTTCAGAAGGAACAGGGAGGGAGGCAAAAAAGGTGGGGACGTGGCACTGAGGTCCATGAGGGATAACTTCTTCACTCAGAGGGTGTTGAGAGTGTGGAATGAACTAGCAGTGGAATTGGTGGGTATGGGTTTGATTGTAACATTTAAGAGAAGCTTGGTTAAGTAGAAAGTACCTGGATGGGAGGGGTATGGAGGGCTATAGTCCAGCTGCAGGTCAATGGGACTAGGGAGAATAATAGTTTGTCACAGACTAGATGGGCTGAAAGGCTTGTTTCTGCACTATAAGTGCTCTAGGACTCTATGTGTATGTGATTTATCTGATAGGAGAGTCAATCCCACTCTGAATTGGGAAGGCGAGGTTTTCCAGGGAATACCCATTGAGAGGAGGTGCCAGTACATCATGGTCCTAGTTGCAGCATTGCTCCAAAAGGAGTGTTGCATTGGGAATGACGTCACACTTGGTGAATGTCTGGTTGAATTTCATGAAAGACACAACATAATTTGAAAATAGCTGTGACATGTTTCCAGCTGAGGAAGGGTGGGGAATTATTTTCAATTGCATTCTGCTGAAAATAACAGCATTATTTGATTGAATTGTTGTCTGGGGAAATGCTGAATATGTTTCACTGCCTCAGCTTGAGCAGCAACAATTGTATGTTTGCAGATTTTCTCTTCAAACTCTTTTTTCTAGATATTTGATCACTAGGATCAAACAGATCATACAGTATCATTCTTTTCTTCACATACATGATTTTATGAATCTATTGAAGTCTTTGTTTTTCCTATTCCTTCAATTATCTTTTCATCTGGATTTCTATCACTATTGGCATTTATTCTGTGTAATCCCATTTAACTACAGAATGTTCTTTATGAAACTAATTGCTTAAGTTACTGTATTTTCATGCATAAGACTTGTTTGCCTTGAATAGCTCCATCAGCTGGTAACCATTGCTTGATAAAGTATAGAGTAGTGTTTTTCTTGCAAAATGGGTTTATAAGGTATGCAGGGAGGAGTAGCACCTCTGGTGAAGGGGCTTGTTGTGTCCATTCTGGGGCAGCTCACTCACCTTTGGTCCCCACTGGACACTCAGATCTCAGCTGTGGCTTCAAGTAGCTCTTTGCATGTGACAGTGGCCAAACCCTGCCAGGGCTAAACCAGGTGAGGGTAACTGGCGGCTTAATACCCTGGTGAGATAGGGACATACCTGTCCTGGCATGCAAAGTCAGCTCGAGCGACTGGGTGGATAAGATCTACAGTGAGACTCAATGCCATAAAAGTGGTACTGCAATGCTCTGTGGTGAACGAAGGGCCTGACAAGGCACATAAAATGCCATGGTCAACAACTGTAACCAAGGAAGAACCCAATTTGTGATGCTTGTTTGTACCACTGGACTTGGACTTCTGAGGTCAAAAGAGTGGAACTTTAAAAACTCTCTACACAGATTTCCTTTCCTCATTGGACACAATGGGCAACCATCCAGTTAGAAAAGTAGGATCCATGCATAAAATTAATTATTAGAAAATTATAGTCATGTTCCTAATGGTGCGCTTCATTGTGTTCTCCACGAAATGCATGAATAAAGGGACCTTGATTTAAAGTTCAATATTATCAGGGGAAAGCTAATTCAACATGAGCTTTGCAATATCTTGCATTATGTCATCAATCTGATGAAAAGCTCTGATAATAACTTTGAGAGAAGTAGCAATGATGTTAATAATTGAATTAATTAAGAAAATGGTCTTTGGGTAAATTGGTTACAGCGACTTGAAGGATAAGATGAAGAGTATATCACTTCTCTGAAAACTGGTTGTAGAAGATATTGTTACTCCCAGGAATGATTAAAAGTAATAAAAATTCAGCTTTAATTATTCTATTCAGAACTGGCATTCTGTATTTTTTAATGGTTGGAATATGGCGAGGAGCATGCGCACCAATTTTTTGATGAAAAGTCTCGATTCAAAATGTTAACTGTCCAAAATGTTAACTGCTGGCCTCCTCCAGCGCTTTATGTGTTGCTCCAGATTCCAGCATCTGTAGTCTCCTCTGGCCTCAATTTTTCATATGCTTTCTTTATTGAGAAGATGGTATCAGAAAGTTACTCCCAAGACATCGGGAATGCCCACTTGAATTGTGATGCTGATTGTTAAATAAGACCATAAACCATAAGATAAGGAGCAGAATTAAGATGTTTGGCCCATCAACCTTGCTCTGCCATTTCATCATGGCTGATAGTTTTACTCTCAGCCCAATTTCCTGCTTTCACTCCATATCCCTTCATGCCTTAAATATACATAAAGACTTGGCCATCAGAACTGCCTGTGGCAAAGAATTCCACAGATTCACTACTCTCTAGCTGATGAAATTCCTCTTATTCTCTGTTCTAAAAGGACATCCCTTCATTCTGAGGCTATGTCTCAGGTCTTAGTCATTCCGACCAGAGGAAATATCCTCTCCACATCCACTCTATCAAGGTCTTTCACCATTCGATAGGTTTCAGTTAGGTCACCCCAGATACTTCTAAATTCCAGTGAATACAGGCCCAGAGCCATCAAATGCTCTTCATGTGACAAGCCATTTAATCTTGGAATCATTTTCAAGAACTTCCTTTGAACCCTCTCCAGTTTCAGCATATCCTTTTTTTAGGTAAGTGGCCCAAAACTGCACATATTACTCAAAGTGAGGCTTCACCTGTGCTTTATAAAGTCCCTACATTATATCCTTGCTTTTATATTCTAGTCCTCTTGAAGTGAATGTTAACATTTCATTTGCCTTCCTCATCGCAGACCCAACCTTCAAATTAACCTTTAGGGAATCCTGCACAAGGACTCCCAAAGGGGGTGGTGGTGGAGCTTAGGAGGACGATGGTACCTAACGGCGACTCCTTTGCATGTATCTTTGGAAAGAGCCCTATTTCTATCTTTAATATCTCTATTTTTCCCTTTCAGGGATCTTTTGAAGACCCTGACCTGGAGTTACACACTGACTTCAGTTCTTTGCGGGAGTGGGACCTACTCTTGGGGTCCTGTGACTGGCTGTTGTTCGATATATCAAGGACGTGGCTGAGAAGATTCACTCACCTTTGGAGTTTTGGGATTTTGTGGCGCTCGAGGCGGGCAGACTCAAGGGAGATGGAAGGTCTCTGGCTGTGTGCCCAGAGACCCGAGTTCTATGAACACAGAGCTTAGAAAAGCGATACAATGGACTTTTAACATTGTAAATCAATGAGTTGATTGTTATGTCTCCCCTCTCACTGTGAAACAGAGACATCGCTTTTCTCCTCATCAGGGAGTGAGAGAGCCTGTGGTATGTCGAATTACTGGGTGAACGAGTAGTCTTTGGGGTATTGCAAGATTTGCTGCATGCTTGAGTGCTCAGTGGGGGGTGCTGATGCTTTTTTGCTGGTGGAGGAGGGGAATCATTGCTTTGCTGCTGCATATGCGTGGGAGGGGGAGCTGGGGGGCTAACATTTAACTGTCATTCATTCTTTGGGGCACTCCTCTGTTTTCATGGATGGTTGTGAAGAAAAAGAATTTCAGAATATATATTGTATACATTTCTCTGATATTAAATGTACCTTTGAAACATTAGATTTTTGCATTTTCATTCTATTTAGAAAATAGTCAATCCTTTCATTTCTTCTACCATAGTGCATTACCATACACTTCCTGACACTGTATTCCATCTGCCACGGGGAGGAACTCAGTAGGCCAGGCAGCACCTATGGAAAAAAAGTACAGTTGACATTTCAGGCTGAAACATTGACTGTACTTTTTACTGCAGGTGCTGCCTGGCCTGCTAAGTTCCTTCAGCAATTTGTGTGTGTTGCTTGGATTTCCAGCATTTGCAGATTTTCTCCTGTTTCCACCTGCTACTTCTTTGCCCATTCTCCTAATCTGTCTAAGTTCTTCTGGAGCCTCACTATTTCCTTAAAACTACCTGCCCCTCCACCAATCTTCATATCATCTGCAAACTTTGCAACAAAGCCATCAATTCCATTATCCAGATCATTGACATATAGTGTAAAAATAATTGATCCCAAGTCAGACCCCTGTGGAACACCACTGGTCACTGGCAGCTAACCAGAAAAGGCTCCCCTTAATCTTGCTGTTGCCTCCTGTCAATCAGCCATTGCTTTATCCATGCTAGAATCTTTCCTGTAATACCATGGGCTTGTGGCTTGTTAAGAAGCCTCATGTGTAGCACCTTGTCAAAGGCCTTCTGAAAATCCAAGTACCCCACATGAACCATTTCTCCTTTGTCTATCCTGCTTGTCATTTCTTCAAAGAATTCAAGCAGATTTGTCATATAAGCTTTTCCCTTGAGGAAACCCTGCTGACTACATCCTATTTCATCATGTGCCTCCAAGTACCCCAAAGCCACATCTTTAGCAATCGACTCCACCATCTTCCCACCAACTGAGGTCACACTAGCTAGCCTATAATTTCTTTTGGCTCTCTCCCTTCTTGAAGAGTGCAGTGACAGTTATAACTTTCCAATCTTTCGGAAACATTCCAGAGTCAAGTGATTCTTGAAAGTTCAGCCACCACATTTAAAACCTTGGTGTGTACACCATCTGGTCCAGGTGACTTATTTACCTTCAGACCTTTCAGTTTTCCCGAGAACCATCTCCCTCTTCATGGTAACTTCATAACTTCATGACTCCTGTCACCTGGAACTTCCACCATTCTGCTAGTGTCTTCCACAGTGAAGACTGATACAAAATACTTATTCAGTTTGTCCCCCATTACTACCTCTCCAACATTGTTTTCAGCGGTCCAATATCCACTCTTGCCTCTCTTTTACAGTTTATGTATCTGAAGAAACTTTTGGTATCCTCGCCAGTATAATTGGTTAGCTTACTTTTGTATTTCATCTTTACCTTCTTAATGACATTGTAGTAACCTTCTATTGGTATTTAAATGCTTCTCAATCCCTTAGCTTTTGCTCTATTATATGCTCTCTCTTTGGCTTTTATGTTGTCTTTGACTTCCCTTGTTAGACATGGTGGTGTTATCTTGCCTTTGGAATACTTCTTCTTATTTTGGATATACTTATCCTGTGCCTTCTGAATTACTTCCAGAAATTCCAACCGTTATAGGGAATTTCATAAATTCCCTCCCAGTGTTCTGTTCCAATCAATTCATGCCGACTCCTTTCTCGTGCCTTCGTAATTTCTTTTATTCCACTGTAAGACTGATACATCTGACTTTAGCTCCTCTTTTCAAAAGTTTTGGGTGAATTTGATCATATTTTGATCACTTTCCCCAAAAGATTCTTTTACTTTAAGCTCTTTAATCAATTCTGGTTCATTGCACAACACCCAACCTAGAATAGCTGACCCTACGTGCTCAACCATGAGCTTCTCTAAAAAGCCATCTCGTAGGCACTGTAGAAAATTCCCCATCATGGAATCCTGCACCAAACAGATTTTCCCAATCTATCTGCATATTGAAATCCCCCATGACTATTGTAACATTGCTCTTTTGGTATGCATTTTCAACGTCCTGTTGTAACTTGTAGACCTTATCCTTACTACTGTTTCTAACTCTCGTTAGGGTCTTTTTACCCTTAAGGTTCCTTAGCTCTATCCACAATGATTCAACATGTTCTGACTCTCCATCATCTCTTTCTAATAATTTAATTTCATATTTTACCTACAGAGCCATGCAGCCCACTCTGCCTTCTTGCTTGTCTTTTCAATACAATGTGTATCCTTGGATATTAAGCCCCCAGCCATGATCCTCTTTCAGCCTTGATTCAATGATGCCCACAAAATCATATTTGCCAATTTGTAACTGTGCTACATGTATATCATCCTTGTTCCCTATACTGCATGCATTCAAATGTAACTCCTTTAGTCTTGTACCCAGCTTTCTTGATTTTGTCCGCCTGTTACATTGCAACTCATCTTATTGACTGCAATTTTGCCCTATCAGCACCCTCTCCTTGCTAGGTGTCACACTTTGCCTCTATTTGTAAATTAACTACCTCATCATCTGCAGCATCACTCCATTTCCCATTTCCTGCCAAATTAGTTTAAACCCACTTGAACAACTCTAGCTAATTTGCCCTCAAGGATATTGGATCCCCTTGGGTTCAGGTTTACCCATCCCTTTAGTACAGGTCATACCTTCCCCAGAATCCACACATCTGAACTCCTGCCCTCTGCACCCCAGCAACACTCAGCAACACTGTGATGATCTGGACCCACAAAATAGAAACATAGAAAACCTACAGCACAATACAGGCCCTTCAGCCCACAATGCTGTGCTGAGCATGTACACATTTTAGAAATTACCTAGGGTTACCCATAGTCTTCTACTTTTCTAAGCTCCATGTACCTATCTAGGAATCTCTTAAAAAACCCTACTGTATCCGTCTCCACCAACATCACCGGCAGCCCATTCCACACATTCACCACTCTCTGTGTAAAAAAACCTACCCCTGGCATCTCCTCTGTACCTACTTCCCTTAAATCTGTGCCCTCTTGTGTTAGCCATTTCAGCCCTGGGAAAAAGCCTCTGACTATCCACATGATCAATGCCTCTCATCATCTTGTAACTCTATCAGGTCACCTCTCTTCCTTTGTTACTCTAAGGAGAAAAGGCCAAGTTCACTCAACCTATTCTCATAAGGCATGCTCCCCAAACCAGGCAACATCATTCCAAATCTCCTCTGTACCCTTTCTATAGTTTCCACATCCTTTCTGTAGTGAGGTGACCAGAACTGAGCACAGTACTCCAAGTGGGGTCAGACCAGGGTGCTACAAAGTTGTAATATTACCTCTCAGACTCGATCAGAAACATCCTGGATCCTGGCACCTGGGAGGCAAACTACCATCCGAGCTTCTTTCCTGTCTGAGGAAATTGCCTGTCTGAGCCCCTAACTATAGAGTCCCCTATCACTACTGCCTTCCTCTTCCTTTCCCTACCCTTCTGAGCCACAGGGCCAGACTCTGTGCCAGAGGCTTCCCCCAGGTCGGTCCCTCCCCCCCAACAGTACTCAAACAGGAGTACTTATTGTTAAGAGGGAGAGCAATGGGGGTACTCTCTAGTATCTGACTCTTGCCCTTCCCTACTTGACTATTACCCACTTATCTGTCTCCTGAGCCCCCGGTGTGACTACTTGCCTATTGCTCCTCTCTATCACCTCCTCACTCTCTCTGACCAGACCAAGGTCATTGAGCTACGTCTCCAGTTCCCTAACGCGGTCCCGAAGGAGCTGCAGCTTGATGCACCTGGTGCAAATGTGGCCGTCCGGGAGCCTGGGAGTCTCCCAGACATCCCACATCTGACACGTGGTACAGAACACCAGCCTCACAGACATACTCCCTATTCCTCACAAGTAGCTTACCTCGCCTCGATACATTTTCACCGAAACCCCGTTGAACTAAAGCCCTCCTGCTCTGTCTCCCTTTCCCTCTCTGTCGCCCACTCTATAAAGCTGTCTTCTTTTGTATTCTTCCCGCTGGTCTAATTCGCTGACATCCACATGCTTGCGCAGTGGTGCTTCGATCAAAATGAGGTGCTCGATGCCACATAATGAACAATGAAAGATTTAGCTTTGTTTTTGAATAAAGATTGCACTGAGATTTTCTTTACTGAAAGTAAGTGATGCATTAGTGTTGTTCTAACAAAATAGAGACATAGAAACATAGAAAACCTACAGCACAATACAGGCCTTTCAGCCCACAATGCTGTGCTGAACATGTACTTACTTTAGAAATTACCTAGGGTTACCCATAGCCCTCTTTTTTTCTAAGCTCCATGTACCTGTCCAAGAGTCTCTTAAAAGACCCTATTATATCTGCATCCACCTCCATTACCAGCAGCCCATTCCACACACTCACCACCCTCTACGTAAAAAATGTACCCCTGACATCTCCTCTCTACCTACTTCCAAGCAGGTGAACATAAAAAAGAAATACAGTAACCTTTTCTAATCTGGAGTTTCAGAGATTAATCTTTGTCGTTACAGTAGGATATTACTGAGAGAGTGCTCTGGGTGGAATGGTGAAGATTATTAGATCAGGGTAATTCTACATCCACCTTCTTAATCAGGGTGCATTGCAGGATCCCATTGTTGTCTTTTGTGAAGAATGAGGAAGCTCTTCTTATAGCCTGGTCATTCAGTGAATTCCAGGGTGATGGTGTGAACCCCTATTTCAGTCCATTGCCGTTTCACCAGCAGAGGCATTAAAGAGAAAAAATGCATATGACTGTGACACACCTTCACTGAGGTGACTGGTGAACCTGTCGATCCAAATTCAATTTTGGCAATATTTCCACTAAGAGCATTTGGAAATACAGGACAATGGAGCATTGGCTACTTGCTCCATTTTATTGTTAATTCTCATTTGAACAATTAAACCTCAGAACCTTGGATAGAAGATAAATCCTGCCATTTAAAACTAATAAATGAGTAACTGGTTTAGTGATGCTTAGGAAAGCATAGCCTACAGTTTTGATACTTCCTTTGTGTAACTGACTTTCCAACTGCAACTGCAGAAGCCTGAGTTTTAATTAGAAGTAATCTAATATTCTAAATATTTCTAAATTGTTGCTTTAAATCATAAGATTATTTTTATGCTTGTTGTAGCTCTTTAACAGAATGCTTTAATTTCTATTGTTAAAATATATTCCCATTTGCAATTTCTGATCATACATGCAGTTGCCTTTTGAACTTCATTGCCAAGACCACAGTAGAATTATGACAATGTTTTTATTTTCCTGACTCCTGAATTAATGTATCATCCTTTCTGTTAAGTCTTCGATGTGTATGTGTCTAGCAAATCTGTATCAATTAATGGTAATTACTGTCCTCAATCAATGTTTAGTCAGGACTTCTATCCATTTTTTTTACCCTAACCTTGTCTCGGTCAATTAATGATGGATGTTGCAAATGATGGAATATGGATGGTGATCAACCATTAAAATAGCTTCAGTATTGGGAAGCACCACCTACCACTTCAGTTATATTGTCTAACCATTAAATCATTTAGATAGAGGAATATGTAACACAATGACTGCAAACTTAACTATTAATTTTCCAGCTCTCAAAGTCACAAGAGAATACATAATCAACAAGAGAAATAATATGATTAATTAAAACCTGTTCCTGGAGATTGAGCTTTTTATATCTGCAGACAACCTCCAAGTAGAATTTGAAGGACAAGCCTCATTTGTGGCCTTTCTGCCATATTGTGTGAATGTTATAATAGCACTAACTAAAAACAGTCATGGATCTTTAGGCTTCCAACAGTCTGCTATTTAGGATAACATTATTACTGGATAGATTAATTAACCAAGGTAAATTAAACTTCCTACTGGCATTTCAATTTAAAATACAGTTTGGGACTGAATTAAACTAATGGATATAAAAAAATCTTGTGTGTTCTATAAAAGGTGTGCAGCTGTATTAAATTTCAACCCTGGCAGTGAAAGCAAAAACCTATCCCAAAGATTTCGCAAGCACTGTTGATGAATAAATAAATGTTTCTCAGTTATACCACAATAAGCTTGTTTCGTCTATTTCTACAATTAAAATTTCCCAACTTTATTTTCCGGGTTAGGTATTTTAGTCAAGTAGTCGTGGATAAAACACACAAGAAACACAAGAAGTACCTGACGGATACTTTCAGTCCTAATTGAAACGCTACAGAACCTGGACCTCTGTACCTCCCTCTGCAATTGAATCCTCAACTTCCTAACCAGAAGACCACAGTCTGTGCGGATTGGTATTAACATCTCCACCTCGTTGATGATTAGCACTGGCGCACTTCAGGGATGTGTGCTTAGCCCATTGCTGTACTGTTTCTATATGCATGAGGCATAGTTCAAATGCCATTAATTTACTGTTGATTTGTTGACAGAATCTCAGATGGAGTCAAGAGAGCATATCACAACATCAACCTTGCACTCAATGTTAGTAAGACTTCAGAAAGGGTAAGACGAGGGAACAAGAAACATTCCTCGTAGAGGGATCATAAATGGAAAGAGTGAGCAATTTCAAGTTCCTGGGTATCAATATTTCTGAGGATCTCACCTGTTCCCAACATATTGATGTAGCTATGAAGAAGGCAAGACAGCAGCCATATTAGGAGTTTGAGGAGATTTAGTTTATCATCCAATACACCAGAAAATTTCTACAGATGTACTGTGGACAGTATTCTGACTGGCTGCATCACTGTCTGGTATGTGGTGGTGGGGGTGGGGGTGCTACTGCACAGGATCAAGCTTAGGAAGTTGTAAAATTAGTCAGCTCTGTCATGGGTAGTAGCCTCTGTAGTATACATCTTCAAGGGGCGGTGCCTCAGAAAGGAGGTGTCCATTATTAAGGACCATCACTCAGGACATGCCCTCTTCTCATTGTTACCATCAGGAAGAAGGTACAGAAACCTGAAGGCAAACACTTCGCAATTCAGGAACAGCTTCTTCCCCTCTGCCATTCGATTTCTAAATGGACATTGAAGCCATGAAGCTCACTTCTTAAAATATTATTTTTGTTTTTGCATGACTTTTTAAAATTTGACTATTTTAAATTTAATTATTTCATTTATGTATATATACTTACTATAATTCTTTTTTTCTATATTTATCACGTATTGCATTGTACTGCTGGTGCTAAGCTAACAAATTTCACAACATATGTCTGTGACATTAAACCTGGTTCTGATTAGGATGTTTGTCCACTGAAGTCTCATCAACCACTCAATTAGATCATGGTTGATAATTTCACCCCAACTCTTTTACCCATTATACCTTTGCTGTTAAGTAATTTATTCCTGAGAAGATTTAGATACTTTACGTGGCTCATTATTTTTATGCATTAGCTTATGGACCAAGTTTTAATATAGCTGCCCACCTGTTTGTTTTCAGATTCATGCAGTATTTTATTGCAACAAAGCATCTGAATAGATGAAACCATGACCCTAAGGGTTTTGATTTTTTTCAGATATTGGCAAAAAATGGTTAATTCCTTACCCACATAGAGCTGGCTGTAGAGTTCCAGCCTTGTGTGACCCTGCGTTGGTGCCTTCCTGAAGTCCCTGCGGAGAAGATCTACTTGAAGGCTTGCTTCTTTTACATTGCGCTCAGCAACGACTCGATGCCACTGGTCATCATTCAAAGGATTTGGGGATCTCACTGTTAGTTCAACTGGGCCATTTCCCACATCAAATGAAAACGCAACATCAGATGGTGCTGAAAATAAAAATCACCATTATGTAGTTCGGTTTTATAATAACGTAAAGGTCAAACTGGAAAGATGGAAGGAAAAATTGGTACTGATAGTGAGATAAAATATAAACATAATTGAGAATAATTAAGATGCAACACCTATAATTTGCTAGGTGTCTGGATAGGCCAGTTAAGTAAACTATCTGCGAGAACAGTGAATAAGGTTTTCAAGACTCAGGCTGCTATCGTGTGTTAAATAATAATCTAGTGAAATGATTTACACAAAGGAAAGCAAGTTGCAGGCTGCAGGCCTCTGTTGCAGTGAGGTGTAAAGGGACAGAGGAGGGGAGGGGGGAGGGGGAGAGGGAGAGGGAGAGGGAGAGGGAGAGGGAGAGGGAGAGGGAGAGGGAGAGAGAGAGAGAGAGAGAGAGAGAGAGAGAGAGAGAGAGAGAGAGTAGTGATTTGGAGTAACATTTGGGATGGGCACAGTGGGAGATGTTGAATGTCTGGGTTATTCCTTGCTTTGCCATGTTTTACAAAAGGAGACCACAGAAAGAATATTGCAGAACATATCAAATCTATACTTCTCCTCAATTTGATATCTAAAATGGAATCATAATATGTAGAAGCCACAGGAGCAGTCAGCAGAGGGCGAGTCCACCATGAGTTATAATCCCCGGGGAAATGGACAGGTGGAGAGGGAGAATGCCACAGTGTGGAAGGCCACACTTTTAGCCCTTAAGTCAAAAGGGTTGCCGGTCTCTCGATGGCAGGAGGTCCTCCCTGAGGCATTCCACTCTATCCGCTCCCTGTTATGTACATCCACCAACGCCACCCCTCACGGGTGCCTATTCTCTTTTCCCAGGAAGTCTGTCACTGGGACCACCCTACCAGTTTGGCTGATGTCCCCAGGGCCAGTGCTGCTCTGGAAACATGTGAGGAGTAATAAATACTCCCAGTTGGTCGAGAGGGTTCACCTTCTACATACGAACCCCCAGTATGCCTACGTGATCTTACCTGATGGACAGGAGGACACGGTCTCCATCCGCGACCTGGCGCCCGCAGGAGCAGCAGACCTCTACCCTGAAAACTCCCTGGTAACTATGAACCCTGTACCCGAGGTGACACCGCGCACACCGAGCCCTACACAGACTCCTCACGACACTCATATACCGGGCGTTTCGTATGCATATATACCAGGCGCCTCGCACATGCGTGAGGGATCACTGACGCCTAGTGGGCTGACACCTCCAGTTAGGCCGGAACCAGCACAACCACCGTCTCCTGTGCAATCACAGCCGGTGCTACGTAGATCGCAGCGACAGATTTAACCACCTGATAGACTTAACCTGTAAGAAACTTCGCCACATGGGGACTCTTTTTAAAACAAGGGGGGGGGGGGGTGAATGTGGTGAACTACATATACCTGTCTGGACACGCCCCCCACCCCGCTGACTGCTCCTGTGGCTCCTCCCACAGACCCCTGTATAAAGGCGATTGAGGCCTGAGCCCGGCCTCTCAGTCTCCAGGATGTAGTATGGTGGTCAACCACTGCTTGTTCCTTCTTCCAGTCAATAAAAGCCGATATCTCGCCTTTACGTCTCAGAGTGAGTTATTGATGGTGCATCAGTAGAAAACATTAATATTCCATTTTATAGCTTAATTTTAAGGGCATAGCTTTTTCTACTTAACACTTTTACCAGTTTTAAAATCTGCAATTTCTGAAATTGGATAAAAAAATTGTATATTCAAAAATTCAAATGCCATGTTATTCCCTTTGTTCAGCTGAGCAAATACATCAATATAAAAATTCAGTATTTTTACTTGTCGCAAGCACGCAGGAAGACAATGAGAATGGCTGAAAGGGCGTCTGTAATAGTCTACTTCCCATGAGGAAAGTGATAATTACATTACCAATCACTGAAAGATGATATACATTCCTGTGGTAATTTGCTAATTGCCCATATGTCAAATCAGACAAAATGTGAAAAATGGATAGATTTTTTTTATCTGACTTCTGATGAACCACCAACTAACTGCTTTATAAATCTGGAAGATGATCAACAACATATTCCTGAAATTCAAGACAAGAATTTGTCCTTATAACGTGTAAGTAATTTTTGGACCGTATACCTTGGTTATATTTTGTTACGATAATGATAGCAAAAGAAAATTCCCAGATTCATTCCTTACTTGTTGCAATGTCTATCAATCATAATTTCTATTTATATAGTAAACCCACATATGCAAGCTTTATGTTATTGTTTTAATATACAAAACATTTATTAATTCAAAATGTTAGTGTTTTAAACAAGTCATTGAACACTTCTTTGAGTACCTCTGCTCCATCCGCCAAAAGCAGAACTGCCCAGTGGCCAAACATTTTAATTCCCATTCCCATTTCTGATCTAACATGTCGGTCCATGTCCTGCTCTTGTGCCAAGATGAGGCCACGCTCAGAGTGCAGGAGCAACACCTTATATTCTGTCTGGGTAGTCTCTGACCTGATGGCATGAATATCAATTTCTCTTTCTGGGAAAAAAAAATTCCCTACCCCTTCCCCTCTTCCCCTTTTACTTCTTTTCACTGTTTATCATTTCCCCTTGGGTCCCCCCTCCTTCCCTTTCTGCAATGGTCCACTCTCTTCTCCTATCAGATTCCTTCTTTTCCAGCTCTTGACTTTTCCCACCCACCTGCTTGCACCTATCACATTCCAGCTAGCCTCCATCTCCTCCCCCAAACATACTTTTTAAAAAATTCAAGAATCTTTCCTGTTTTTCCTCAGTCCTGAAGAAGAGTCGCGGCACAAAATGTCGACTGGTTACTTATTTTCATAGAAGCTGCCTGACCTGCTGATTTCCTCCAGCATTTTTGTGTGTTTCTTTGGATTTCCAGACTTTGTGCAGACGTTTTTGTGTTCATAGTCAGTTCAAGTCTTGTCTCATTTAACAAATATCTCACCCAGCATCTTCAAACTTTTTGATTATTCTGTCTGTCTTCTTGACACAATAAGATCAAAGGGCAACATATGTATTTTACACACAACAAATATACATGAAATCTTAACTTATCATTGCCACTTTCAGCTGTGTTTTGAGGTAATGTGTTATCCTTTTAGTTCCTACATCAAAATTAATGTGCCTATTCACAAGTGTGAATCTAGTTCTACTTTGCTCTCCAAAAATGCATATTTTGAGAAGATTCTGCATAGAATGGATTTGTTGGTAGGTATTTGTAATGTGTGGATCTATTTCTTTTAGAGATATGACCAGACCACCCCCCCCCCATTATTGTGAATGAATGTTTATTTGGAATATGGGTTTATGAAAGGGAAATTTAATGTTTTGTACATATACAGTTTTATGTTGCATTAACCTAAAGAGGGAGGAAGTGTAATGTATGGATCTATGGAGCAATGACCCCCCCACCCCCCCCAGCACTATGTATTGATCTGTTGTCTGGGCATGCGCTGTTGTCTACGCATACACATTCTTCTCTCTCTCTCTCTCAGTCGCTGCAATATGAATACATTAGTTAAAGCCATCAACCCTGTGTGTGCTTTTATCTACATACTACTAAAACTCTCATGCACTGTCCGTTTGTCTGTTTGTGACCTCCAATTAGCGCAAACTGTGCAGAACAGTGGCACTGTTTTTGGCAAAATCGACTTAAAATGTGCTAACTTACATAACTTACAGGTCACCCCATTGTCTAGTTTAATATATATGTAACTGTGCACAGATACAACAAATTGGCGATGAGTATGAAGCTGATTATCAGAAAATATCATGAACTGTACCAACAGATACGGCACAATTACGGGATGAAACAGCACGAGTTAATCAGCATGGGAAGGCTGTCATGGATGCAAACAAATGCTTGAGGTACAGCAGAGTAACAGTGAAAGCCACGCTGAATTTAAAGTGAAAATAATGTGGTGATGGCTTCAGTCTGGAAAGCTGATGTATTAGTTAGTGTTAATGAAGGCTGGGAGTTGTATATCAAGAGGATGGAACTGTATTGTAACGCGAACAACATGGAGGAGCAAAAGAAAGTCTCTGCACTTCTTAGCTTAATGAGTTTAAAGATGCAACTTACTAACACTTGCAAAGCTAGCATACAACATGCTCGACAAAATTGTTACAATTTTAAAAAATCACTTGAGCACTAAACTACTGATATTAGCTCAGAGACTTAAATTTTTCAAAGTGAACCAGTCAAAAATGAAAGTCTTTCTGAATACATTGCAGAACTGTGTAAGCTTTCCCAGTACCGTGACTTTAGAGATGGATTTCTGATACATTAAGAGACAGGTTTTTATGTGAAATGCATAGTCAAAGCATTCAAATGAGGCTACTGGCAGAAAGAGACCTAACCCTGGACTGGCATTGACTGTTGCAATATCATTAGAGACTGCAGCAGAACTACAGAATGTGAAATGACAAAATGTCGCTGAATGGTGCAAACAATCCAAAAATGTTATCGATGTGTCAAATTCTCCCATGATACAAATGCCTGTTGGTTCAAAGAAGTCTGCAGAAAGTGTCACAGACAAGGCCACATAGAGAGAATGTGCAAGGGAGACAACAATCTCAATTGACTGAAAAGTCTCAAACACAAAACTAAGCAAATGCATGAAGTTACCAAATGTGAAACAAATCAGACAGCATAGAGTCTGACAAAGGTGAACTATAATGCCTAGAGCTTCATGCTATTACCGAAACAGATCGTAATATAATATGGATCACAATAGATGTGTCTGGTGTAAAACTGAAAGTGGAGCTGGATACAGGGTCAGCTTTATCCATAATTCCAGAGGCTGACTACAACAGACTGTTTTCTAAGATACCTTTTTTAACTGAGTGGAACTAGTACAAATATGGTAATCTTACAATCAGGCCTTAATAAAGACTCATACAAGATTATCTCATATGGTTATACAATTGCTTAGCGATACCTTCACTTTGTGATTTGTGGAAAGAGAGCCACTATTTGTTTTTATTCAATTGACAATTATTTAAATGATACTTAAATATAAGTAATACCAAGTCTTTTTTTCTCACCCCATTCCTCCAAGTGATAACAGGGATAGAGTTTCTCTAGTTGTCACCTACCACCCAACGAGCCTCTGCATCCAACATATTCATCACGATCTCTGCCATAGAACTATAGAGTCGTAGAACACATCAGAACAGAAACAGGCCCTTTGATCCATATAGCCCACGCTGAACCATTAACCTACCTAGTTCCATCGACCTGAACCTAGACCATAGCACTCCCAACTCTTCCTTTCCAAGTATCTATCCAAAGTTCTCTTAAATGTTGAAAACAAGCTCACATGCACCACTTGCACTGGCAGTCTCACAACCCCCTGAGTGAAGAGGTTTCCCCTCATGTTCCCCTTAAACATTTCAGCTTTCACCCTTAACCATGTCCTCTAGTTGTGGTCCCACCCAACCTCAGAGAAAAAGCCTGCTTACATTTACCCTATCTATATCCTTCATAATTTTGTACACTTCTGTCAAATCTCTTCTCAATGTTCTACATTCTAAGTAATAAGGTCCTAACCTATTCAATCTTCCCATATAAATCAGATCATCCAGACCTGGCAACATCCTTATAAATTTTCTCTGTACTCTTTCAATTTTATTTACATATTTCCTGTGGGTAGGTGACCAAAATGGGACGCAAGACTCCAAATTAGGCCTCGGTAACATCTTTTACAGTTTCAACATAACATCCCAACTCCTGTACTCAATACATTGATTTATGTGCCGAATGCTTTCTTTATGAACCTATCTACCTGTGAGACCAGAGCTCTACTCCCTAAGTTATGGAGCCTTCTAAATATCATCTCCAATGTGATCCCACCACCAGGCACGCATTCTCATTTTCTTCCCCTCCACTTTCCACAGGTATTGCATTACCTGTACTCTCTTCCCATTGATCCCCTCCTGGTACTTATCACTGCAACTGTGCTAAGTGTTACATTTGACCCTACACCTCCTTCCACACCACCATATATGGCTCTAAACAGTTCTTCCAGGTGAAGCAGTCCTTCACATACGAATCCATCAGTGATATTTATTGCATCTGGTGCTCCTTGTGTGACCTCCTGTACAATGATGAGACCAGTAGCAAATTTGGTACTGCTTTATCAAACACTTTTGCTCTGCCTGCCATAACAACCAAGATCTCTGTGCAGTCAGCCATTTTAATATAACATCCCATTTCCATGCTGACATGTCTGCTCACAGCCCCCTGCCAAGCTGAGGCCAGAAGCAGATTAGAAGAACAGAATTTTATACTCTGCCTTAGTAGTAGTCTCCAAGCTGATGGCCTAAAAATCCAACTTCAGGTAACCACAACCTTCTGTCCCCCCTTTTATTTTCCCTTTCTTAACAGCTCCCATCCATCTTCCCTTTTCCCTCTCCCACCCTCTCGATCTGTCCATCATTCACACATTCCTCCCACCGATACCCCTCCTCACCTCCCTCCCTTTATTCCTTGGTCCACTAACCTCTCCTATCCTATTCCATCTTCTTCAGCCCTTTGTCACTTCCTCCTATCAGCTCTTACATCATTCCCACTGCCCCTTCCCCACTTGCTTATTTTCCTCCTTTCACTTGGATTCACATCGCATTCACCATCTTTAATTCTACCCCTACGCTAACATTTGGTAATGGCTTCTGCCCTCTTTCTGTCCAGTCGTAAGGAAGGCATTGACCTGAAACATTGATTGTCCATTTGCCTCTATAAATACTGCCTGACCTGTTGCATTTCTCCAGCATTTTGTGTGTTGCTCCACAGCTCCAGCATCTGCAGTCTTTTTGTAACAAATATTTTCAAATGTTTGCTCTGTCCTGTTTGAATTAATACTGTTAGTTCTGGCAAGTTGAACCACTAAGATACTGCCAAAACTGGACTAATTTTGGATAACTTCATGCCAGAGGTTTCATTGCTTGTAAGAAAAGCAAACTGGCTTAACAGCAAAACAAAATGTGTAATAGAAATTTCATGTACATGGTACCACCATGAATTAATGGCACTTTTTGTTCCCATATTGCTAATTATACCACTCTTAAAAATCCAAATGAATGCTCATGGTACAACCTGCAAACTAAAGCTCTGAGGCAGTCTGACCTTTTACCAACATAAATTTAGCAAAAGCTCCAAGGGAACAGAAGACACGATACTGCTCAGTAGGCAACTAAATATGTTTAGATCCTGACAATAGCAAATTATATGACATTTGAGAATGTCTCGCCACTTTGCATATTTTAAAGTAGGATGTAATTTCCCTAAAAGCTTGTGGTTGGAGAAATGCTTTCACTGATAGAATAAAATCCTATCACTGAAATTCATAATGGAACAGGATGACAGGTCTTACAACACAAATCCTATTACTTCACAAATGACTAATTTTACTTGAGGAATAAGTATTTGTTAAACATTACTAATATTAGATTCCAATAATTCACGATCTGTTGAAATATCTAGTACTTTATTCATCAGACTGTTTAAACATGTTAAATATAAATGACAAGTAAATTGAAAGCCATTTATAGGATTATTGAACAGAAGAAAATTTAATATTTCAGCTTACCACAATATTGAGTGACTTTACTTACAAATATTAAGATAGAATTACTGAGGATTATAAAAGTGAGAAGTTCATAGTTTGTTGACCCAATCAACTGCAGAACAGAAATATGAAATGTACCACTTATACCACATTACAAACTGATCCACGGGCAGATGACTATTAGTCATGATTTTCACAAATTTAAATTTTTGAAATTAAATGCATCTGAGATTATCTATAATTATTAAACACAGTGATGTTTATGAGCACACAGGTTTGTTATACTGTTATTTGAGTACCACTCCTGACATATCTCAGAGCTAAACTCCTGGAAGTAGAGAGACTTGTGCTTTACTCAAGTCATTATTTTATGATAGATCAATCCATGTTGTTTGTGATATATTTCCTTAATCTGGCTCTTCACTTACGTTTTGTTCAGACATTTAAAAAAAAGACTTATTTTGAGCTGTATGTGATTGAAGTTGATTATTGGGTACACTATTTTACTTCTGAAGACAATCTTCTTGTCCAAAGATCGCATAAACTACGTACAGTAGATCCACTTCACCTCTGGTTCTGAAAACCCTTTACATATGTTTCCATAAATTAACTTTAGTCAAGTAACATGGAAGCAGGCCCATCAGCCTGCTGAATGTACGCTGACCATCAGGAATCTATTGCCCATTTGCACTAATCTCTTTTAAAAACAAATTCTCCTGATTCACCTACAACACCCATGAGATTTTACCCACTCACCTACAAAGGTGGGGAAATTTAGAGTGGTCAATTAACATTGCAATGAGAGGCAGGAGAGATTGGGCCACTTTCTCAATCTATTTACTTATTTATATTTATTGAGCTACATTAAAAGAAGCAGACCCTTCTGGCCCTTTGAGCCACATAGCCCACCAACCCCCCATTTAAAGCTAGCCTAATCATGGGACAATTTATAATGGCCAATTATCCTATCAACTGGTAGGATTTGGTGAATGGGGTAAATATGAGCTATCCAAGTTTGCTGTTGGCAGGAAAATAGGTCAGAAGTAATGCTGCAATAAGGACATGTGGACTCAGCATAGACCGTAGATAGCTGAGACAATGGGTAACATTTAGGAACTGGAATTTCATGTGGGGAAGAATAAGATCATGAACCTTGGTAGGAGGAATCAAAAGGCAGAATGTCATCTAAATGGAGTGAGACTGCAAATGAGTGTACAGGGGAATCTAGATGCTGAGCATAAAGCATAAGAAGTTAGCATGCTAGATAATTCAGGACTTGTAGAAGATGAGAGATGATCTTATTAACCCATGTGAAACCTTAGAGGAGCATGAAAGGCAAGATATTGAGATGTTTCCATGAGTGGAAGATTCACACATGAGGGGACAGAGTTTAAAAAATGAGAAAGCAGGCATTTAAGACTGTGGTGCATAGGAATTTCTTCCTCAAAAGCGTGGAAAGTCCATAGTATTCCCTACCCTAGAGGGTTGTGGAAGCTAGGTAATTCGGAGGACTCTGAAACCTCAAGGATTTGAGTGCTATGTGGAACTGCCACAGAAAATGAATGAGACCTGGGGCAGATCAGCAATGGGAGGGGATGATTGAGGGGAAGTGATAAACTCTTGCTCCTGTCTTCTTGTGCTAAGGTGTAATCTAGACATGTGGCCAGTTTACAATTCCTTCTCCTTGTTTCTCGTCTGACAGGCTGTCACCATCACTGGCCCTTTACAGATTTCTTACCAGGAGTAGCTTTTCCTTCAGGTCTGCTGACTTCCTAGCTATGCCTGCACTTTTGCTGTACACAATCTCATTCTCTAATACTTTGCTGAGTTCCCAGGCCTTTGACTTATTTTAATTACCACTTGCTGTTGCTTCCTTATCACAAAAGTTCATTAAAAATGTCTTTACTTTCTTTTCACCTTCACGTGACCCAGAGGCAAAATACTTCGCATTTCTTTTTACAAAGGAAAAGGGCTTTGCTGATGTACTTTAGGTGAAAAGGTGTGAAAGTATTGAATGCAATAAACAGAATAAGAGAGGCAGAATCATTCTAAGGCTACGTCCACACTACACCAGATAAATCTGTAACCAAAGCTTTTTCTCTTCGTTTTTACCCTCTGTCCACACGAAAATGGCATTTCCGTCCCCCGAAACTGAAGCTTTTCAGAAACGCTTTCCAGAGTATGTATTTTTGAAAACGTCGGATTGGCCGGAGCAGTGTGGACGGGGTAACTGAGAAATTGAAAACGCTGTCAGACGGCAGCTTGCCATTTCATTGTTTTCTTGAATGCAACCTAACAATTTCAGAACAGACGACAACGAGACTGAAGCCAGAAGAGTTAGAAATGTACTTACCAAATACTTTGACCCATAACTTACTGAATAAATAAGTATACTCATTTTGCCCCATTTTCTGTCCTTGCTCGTATGAAGGTGGTTTACCTATTTATGCAAGTACTTCTCTGACAATAGATGTGTAACAGCCAAATGTAACATTGTATGGAAATACAAGATAACACTGATGCAGACATGTTTTACACATTTAACAAGGGGCTTTATTAATGCAACAGAGTTCGTCAGTTTTTCAATGTTCGTCATCAACCGGGCCAATCTGTCTGTGAACTCCCTGTCAGTTGCCTCCATACGCTCCAGTATTTGTTTTTTTTAAAGTTTTCTTGTGCGAGAGCCAACCGCTGTCTGTCGTTTTAAGTTTTTCTAGTCTGTAACTACATAAACGTGCACTTTCACAGTGAGATTCGACATCAAACATGTCGCTTGTTTTCGGTAGATGTGCTCTGCGCATGCCCAGTAGGAGGAGATTCACCGAAATCTCTGTTTCAATGTGGATAGAGATATTTTAAAAAACGCATTGTGTGGATGCCGATCGTTTTTACGCGAAACCGGTGTTTTCAAAATTATTCGGTCTAGTGTGGATGTAGCCTTAGAAAAGGTTTGCAACTTTGCCTTGGTGACATATTATTGGTGTCAACTCAGATGGAAAGAAAATTTAGAATGGTACAAATTAATGTAAAATATTCAGCACAAATTTGTTAAGGGAAACTCTAACCTGACTGAATTGGTTATGGAGTGAAAATAAGGGCAGTGTGTTCAATGCAGTCAGTATGGACTTCATCAATGTTTTTGAAGAAGTCCTACAGGGTAGGCCAGCCAAAAAAGTAAAGGCCCATGAGAGGTTGGCAAATTAGTTTCAAAAGCAACTCAATGGCAGGAGACAAGTGGTGATAGGTGTCAGGAAGATTGTAATTGCTCTGCAGCTGGTTCGGGTGAGATTTATGTGGTAAACCCAAGAATTCAAGATTTTAGCAATGACGAGAGATTGGATAAGACGGAAATATTTGATTTGGAACAGAATAAGCTGAGGGAAAACTGAATTAATGTTTATAAAATTGTGATTATCATAACTACATCGAATGAGGATCCAGAACCAGGAAGTATGAAAAACTAAGGGGTGTATAATACTGTAAACCCATATACATGGGAGCAGAATTAGGCTATTGAGCCCATCAAATCCGATCCACCTTTCAATCATAGCTGATTTTCTTTTAGCCTTATTTTCTTGCCATCTCCGTGTAACCCTTAACTTTACCAATAAGAATTTATCAATCTCAGCCTAAATTACACCTAATGACTAGCCTCAACAGCCCTCTGTGGCAATGAATTGAATTCACTTCCATCTGGCTGAAGTCGTTCCTTCTCATCTCAGTTTTAAAGAGATATCCCCTTATTCTGAGGCTGCATCCTCATATCCTAAACTCTCCTACTAATTGAAACATTTTCTCCCTGTCCACTCTATCTAAGCTTTTCAGTATCTGGCAAGTTTCAATGAGATCCCCCAAATCATTCTGCAATCTATCAAGTCAGGCCCAGAGATATCAAGTGCTCCTTATTTGTTAAGCGTTTCATTCTAAGATCAACCTTGCAAATCTCCTTTGCATTCTCCAGGGCCAACACATCCTTCCCTCAATATGGGCCCAGTATTCCAAATGAGTTCTGATCAATGTTTTAAAGCTTCAGCAGTGCATCTTTGCTTTTATGTTCTAATCTTTTGGAAATGAATGGTAACAATGCATTTGACATCTTTACTATTAACTCAACCTGCAATCTGAACTGGGAGCTCCCAGTTCCTTTGCATCCTCATTTCAGAATTTTCTTCCCATCTAGAAAATAGTCTATGCCTTTATTCTTCTTATCAAAGTGCATTACCTATAATGTTTTTTACCCGCCACTTCCTTGCCCATTCTCTCAAGTTGACCAACTCTTCTGATGACTCCTTGTCTCTGTAACACTGCCTTGTTCCTCCCCCTACCCTGGTATGATCTGCAGCAATATAATGAAAATAAATGATTAAAGGAGGGGAATTGAATAAAAGATAAGTCTCTAGTAGGGGGGTGCATTAAGAAATATTTGGTTGACTGCTTGAAAAGCAGAGAAGTGAGTAGATCTTTGTTGACTGCACAGAAAGAATGAACTGAATGGTCCCCTGCTGTGTTGTAATTTTGTTTTGATACTGTTTCACTGCTCAGTATCTCCAGTGTTCCAGCTTGGCAGAAATATCCTCAATATATGTATTTCCTCATAAAACACCAAATTCATAGCTTTGGCACAATTTCCTCCATCAAGTGGATTAAACATATTGATTTTTTGTGCACAGTCCCCTGCCATTTGCCACCAATTCCTCATCTCCATTTAATTCTGACATCTATGTCTTTGGCCTTCTGAACTGTTCAAATCATCTTCAGATTTGAAGAACAATACTTTCTATTCAGCAGGATGCAACTCTCTTGCCTCAGTATTGAACTTAACTATACCTCCAGCAAATACAGTTGCATTTTCTTTCTGAGCACATATCTATATTTACCTAAGCAAAGCCATGAATAGAATATGATGACTAAAATGGATTAGAAATAAGCTTTATTAATAACACGGTCTCCCACTTTGGCATAATTAACCAGAATTTCTTTCTGGGGCTTATGACAAGATTTAAGAAAACCTGACTCACTGACTAACTGGCAAATCTGATTTTTTTCTGATCTCTAATAAATGCCAGAGTATTAAATATTTAAAGGATAAATCCAGCTGGCTTAACATATAATCAACTGTAAGATGTTTTCAACCTCAAGATATACTAAGTAACTTCATGATACTCAGAGATAAAGTAATAAAGTATAAAACGCTCAAATTTTGCAAAACGCAATGAAATGCTAATCTACAGAAAGTCTATATCTTCCAAGAGTGGGCTAATGTGGTGAGAAGGGAAATGAAATAATAGCAACACTCATAAAACATTTGAAGAACTCAACATGTGGAGGAAAATGGACAGTCGACGCTTCCCTCCATAGATGACGCTTCCAGTCTTTTGTGTGTGTTGATTCAGATTTCCAGCATTACAGTATTTCTAGTGTCTCCAAAGTGGAAGTTTAAAGTTCAAAGTAAATTTTATTATCAAAGTACCTTAACGTCACCACATACAACCCTGAGATTCACTTTCCTGTGGGCATACTCAGCAAATCTATAGAGAAGGAACTATAACAGGATCAATGAAAGATCAGCTAGAGTGCAGAAGACAACAACGTGCGCAAATGCAAATGAATAGCAATAAATAACGAGAATATGAAGTTACAAGATAAAGAGTTCTAAAAGTGAGATAATTGGTTGTGGAAACCCCTCAAAGAATGGGCAAGGGATTGCAGTTATCCCCTTTTGTTCAAGAGTCTGATGGTTGTGGGGTAATAGGTGTTCTTGAACCTGGTGGTGCGAGTCCTGAAGATCTTGATGGCAGCAGTGAGAAAAGAGTCTGACCTGGGTGATGAGATCTCTGAGCTGGAATACTTACAATAAAAAAGTGAAAAGCTATTGCCCAGTTGGTTATGAATTATTAATGAAATGAAACAAGCATGTCTGGTCAATTCTTTCGGTTTTTACTTCCCATTTTTAGACCAACCTAAGGCCAAGCTAACAATGTGGTTTAGAAAATTCTCTTGAGATGAACTTCCTTTCAGGCATTAATGTTAAATAACCTAAAGCAAATTGTCAACCTATTTTTCTTTTCTAGGTCTTCTTTTTCATTGAAGACTATGGGAAAATAAATCTGTGGAAAATGAAATCATAAAATGAAAACTGAGTGGAAAGTGTAAGTAACTGATAACTATTTATAACACCTTTGGTGTTAACAACCATGAAAAAAATAATTTGTTATGTTTTCACTTCAAGGATTAATGAGATTCCATTATATATCCAGGGCTTCATAATGCCACATTTACTTGCCTCTTACAGTCAAGTAGTCAAAGAATCAAACAACAGGCAAACAGGCCATTCAGCCCAACTCATCTATGCTAATCAGTGGTCCCCTTCCATTTTAATCCCATGACCCAGCATTTGGTCCACAGCCTTCTATGCTTAAATAATTCAAGTATTCATCTAACCTCATCTTAAATCCTATCAGCGACCTAGCTTCAACCAATTTCCTGGACGGTGAATTCCAGGTATTGATCGTTCTCTGGGTGAAGAAGACACTTCTTCACATTTCTTCTCCTTTACCTAAACCTGCATCCTCTAATTTTATCTACCTATGAGGAAAACTTTCCTTGTCTGATCTGTCTGTACCCCTCATAATATTATATACTTCAGTCATGTCACCTATTAACCTCCTCTGTCCAAGGAGAACAAAACTGGTTTCTGCAGACTCTCCTCCTAACTGAACTGCTACATATCAGGCAACATCCTCGTAAATACTTTCAGTGTCCTGTCCAGCACTATCACATCCTTCCTAAAATATGGTAACCAAATGAGCATGAGGTTTGGCCAATATTTTATAAAGCTGGAACTAATCAATGAAGGCCAATATCCCATATGGCTTCCTAATCAAGTTATCTATCAGTGTTGCCAGCTTCAAGGATCTCTATAATTCAACTCCAAGGACCCTCTGTTCCTCAATACCTCCTGTAAAGCCCTCTGCGAGGTTCTCTGTTGGTTGGGGTGAACAATGGATGTTGAA
The DNA here is from genome assembly GCF_030144855.1 of Hypanus sabinus. Taxonomy (NCBI): domain Eukaryota; kingdom Metazoa; phylum Chordata; class Chondrichthyes; order Myliobatiformes; family Dasyatidae; genus Hypanus; species Hypanus sabinus. The sequence goes on along the minus strand of NC_082711.1, from coordinate 73,007,306 downwards.
TCCCAGCTGTAGGATACGAAAGCCAGTTTACAAGGCAGGCAGTACAATATGGAAAGCCAGGTGTTACCTATGTAGCAGCCTCCATCTCTCCATGCAATGATGAATACAAAGAAACAGCAAAGACCAATACAGTTTGGCACCAGTGAAGTCGCAGAAGTTGCCAGTCAGCGTTGAACTCCTTGGGGACTCCAGCTCTGTTTTATCTCCTTTGGGGTTTACTTCCAGAGCCTTCCTCAGGAGTGGGAATAGCCTCAAGGAAGCAGTGGTTTGAGGTAAGAGTTTTACTTCTCCTAGGTGAGCTGCTAACCATGGCTGACTATCCCATCTGCTTGAAGCGACCGGTTTTAAGGTATGAATAACTTGCCTTTTGTCCTTTTTCCTGTCAGTAGAAACATTTCCGTCAGACTTAGTAGCTAAGCCACACCTGATAACCAGGAGCTGGACTTGGTTGTTAGAAGCTATCTGAGACACAAGCCTTTGAGAGCATTCAGCCGGTAGTGGGAGCTTATCCCCATTACCACCCATGATAATAACAACCTTAAGGAACCAATATTCCCTGGGACACCACATTTCATGGTGTATGTCCTAACCTTGTTTGTACTCCCAAAGTGCATCACCTTAGATTTGTTTGAATTAAACTCCATTTTACAGCCCATTTCAGTAACATTTCAAAATCCCTCTGCAACCTAAAACAACACATTGCTCTATCAACAACTTCCTCAATATTTGTGTCATCCATGCCTCCCCCTTCACCACACTCCATCCCTTTTTCCCTCTCTCACCTTATTTCCTACCCTGCCCATCGCCCCCCCTCCTCCTGGTGCTCCTCTCCCCTTTTCTTTCTTCTATGACCTTCTGTCTTCTATCAGATTCTCCCTTCTTCAGCCCCGTGTCTCTTTCACCAATCAACTTCCCAGCTTTTTTAATTCATCCCTCCCCCTCCCAGTTTCACCTAGCACCTTGTGTTTCTCTCTCCCTTCCCCCCACATTTTAAATTTGCTCCTCATCTTTTTTTTTCTCCAGTCCTGCTGAAGGGTCCTGGCCCAAAGCGTTGACTTGTCGATAAATGTTGCTTAGCCTGCTGAGTTCCGCCAGCATTTTGTGTGTGTTGAATGAACTTACTGATCATGCCTCCTGCATTCACTTCCAAATAATTTATGTATATTACAACCAGAAAGGAATCTAACACCGATCCTTGTGGGATTAATCACAGACATCTAACCACAAAAACAACCTTGTTTCTCACCTTCTGCCTCTTATTACCAAGCCATTTTTGGATTCAGTTTGCTAATTTGCCCTGATTCCCATTCTTTTGAACCAATCTTGTCAAAGGCTTTGCTAAAGTTCATGCAAATCACATTTTCGGTCCTGTCCTCATCAATATACTTTGTTACATCTTCAAAGAACTCAGTTATTTTGGTTTCACTCTTGACATGGTAGCTCAGTGTCCCTTATTAATCCCTGCCTTTCCAAGCGATCATTAATTCCCTGTCAGAAATTTGTTCAGCATTTTCCATATCACTGATAATAGACTTGAACAATAATGAACTATATTTTACCTTTCTACCTTCATCATTAGGAATATGTACAAGATGTTGAAGTTGCTTAAGTCTGTCCTACCATTCAATAAGATCATGTCTGATTGGCTCTAGGGAGTTCTTGATTGTGAATTTCACAATGTGTTGGTCTAATGGCTGCTCGGCAAGAACTAGAAACCTGTCAGTGAGCTAAAGAGCGTGGGTGCAGAAGCACAGAATATATATATACACACACACACACACACACAGTGTTATAAAACATGCTGGAGGTCTGATGCTAACAAGCAGGGCCCAAATTATTCAAATCTGTCAGTACATATAAACATTCAGTGGGTTTCTATAACTGAAATAACAGAAAACGCACGAAATACTCAGCAAGTCAGACTGCATCCGTGGAGAGAGAACTATCAGCTCATGTATAAGTGGAAGCTGTCTTTCTGATAATGAATTGCCAAATACACATTTCTGTGAGCAACAGATTTTTTTTTCAGAGAAGGTAAAATATTCTAGGAAGCAGGACATATCCCCAATTTAAAAAAGTGTACAAAGCCATTTCAGATGCGGCAGTAATTCAATGGGTGGGGCAATATCTAAACAGGGAAATAGACACTCAATGTTTCAGAATGAGACCCTTCGTCTGGACTGAAAGTAAAAGTGGGGATAGCCAGTATAAAAACGTTGGGGGAACTGGTGGAGAAAGAGCTCTCATGCATCTGACAGATGTAAATAGGATAGATGAGTCATAGAGTTATAGAAAATTACAGCACATCTAATCCACTGTGAACCATTTAGGGAGAAGGAAGAATGAAAATGAGGTCAGAAGCTGCAAGGTGAGAGGTGTAAGTTATAAAGGGCAGAAGATAATGGAATCTGATAGGAGAGGAAGGTGGAGAATGGAACAAAGGGAAGGAGCTGGGAGAACTAGTGGGAGATATGTGCGAATAATGGGAAAATGGACAGGCAGGGGGAGGGGGGAGAAAGATAGAGTGATGGCAGCCCGGTTGATTAGCAGGGGAGAGAAGATAAAATAGGGGAAAAATGACAGTTGGAAAAGAGTTAGAAGTTTGGAGATTCAAAGCTGATACTGTCAGGTTGGAGACTGTTCAGATAGAGGAAGAGGTGCCGTTATTAAGTGTAGATAGACTTACATTTTTGTTGGTTGCTGAAGGCAGAGAGTACGGAGTAATATGCAATGTGCTATGAAATGGCACAGCCAAGAGAACAGTGATCAGAAGTGAAGTAATGAGGTTATTGCAGGCAGTAATGGAAGATATTACGACAAGAAGATTGCACTGAGTAGATCACAAGCTCTTTATTGCTTGAGATCTGCACTTATAGAAGGTGATGGAATGGCTGCCAGGTGAGGAGAGATTGTCTGGAAGGTCAATGCTGAGATGATGGAATGGTTTGTGAGAGGACAATAAACAGAGCAGATTACTGAAAGTGAGAGAGTACTTCAGCTGCTGGTAGAGGTGTGTGTGGGAGAGAGATGGAGAGGGATGGTGAGAGAGAGAAATGGAAAGATATTACACCCTTTGCAGTCATGTGGGTAATCGTGAGTAATCAGATGGCCAACTAAATAGCAGTCCAACAGTTTTATAGGATCTAAAACACTGCACCCAGTATTTATTTATAGAATGAGAACACTTAGGTTAGGTAACCACAACATATCTTTGCTAAATTGATAAAATCCAGCACCTGCTCATTAGGAGAAAATAGAAATATAAAAATATAAAACAAGCTGACTGCTGAGTATGTAATATAATGATAATAATTTCATTTAAAGTGATCTCTTTATGTAAACTGTTTTCTTCTTTCTCATACAGAATAAAATGTTTGACAAATACATTTCCATACAGATTCCATGTTTTTCATGGTTATAGCACAAATTGCTTTGTTGACCTATGGAGGAAATGGACTCAATCTTTTCCCCACTGACTAGATAATACACTAACACAGTTACATGAAAACAAACTGCAGAGCCATGATAAAAGAAACAAGATAGTGTGCAAAGTGTTTAATAAATTATTGCTTTTAAGCATAAATTCTTATATCTACCAGCATTAAAAAATCAAATCTACACAGGACTGAAAGTTTCCATAAAACTGTAGTGTACCTTAAAGTAAATGATTTGACCAGTTGGCATGATTTGCAGTTGACGAATAACTGAAGAACAACACAATGATCAGTTTGCTGTTAGCACCAATTTGAAAATCTGTGTTGTAGAGATTAAGATGACTGACAACTTAAGAAATGGGAAATATATATTGTTATGGACATATAAACTGTTTTTTGGGGGAGAAAAGCTGTACAGAGAACAGTTATTTCTTTATTTACAAGAAGGATGCATTCCAAGGAAACATTTCATGAAGCAAAATTCCATAAATCCAAAAGCTTGGGCGAAATGCACTCTGTGTATTTGGGTACAGTGTTTTCATGAATGTGAAGTGTGACAACTTTTTTGTTATGGTAAGGAACAGGATTGTAAATTGGGAAGCACATACCCTAATCAGGCAAGGGCATTAAAGAGAAAATTTATAAGCAGAACATTCATAAATTGGGGAATACATAATATGTTCAAAAGCAGCATCTCAGACTGACTTTAGTAGGAAACTAATAAACTGACTCTTATTCCCAGTTAAGCAGCATCTTGATTTTAAATTTCTCATCATTCCTTTCAAATTCTTCCTTACCCTCACTTTTCCCAATCTTAGCAACCTACTCTGGATGTAAATTTCTCTAAAGTATCTGCCATCTTTCAGCCTCCTGATCAACCATGATTTTAACAGGTTCCCTAATGGCACTAGTACTATCACCTGCCAGGGTTCAAAGGTCTGTAATTGCTTCTTTAGAGGTCACTGCACCTCGCCCTCTTCTTACTCCTGGAAGACACTCTTTAAAATCTAAGAATTTGCCTAAGCTTTCTGTATTTCTCCTTAATATCTCTTTAACCAGCTTTGTATTATATTGTGTTTGAGACAATCAGTAGGTCAGGCAGCATCTAGGTATTGTGAAACTTCAGGTGTGGGGGTTTTTGTTGAAGTATCGAGACATTTAACTGTTTCTATTTTTAAATATGTAGTCTGAATGGATGAATATTTACAGCACTTTCTTTTATTATTTCTGATTTCTTACATCTGTAGCTGTTATACTTTGTAATGCTCTAGGAGCATATTGGGACTTTTTGCCACATTAAATGTGTGATATCATTGCCATGGTTGTTATTGCTGCCTTGACCATAGTATTCTCAAATAAAATGCTGTCATACCAACTGACATGGATGATACTATGCTAAAAAGGAACCAATCTTAGTAAAGAAATCACTGTGTAATGGGTAGTAAGGCACTGTACAGATTTAACCAGCCTGATTACACAAAATATGGGTTTCATAATCTCATACAGGTTAGATGTGCATACTTTTAAAGTTTGGGTTTGATCAAGTTAATGGCTATTTGACAATATGAGTAAACAGTAGGTCATGACTGAAAACCCAGAATGACAAAATGTTATATTAAGTTCAATGACTGCACGCTAAGACTAAACGAGGAGCACAACTGGAAGTGGAAATGGAATGAGAATTGGTTTATTATTGTCACATGTACCAGGGTACAATGGAAGGCTTGTCTTGCATATTGTTTATATGGAGCAATGAAACGTGAAATCAATGTTGTCTTTCACGTAACAGGATCCATGCTCCCTTCAGTCTGGAGTTTGTATCATTCTTCAATAGCTTCTGACTCTGTCTGTCCTCTGATTCAACTAAACAAATTATGGAGTTCCCAAAAGCACTAGTGATGAGGAAAACATATAGATTTGCTAATGTTCCCCATACCTCGATGACAACAAAATTTCAAGCATGGGTTTAACTATTCGGAAAACCCTTCTCTGCAAAGATAGTTTTATATATTATCTTCATTTGTCACATGCACATCAAAAATACAGCAAAATATGCCATTTGCATGGATCAGGTCAGCAAGGATTGTGCTGAGCAGCCCACGAGTACTGCTATGCTTCCAGTGCCTACATAATATGTCCATAACTCACTAACTCCAAACATACATCTTCAGAATGTGGGAGGAAACTGGAGCACCTGGAGGAAACCCACATGGCCACGGGGATGACATACAAACTCCTTACAGACAGTTCTGGGAATCGAACCCTGATCTTACAGCATGCACAGTAAAGGGATGCACTAAGCACTGTGCTACCACAAATAAATAACATGTAGTTATTCAATTGGTGTAATCTGCTTGACTACATCCAAAAAATATGATAAATTAGGAAGGTGAAACTGCAGTGCTAAAGTCAGATGTTGGAATGATCACTAAGGCTCGCAAACGATATGGATATTATTGTAGCTCATCAGAAAATACAGTAGTCCATGCTTGTATATAGTGTGTGTAGCAAGATTTAACCCCACATTCAGACATGGAATGATAAATGTCAAGAAAGATTAATGCCACAAAGAAAATGGCAACAACCATTTTCAAAGTGTTTTCTAACCACTGATTGTTGACATTCAATAACCAATGCCTCCATCATCAGCATCTTTGATGTTACTATTAACAAGTTAATTGAAGCAAGCACATAAGTAACACAAGAGCAGATCTCAGGCTGGTATCTTATGATGAATGTATCATCTTTTGATGTCCCAGAGATTCTCCACTATTTATGACACACAAGAGGATGCCCTACACATCTGATGAATGGAGTTCAAGGAGGACTCTAGATGCTTGACAGTATTTAAGAGAAAGCTGTCAATAGAACTGGAATACAATCTTCCACCTTCAATAATTGAACCTTTCAATCACTGGCTCTCTGTGGCTGCAGAGCATCAGCTGTGGGGAAAGAGGTTGTGGACAGTGCAGGTCAAAACCTTGCTTCAGAATCTAAAATGGAGAGGGACGATATTTAGTATAATGAGGACAGAAGGAGGTGGGAGAGAGGGACTGGAGGGTGGAATTTGGACAGAGGAAGGTGATGATGGGAAAATGGGGATAGTTGTGTGAGGGAGTTGGAAGACAGAGGTAGACAGTGATGGGAGGATACAGAAAAGGGATAAAAGAATTTTGATGGAGCTTGGCACATTGAGAATGAGACAGCAGCACACTGGTGCACCATTGCTTGCTGGTTCCCCTAAATAACATAAAAGATCCTGATTGGGGAAAGATTTCATTCATTACCCAGTAACATCAGAGGAGTACCTTCACCAAGGTTCAAGCAGGTGTTCATGCCAGAGGGGCATGCATCCAGCAGATAAATAATGTCTGCAAGCTTTGCTTCTCTGTGGACTCCTTAGGAAAGGATTTCCATGTGGTCTTTTTGAAATGTCCATTATTTCAGCAGTATAATGGAAACCTGATGTCACTGCTTCAACTGCTTAAATCAGGCGACACTGAATAGAAAATGTTCTTTGTTGTGCAAACAAACACATTTATAAATTTGTGGACATGTTATTGGTGATAAGAACAGATTATTGTTTCAAAATGATCTGAAAAGGAGGGCAGCTTATTCATGACCCTATAATCCTTAAAGACATAGAAGAAACTACTTACTTTGAATACCATGAAGAGCAACATCACCTTTGTTACGGGATGTGTCTGTCTACCTGTGTCTGGGCAGTGTTGATGCTGATTTTGTAATCTTTCCTCAGATCAATGGGAATGAGTAGAAAATGACTGTGTATTTTCACTTTTTATTTCCTGAACAATTGTCTCAAATTTATCATTGTTATATTGATGCCAGTACCCTGCAGCATTAGATTCCAGTTTCTGTCTGTTGGCTTGACCACCAATTGCCTAGTTCAATAAAAATATCAAGTAAAGCAGAAATGATATTGCTTAGGCAGGCATCCACATAATCACTGTCTCTGAAGGCTTTATTCATTGTTTGATGCTGCAGCTGTGTTTCTGGTATAAAGGGACCACACTGCTCACAGTTTAACATATCCTCTGCACATTTGCGAACGGCATGTTCACTTCAGATTTGATTTAGCTGTAAGGCAGTCAAAACGAAACAGTCATTTTGTTCTCTGCTTTATAGTTGTTGATAAGAAATGAGGCAACAACTGTAATTTCCAGGACATTCAGGAATACTGAGTAATAAGCTGCTACATCAGCAAAATACTGTGAATGCTTGAAATCTGAACTAGAAAGAAAATAGAATGCAGACAATAGTATTTTTACCCGGATAGCTACTGACTTCATTTTCTCCAAAAATCATGTCATTTGAAGTTCCTGTTTCAGATTTACCAAGATATTGTATGGTATGTTTTTACCTTCTACAATCAGAACTCCGTTAGCAGGCATGTTATGTCAGTTCATGGAGCGTACATTCAGTGGCTACTTTCTAGGTATTTCCTGTACCTAACAAAGTGGTCACTGAATCTATGTTTGTGGTCTTCTGCTTCTGTAGCCCATCTACTTCAAGGTTTGACTTGTTGTGTATTCAGAGATGCTCTTCTGCACATGACTGTGTGGTCATTTGAGGTACTGTCGCCTTCCTCTCAGCTTGAAACAGTCTGGCCAGTCTCCTCTGACATCTCTTATTAATGAAGCATTTTCACCCACAGAACTTCCACTCACTGGATTTTTCTTTTGTTTATTGCATCATTTTCTGTAAACTCTAAAGACTGTAGAGGCATGAAAATCTCAGGAGATCAGCATTTTCTGAGATACTCAAACTGCCCCATCTGGCACCACAACCATTCCACTGTCGAAGTCATTTAGATCACTTTTCTTCCACACTTTGATGTATGCTCTGAGCAACTCAACCTCTTGACTATGTCTGCATGTTTTTATGCATTGAGTTGTTACCATGTGATTGGCTGATGAGATATTTGCATTAATTGCATACCTGATAAAGTGGTTGCTTAGTGTATTTCTTTCCATCCTGACTGATTTTGTTACTTTCTTTCCACATTTTCAGTCCAGCTCCATCTGAAATTCTCCTGAATTCTGGGGCATATACAAGATGCTGTGAAACATCAGCAGTAGAAATACACTACTTTACAGCCCAGGATCCCTCGTCCTGCTGTTTCAATTACAACAGGGGTTCAAGCCTTCCCCAGGGGCAATATCAGTCTCATCAACTTGGTGAAACTGCATCACAGGGCAAGCATGCCTAACAGCAAAAATAGCAAAAAAAAAAGAAAGATGGATTTATGTTAAACTATAATCAATGGCTGAGAACAGTGTTATCAAATCTTTCCACATCTAGTCATGAATAGTGGTGGATAATGGAACACTTTATTGGAAAGAGGAGATTCCAAAAGCATCTCAGCCTCAAGAACAGTAGGGCCCAACACCCAAATGTTAGAAGCAAGCCTAAATCCAGATTCACTTAGATGCGTCAAGTAGGTCAAAAATCTCAGAGATACGAGAGACTAAAGATCTAGAAATCAAAAGCAACATGCAAAGGCTCTGGAGGGACCCATCGGTTTAGACAGGAATGGATAGTCGACATTTTGGGTTAAGATCCTTCATCTGGACATCCATTCGTGACTTTAAGATTTTAACTCTGTATGCAATATCAAACATCATTTAGTCAATTCTACTGTTAATCAATCAATAATAAGCATGTGAGCCATGGAAAATCCTACCACAAAAAGATTTTCTTTCTACTAATTATGTCAATAGGACTGGCAAAATATTAGCATTGCCTGTGGATTTAAGTTGCTGACTGTTAAGCATTTCTTTCATGCTAAAATATTTCCACTTTAACATAAAATGTGGCAAGTCCTTTCCAACAAAAACTGGAGCTGAAGCTTAAGACATGGGCCATTGTGGAACAGTCTTGGGGGGAAAAACAGACTAAGCAGGAACAAAGAGTCACAAAATTAAAGAAAAACAGAATATGTTGGCAGTTCTCATCAGATGAAAGACCAGAGCAGTGTGAGACTGCAGAGTAGGACATCACGAAGCCTTCATAGCAGCTGGTACCTATCATAACAGGTACTGTATGAAAGATTGTGTCTGAGTTCTTGCAAGGACATTTGGTCACCTGTAGAGTGGAGATTATACTCTTTCTGTTCCACACTGCCTTGAATGAGAGTAAGGAGATGGTGTCCTTCAGGTTTTATTGCCAGACCCTTATTCAGTCAGTTTGGTCTGACAGTATGATCATCAGCTTGTGCATCTGCCTTAACCTTGTCATGAAACCATCCTGGACATGACCCTTCTTGAACTCTTTTAGGGTGGTATATACATTCTGACCCTGGATAAGATCCCCTACAGGCTTAGGCAGTGGTTCTTCCAATCAGTTTTGCCCAGACCTTCATGACTTCATCCTCCCTCCACTTTTCCTTCCAGATCCCCTATTTCTATAATTTCCTGCTGTTCCTCTCCCCGATGTTTTGCCATACTGACATGGGAAACAACTCTCTTCTCATATTGAGCAAGGTTTCTCAATCCCAGTTGAAAAAACTAGGTATCTGCTGTCAGTTGGAATCTATTGATCCAACTTTGAATCCAATATAGCAATCTCCCTTTTACTCTATGGGTTTTAACTTTTTTTTTAGCTCTGTCCTTGGAGACCACCTCAAAAACTTTGCCAAAATCCCTATCAACTACATTAAACAAGCTGCCTTCAATGGAGCTGCTTGGTACTACCTCCAAAAATACCTCACACATAATCTTTCCTTAACAAATTCAGGTTGTGTGCTGTTGGTTACACTGAATCTTTCCAAATACTTTTGCATAATCTTTCAAAAACAATTAATTTTTTTCCCACTAACAGAGGCAAAAGCTGATCGAATTGGTGTATGACTATTTGCTTCATCCCTGACTTCTATTTTAAAGAAATGCACAATGTTAACAATCCTTCAATCCTCCACTCCATTGACTCCTTCTACATTTCCTGCTGTCTTGGAAAAACAGTCAACATAATCAAAGCTCCCACACAAGGCAAAGCCATAAAAAGACGGCATCCATCATTAAGAACCCCTGTTACCCAAGACATGTATCATGGAAAGGATGTGTTGTCATTTAGAGAGTCCAAAGGACGTTCAAGAGTATGATTCCGAGAATAAAGGGATTAACATATGAAGAGAGTTTGGCATCTTTGGGTCTGTATTCACTGGAATTTAGAAGATGCATGGGGATCTCATTGAAACCTCCTGAAGGTTGAAAGAACTAGATAGGGTGGATGCGGAGAGGATATTTCCTATGGTGGGGGTATCCAGAACTGGAGGGCACTGCATCAAAATTGAGGGGTAACCTTTTGGAACAGAGGTAAGGAGGAATATCTTTAGCCAGAGTGTACTGAATCTGTGGAATGCCCTGCCACAGACTGTGGTGGAGGCCAAGTCCATGAGTATATTTAAGGTGGAGGTTGATTGTTTCCTGATTGGTCAGGGCATCAAAGGATATGAAGAGAAGGCAGTTGCATGGGGTTGAGTGGGATCTGGGATCAGCTATGATAGAATAGTGGAGCAGACTTGATGGGCTGAATGGTCTAATTCTGCTCCTATGTCTTCTGGTCTTCTGGTCTTATGGACATGCCCTCTTCTCATTGCTATAATCAAGGAGGAGGAACAGGAGCCAGAAGATAAACACCCACTGTTTTATAAACAGTTTTCTCCTCTCAGCCAAAAGATTTCTGAATGAACAATGAACCATTTGCAGACTTCCTCACTTGCAGATCCCACTGAGTTCAGGTTGGCAAAAGCATCTCCTCCATAATCTCCATCAACACAGGCACACCATAATGCTGTGAGCTTAGTCTCCTGCTCGGTTCATCTCACCCTCAGGACTGTTTGGCTAAGCACAGTTCCAATGCCATATTCAAGTTTGTTGTTGGCTGAATCAAAAGTTGTGGTAAATCAGCATGTAGAAGGAAGACTGAAAATCTGGCTGAGTGGTGCCATAACCACAATCTCCTGCTCAATGTCAGCAAGACAAAGGAGCTGATAATTGACTTCAGAAGGAGGAAACCAGAGGTCCGTGAGCCAGTCCTCATCCTCAGTGATCTCTAGACCATTAAGCATATCTATACGGAACATTGTTACAGGAAAGCAGCATCTTATCATCAGGGACCCTCATCACCCATGTCACACTCTCTTCTTCCTACTGCCATCAGGAAGAAGGTATAGAAGCCTCGAGACTCACACCACCAAGGATAGGGAACAGTTATTACACCTCAACCATCAGGCTCTTGAACCAAAGGGGTAACTTCACTCAACTTCTCTTGACCTTCACTGAAATGTTTCCACAACCTATGGACTCACTTCCATGTACTCTTCATCTCATGTTCTCAATGTTTATTGCTTATTTACTTTTTATTATTATTTCTTTTTTTTTGTATCTGCAGGGTTTGTTGGTCTTTTACACACTGGTTGAACACTTAAGTTGGTGCAGCCTTTCATTGATTCTACTCTGGCCCTTATTCTAGCATGGATTTATAGTCTATGTCAGCAAGAAAGTGTATCTCAGGGCTGTATTTCTTAATGTAATTTGCATTTTTTATTAAACTGTACTGCTGCCACAAGACAAACAAATCTCATGACATATGCCCAGATATTAAACTTGATTCTGAGTCACGCCAAAACAATGCACAAAATGCTGGATGAACAAAGCAAATCAGGCAGCATCTATGAAGGGGAATAAACAGTCAATGATCTGGACTGAAGCCCCTCATCAGGACTGGAAATGACAGGGGCAGAGGCCAGAACAAGGAGGTGAGGAGCAGGGAAGCTGGCAGGTGACAGGTGAGACCAGGTGGGTAGGTGTGGTGGGGAGATAAAATGAGAAGCTTGGAGGCATAGGTGGAAGAAGAAGAGGGCTGAAGGAAGAGGAAAGAACAGTGGACTGTGTAAGAAAGGGAATGAGGAAGGGAAACAGAGGGAGGTGATGGGCGGATGAAGAGAAGGGGTGAGAAGGTAGCAGAAAGGGGAATTGAAAAGGAGAATGAGAGGGAGGGGAGAAGAATTACCAGAACTTGGGAGAAATTGATGTTCATGTCATCAGTTTGGAGGCTACCCAGATGGAATACAAGGTGTTGCTCCTCTAACCTGCACAAGTCCTCATCATGACAGCAGAAAAGATGGGTAGCCACTGGGAGATCCTGCCTTTTGTGGCAGACAGAGTGAAGGTGCTCAACAAACTTATCCCCCAGTCTGTGTTGGGTCTCTCCGATGTAAAGGAGGCCACACCAGGAGCACCAGATATAATAGATAACCTCAGCAGACTTGTAGGTGAAGTCTTGCAGGATCTGGAAGGACTGCTTGAGGCCATGAATTGTAGTCAGGGACCAGGTGTAGCACTTGTCACTCTTGCAGGGATAACTGCTAGGCTGCAGATCAGTGAGGAGGGATGAATGGAAAAGGGAGTCACATAGGGAGAAATCCTTATGGAGAGTGGAGAGTGGGAAGGAAAGATGTGCTTAGTGGAAGTATTCCTTTGGAGACAGCAGAGGTTAGAGAAATGGTGTACTAGATACAGAGTTTTGTGGAATAGTAAGTAGGGAAAGGGGAACCTTATCCTTGTTATGATGAGAGAGGATAGGGTGATGACAGATGTTTGGCAAAATGAGATCTGTGTAAGGGTTGCATTGACAATGGTGGAAGGGAAAAAGAGGATATCTCTATAGCTCTAGAATGGAAAGCCTTATCCTAAGAACAGATGCATTGGAAATGGAGAAACTGGGGGAAGGGAATAGCATTTTTAGAACTGATGCTTTAGAAAAGGTGTAGTCAAGGTATCTGTAATAGTCAGTAGTAAAAGTCAGTGGGTAGTCTGCTTCCAGAGATGGAGGCAGAGATTAAGAAAGGGGAGAGAGGTGTCAGATATAAAGCAAGTGAATTTGAGGGCAGGGTGGGAGTTAGAGGCAAAGTTGATGAAATTGATGAGCTCAACATTGGAACTCAAGCAGTTCCAATGCAGACATCAATATAACAGAGGAAAAGTTGGGGAGCATTCCAAGTGTGTGCTTGGAACATGGAACAAAAAGGCAGAAAATGCAGGCTTAGCTGGGGTCCATGGTTACAGCTTTAGTTTGGAGAAATTGGGAGGACATTTTGTCTTCTCTCAGACCCCAGATATTCTCTCAGATCCGGACAATCTCTCTTCTCTCAAACCCAGATATTCTCACGTCCCTCTTCTCCCTTCAGGCAGAAAATACAAAAGCTTCTAATCGCACTCAGTCACCACTTCTAACTTGCTGCAATGAGACTTTTGAACAGATTTACTGTACAATACAGATGAACTTTCAACCTCATAATTTATCTTGTCATGGCCCTTGCATTTTATCATTTACCTGATATCTGCACTGCACTCTGTCCATTACTGGAGCATTATATTTTCCATTCCTGAACTGCTTTTCCCTTTTAGTACTTTGACATACTTAAGTTTTGAAATGACCTGTAAGGACTGCATGCAAAAGAAGATTTTTCACCATATCTTGGTACATGTCACAATAATAAACCAATTACAAATCCCCTGGAATTTTGGGAAGGATTGGAAAATAGATCCTCTGAGGTTTCCTCCATTGCTTCTTTTTCGGAGCCTACAATAGGGCTGGGGATCCAGTTTGCTTGATCATGTTATGCGACACGACCATAATGGTAAATCAGAAAGACTCAGAATGGAAATAAAAATAAAGAATATTAGATGCACTCAGCAGGTCATTTGTGGAAAGAAATACAGAGTTACTATTTTAAGTTGAAGACTCAAAATTGCAACTAGAATAGTGGCTCAGATGTTCTGGCAGTTCAAAAAGTGGACATGTGGGAGGTGCTCTTTACTGCCATAACTATGCCATGTATCTGAGGAGCATTGTAGACCAGAGGGACGGAGCAGGATTTGGAAACTTTCATCATAAATATCTTGCAACTACTTTCACAAAAGTGGTTGACAGTACTCATAATAGTGGTTAAGGAGGAAGAGGTTTTATTTTGAATGGGATGAATGATGTAAGATGTGTACATCAGTAGCAGTAGAAATATGTGCCATCTTTATTTATAATAACTACAAGCTACAAGCTTTTCAAAGAGGGCAGAAAGTAGGCCAGGAACAGCTCCAGGTGTAGCCAAAAATTAGTCACTAACTTAGTAACACACACAATATGCTGGAGGAACTCAGCTGGCCGGACAGCATCTATGGAAAAAAGTAGTTGATGTTTTTGGCGGAAACCCTTCAGCTAACTTAGTAAAGCTGCATCATAGAACTACATTCATGTTAAACAGTAAAAATATCATTGACTAGATGGAGCTAAGTAATTCCACATCCAATAGATCAAATCAATGCTCTCCAGTCTTGCCATAAAAAGTCGTGAATGCTAGTGAACAATTAAACGGGTAATAGAAGGGGGCTCTAAGAACATCCCCATCTCCAACAATGGCAGGGTTCAACATGCTAGCGACAAGGTTATAACATTTGTTAAAGTTTTCAGTCATAAATACCAAGTAGGTGATCTATCTCGGCCTAAGGTTGACTCTCAGCCAATTTGATTCACTTCATGTGATAAAATAAAGGCTTCAGGAGAAGAAAATATCTTGGCTGCAGTGCTAAAGACCTGTGATCCAGGATTTGAAGGGGTGTGATATCAAGGAGCCTTGTTAAAAGTAATAATCAATGGACATCAAGAAACACTCCTCCAAATGGTCAGAGTCATTTTTGGTAGTCCGAGGGTATAGATGACTCTAAGATAAAGGAAATATTTTTCCTGAAAGCATTAAGTGACATCCATGTGCTGTTAGGTTGGAGTGTTGACCAGATCTGGTATGAAAGCAGGATCTTCATTTGGTGGTTTTTATTGGCGAACTGTGACCCTGGGAAACTAATCACCAAAGTGGCTGAACACATAACTTGCTAACAGTTGAATTTTCTAACTTGGAGTTCTATGCTGTAAGTCAAATAACAGATCCTTCAGACTACCACACAAGCCACAAAAAAAGATTTATTAACAAAAATATCAATATTTCTCTTTATCTGCACATAAGCAGTGACATTGATTTATTTTAATCACCAACCGTACAGCAGTTGATTTCTATGTGTTGTCATACTAGTTGGAGTAAAATTGATTGAATTTTTGTTCATAATAAGAAATTTAAATTACATGGAAGTGATGATGATGACAACCAAAAGTGGCCCTTTTATGTGCCATTAATAGAGGCCAGCTTTAAATTTGCTCAACAGCTGTTAATTTCTCCAGACAGGGACTTGGTTAAAAAAAATGCCTGTCTTAATATGCATTGAAAATAGCTTTCTTACTGGGATAATTTTTCACAATATTGAAGTTCTGTCTTTATGTTGTTTTTGTTAATCAGCGTCCAATTTGAACTTAATTGTTCTACATTTTGAGGCTATTTGTGTATGCAGATAAAATATTAAGAACAATTGTAATACACAAGAAACTATCTTTGAACAGCTACTGTTTGCTCTAATCCTATGCATAAACACATATAGATAATCAATTTGAACAGTTAAGGTAAAACGCCCGGTGGGACAACATTTTATTTATCTGCAAGGAGAATTCATTTACTGAATATTCCATTACACTTGACAAAATGGAGTTGCTATCAATAAATCAAAGAACCTAAACAGAAATGTGCTGTAGTCACTGGAGCCTAAACAAAGTTGATTTAGAGTAAGAAATGAGATTGATGCAGGAAAGTAAGCAGAGAGTAGGCCAATCTGGAAGTTAAGAAGAAAACAGCACTGAATACCTGAGGGCCTGTGTGCTGTGGAGAAGCCAGCTTTACAATCATTTTTGTTCTGATTTCAGGCAACATAAGATCACTTGAAGGTGACCAGCAGCCCCTATGTTTATAATTCAAGTGGATGGTACTTAATAGTGGCTTTTGAACATGCTCTATGGAGACCGCATCCTGATTTCAGCAATTTAGACCCACTTTACTGTCTTGATGTAAGCTGTTTGCTCAGAGCTCTACAAACAAGAATAATGAGTCAATTGTGAAAGTTAATTTAGATGGAATCATGCAAAGGTAAACCATCAAATCACTTTTCTTTCATATCTCCTCACGTGAAACAATCCTTTTTGTTTGCAGCTTCAGCTAATATTTTTTGACACAATTTAGAATTAATTTCCAATGATGTAATGATCATGAATAGTTGAAGGTGATAATAAGATCATCATCCAAGCAAATTCATATAATTAGTCACAAAACCTAATCCTTAACAGTTTACAAGTTCATTTCAATTTAATTTACAACGTGGATTGCACACCCTGGTATTTATAATTAATGATTTGTGGCTTCAGTTTCTAGTTTTGGAGACGAAAACAAGGCACGGTCGCAGTCAAATCAGCACAGGCCGGGGAGCGAGAGATTTCAATAAAGGACCTTTCCTAGGAGTTTGGCAGTGCAGGTGAGTCGAATTGACACAGGAGGCCTCACACATTAGCAAAGGCAAATAAAAATAAGTCAGGAACCAGCAGTGCGGCCATTGTTGGAGAGGGAAAATGTTGAAGTAGGGAGGCTTTGGGTCATCAAGCTTGGACAAGGTAAGTATCTGGTAAGTTTCTTCTTTTTCACTCTTCATTCTTTGTTAGCACATAGTTAGAGCAGCAAGGATGACTCCAGTGGCTGAGTTGTGTTCTTTGTGTGAGATGTGAGAATTTTAGGAGACTTCCAGCCTCCTGGACAACCACATCTGCACCAAATCTCCTCAGAGAATGTGGTGAGAAACTGGAGCTGCAGCTCAATGACCTTCGGCTCATACGAGAAACCGAGAAAGTGACAGATAGGAGCTGCAGGGAGGTAGTCACCCCTGAGTTGCAGGAGGCAGGAAAACGGGTGACTGTCAGGAGAAGGAAGGGAAATGGGCAGCACTGTACCCATGTGGCCGTTTCCCCCAATAATATGTATACAGTTGAGGGGGATGACCTGCTGGAGAGAAGCCACACCAACTGGGTCACTAGCACTGAGTCTGGCACTGTGGTCCAGAAGGCAAGGAGGGAGAAGAGGACTGCATTAGTGATAGGGGATTCTGTAG
Organism: Hypanus sabinus; assembly: GCF_030144855.1. NCBI lineage: Eukaryota > Metazoa > Chordata > Chondrichthyes > Myliobatiformes > Dasyatidae > Hypanus > Hypanus sabinus. The sequence goes on along the minus strand of NC_082711.1, from coordinate 72,989,818 downwards.
TTAGAGGAGTAGACATGAGATTGTGTAGACATGATAGAGACACCCAGATGGTAGGGTCAGGAATGTCTTGGATCAGGTCCATGACATTCTCAAGGGAGAGGCTGAGCAACTAGAAGCCTTGGTACATTTTGGCACCAATGACATAGGCAAGAAAAGTGAGGAGGTCCTGAAGAGAATTTAGCGAGCTAGGTAGAAAACAGAAAAGTAGGTCCTCCAGGGTACAAATTTCTCGATTGCTGCCTGTGCTATGTGCCAGTAAGGGTATGAATAGGATAATTTGGCAGATAAATGTGTGGCTGAGAAACTGGTGCAGATTTCTGGATCACTTAGGTCTCCTCTGGGAAAGGTATAGCCCGTACAAAAGAGATGGTTTACACCTGAATCTGAGGGGGAGCAATATCCCTGTGGGCAGGTTTGCTAGAGCTGTTGGTGAGGGTTTAAACCAATTTGGCAGGTGGATGGGAACAAGAGTGATAGGGCTGTGGATGGGGCTGTTGGTTTCCAAGCAGAACAGTGTATAGTTTCACTGTCAGGAAGGACAGGCAGATGACAGGGCAAAATTGCTGTCAGTGGGATGCATTGCTGTGTAAAAGGGGGGCAAATTCAAACAGGGTGTTGGATACAGGACTGAAGGTTTTATATTTGAATGCATGCAGCATATAAATTAAAGTAGATGATCTTGTAGTGCAGTTAGAGATTCGCTGATATGACTTTGTGGGCTGAGTTGTGGCTGAAAGAAGATTATAGTTGGGAGCTTAACATCCGAGGTCACACATTGTATTGAAAAGACAGATAGGTAGGCAGAAGGGGTGGGGTTGCTCTGTTGGTTAGAGATGAAGTCAAATCTGTAGAAAAGGGCGACATAGAATAGGAAAATGTAGAACTTTTGTGGATTGAGTTAAGAAACTGCAAGTGTGAAAAGACCCTGGTGGGAGTTATATACAGGCCTCTGAACAGCAGCCAGGATGTGGGCTACAAATTGCAAATGGAGATAGAAAAGGCATGTATAAAGGACAATGTTACGATAGTCATGGGGATTTCAAAATGCAGGTAGACTGGAAAAATTGTGTTGGTGCTCGATCCCAAGAGAGAGAATTTGTAGAATGCCTACGACATGCCTGTTTAGAACAGCTTGTGGTTGTGCCTCTGGGGATCACCTATTCTGGTGTTGTGTAATGAATCAGAATTGATTAGGGAGCTGAAGGTAAATGAAACACATACAACATGCTGGAGGAACTCAGCGGGTCGGGCAGCATCTGTGGAAATGAACAGTCAACATTTCGGGCTGAGACCCTTCGTCAGGACTGAAGAGGGAGGGGGCAGGGGCCCTATAAAGAAGGTGGGGGGAGGATGGGAAGGAGAAGGCTGGTAGGTGCCAGGTGAAAAACCAGTAAGGGGAAAGATCAAGGGGTGGGGGAGGAGAAGCAGGGAGGGGATAGGCAGGAACGGTGAAGAAGGAATGTAAGGGGAAAGCACTAAGGGTAGCAGAAGAAGGCGGAACCATGAGGGAGGTGAGAGGCAGCTGGAAAGGCAGGGATGATAATATGACAGAATTCAGCCTGCAATTTGCGAGCAAGAAGTTAAAGTCAGATGTATCAGTATTACAGTGGATTGGAGAGAGTTACAGAGGCATGAGAGAGAGGAGCTGGCCAAAGTTGACTGGAAGGGTAGTGGCAATGACAGCAGAGCAGTAATGGCTAGAGTTTCTGGGAACAATTCGGAAGGTGCAGGATAGATGCATTCCAAAGAAATATTCCACAGGCAGTATGATGCAACCATGGCTGACAACATAAAAGCAAAAGAGAAGTCATATAATAGAGCAAAAATTTGTGAAAGTTAGTGGATTAGAAAATTTTAAAAACCAACAGAAGGCAACTAAAAAAGCCATAGGAGGGGAAAAGATGAAATAGATAGGTAAGCTAGCCTACAATATCAAAGAGGATAACACAAGTTTTTTCAGATATATAAAGAGAAGTGAGAGTAGATATTAGACTGCTGGAAATGACGCTAGACAGGTAGTAATGGGGTCAAAGAAATTGTGGACGCACTGAATAAGTCTTCACTGAAGAAGATAATAGCAATATGCTAGAAGTTCAAGAGACTCGGGGGTAGAAGTGAGTGCAGTTGCTATTACAAGGGAAGCTGAAATATCTTAAGGTAGGTAAGTCATATGGACCAGATGAAGCACACCTGAGGGTTCTGACAGAGGTAGTTGAAGAGATTGTGGAGGCATTAGTAATGATCTTTCAAGAATCACTAGATTCTGGAATGGTTCAGAGGACTGGAAAATTATAATGTCACTCCACTGTTCAAGAAGGGAGGAAGGCAAAAGAAAGAACATTTTATGACAGTCAGCCTGACTTCAGTGGTTGGGAGGATATTGGAGTCGATTGTTAAGGATGTTGTTTCGGGGTACATGTTTAAAATTTGCCAAAAATCAGCATGGCTTCCTTCAGGGGAAATCATACCTGACAAATATGTTGGAATACTTTGAGGAAATAACTGGCAGGATAGGCACAGGGGAATCAGTGGATGTTGTGTATTTGGAGTTTCAGAAGGCCTTTGACAAGGTAACACCTAAGAGTGCTTAACAAGACAAAAGCCCAGGGTACCACAGGAAAGATACCAGCATGGATAGACAAGAAAGTCTATGGATGCTGCAAATCCAAAGCAATGCACACAAAATGCTTGGAGGAACTCAGCAAGTCAGGAAGCATCTAAGGAAATGAATAAACAATGGGCATTTTGGCCAAGATCTTTCTTCAGGACTGGAAAGGAAGGGGGAAGCAACCAGACTTAACGGTGGGGGAAGGGAAAGAAGGATAGCTGGGAATTGATAGATTAAGCCAGGTGAGTTGGAAAGATAAATGGGTGGAGAGGATGGAGTCTGATAGGAAAGGAGAGTGGACCCCAGCAAAAAGGGAGGGAGGAGGTGATAGGCAGGTGAGAAGAGGTAAGATGCCTGAGTGGGGATTAGAAGCAGAGGAGAGGGGGAGGGAATATTTTTACTGGAAGGAGCAATCAATACTCATGTCATCAGCTTGGAGGCTACCCAGATGGAATATAAGGTGCTGCTCTTTGACCCTAAAGCTAGCCTCATCTTGGCATAAGAGAAGGTGACGGACCGACATGTCGGAATCTGAAATGAAATATATGCCCAGCAAGGAGTTCCACTTTTGGCAGATGGGCTGAGGTGTTCAATGAAACGGTCCACCAATTTACAACAGAATTCATCAATGTAGAGGCAACCACATCAGGAGCACCAGACACAATAGATTCCCCCCCCCCTCTCCCCAGTAGATTAGCAGGTGATGCGTTGTTTTACCTGGAAGGACTGTTTGGGGCCCTGAATGGAGTTGACGAAGGAGGTGAATGGGTAGCTGTAGCACTTTGGCCATTTGCAGGGATAAGTACTGGGAGGGAGTTTAGCATGGATTGAGCATTGTCTGATTGGCAGGAAACAAAGAGTGGGAATAAATGAAGTCTTCTTTGATTGGTTGCCTGTAACTGGTGTTTTGCAGGGGTTGGTGTTGTGACCGCTTCATTTTATGTTGTATGTCAATGATTCTGATAATGGAATTGATGGCTTTGTGGCTAGGTTTGTGGATGAGAGGAAGATAGATGAGAGTACGGGTAGTGTTGTGGAAGCAGGGGAGCTGCAGAAGGACTTGGACAGATTTGGAGAATGGGTAAAAAAATTGGCAAAAGGAATACAATGTTCGGAAGTGTAAAAGACCCTATTGTATCCACTTCCACCACCGCCGCTGGCAGTGCATTCCACGCACCCACCTCTCTCTGTGTGAAAAACTTACCACTGACATCCCCTTGGTACCTATTTCCAAGAAACTATGCCTCCTGTGTTAGCCATAGAAACATAGAAAATAGGTGCAGGAGTAGGCTATTCAGCCCTTCGAGCCTGCACCGCCATTCAGTATGATCATGGCTGATCATCCAACTCAGAACCCTGTACCTGCTTTCTCTCCATACGCCTGATCCCTTTAGCCACAAGGGCCATATCTAACTTCCTCTTAAATATCGCTAATGAACCGGCCTCAACTGTTTCCTGTGGCAGAGAATTCCACAGATTTACCACTCTCTGTGTGAAGAAGTTTTTCCTCATCTCGGTCCTAAAAGGACCTTTTTTGTTTCCTCAAAATTGATTGTTTTCTTGATTGTTTCCTCATCTCGGCCCTTTATCCTTAAACTGTGACTCCTCATTCTGGACTTCCCCAACATCGGAAACAATCTTTCTGCATCTAGCCTGTCAAATCCCTTTAGAATTTTATACGTTTCAGTAAGATCACCCATCAATCTTCTAAATTACAGTGAGTATAAGCCTAGTCGATCCAGTCTTTCTTCATATGAAAGTCCTGCCATCCCAGGAATCAATCTGGTGAACCTTCTCTGTACTCCCTCTATGGCAAGAATGTCTTTCCTCAGATTAGGGGAACAAAACTGCACACAATATTCTAGGTGCGGTCTCACCAAGGCCTTGTACAACTGCAGTAGATCCTCCCTGCTCCTGTACTCAAGTCCTTTTGCTGTGAATGCCAACATACCATTTGCCTTTTTCACCCCCTGCTGTACCTGCATGCCCAGCTTCAATGACTGGTGTACAATGACACCCAGGTCTTGTTGCATCTCCCCTTTTCCTAATCGGCCACCTTTCAGATAATAATCTGTTTCCCTGTTCTTGCAACCAAAGTGGATAACCTCACATTTATCCACATTAAATTGCATCTGCCATGAATTTGCCCACTCACCTAACCTATCCAAGTCACCCTGCATCCTCTTAGCATCCTCCTCACAGTTAACATCGTCGCCCAGCATCGTGTCATCCGCAAACTTGGAGATGCTGCATTTAATTCCCTCGTCTAAATCATTAATATATATTGTAAACAACTGGGGTCCCAGCACTGAGCCTTGCAGTACCCAACTAGTCACTGCCTGCCATTCTGAAAAGGTCTCATTTACTCCCACTCTTTGCTTCCTGTCTGCCAACCAATTCTCTATTCACATCAATACCATACCCCCAATACCATGTGCTTTAAGTTTGTACACTAATCTCCTGTGTGGGACCTTGTCAAAAGCCTTTTGAAAATCTAAATATACCACATCTAGTTGCAAATATACTAGTTGAATCTTCAAAAAATTCTATAAGATTCGTCAGACATGACTTTTCCCAAGCCATTTCAGACTTGGGAAAAAGTCTTAGGCTATCCACACGATCAATGTCCCTCATCATCTTAAACACCTCTAACAGGTCACCTCTCATTCTCCGTCACTCCGAGGAGAAAAGGCAAAGTTCACTCAACCTGTTCTCATAAGGTACACCCTCCAATCCAGGCACATCCTTGTTAATCTCTTCTGCACTGTTTCTATAGTATCCACATCCTTCCTGTAGTGAGGTGACCAAAACTGAACACAATACTCTAAGTGGGGTCTGACCAATATCTTATATAGCTGTAAAATTACCTCACGGCTCTTGAACTTAATCCCACGGTTTATTAATGCCAACACACCATACCTTTTCTTAACAACACTGTTAACCTGTGCAGCAGCTTTGAGTGTCCTATGGATACAGACCCCAGGATCTCTCAGATCCTCCACACTGCCAAGAGTCTTGCCATTAACCATATGAACAGTAACCATAATTATATTACTTTTAAAATACATCTTGAAAAAAGGATAGCAATGGCCCACAAGTTAAACTCCAAGTTTTGATGATACCAATCTTGATGTGATTAGACAGGAATTTGCAAAGGTTGGCAGAGGATTTTAGCAGGTAAAGGTGTACCTAATAACTGGAATGTTTTAAAAAGTGAGACAGGGAGAGTTCAGGGTAAATATGTTTCAGTTAAAGGGAAAGGTAAGTCTGACAAGGTTACAGAACCTTGCATGACAACGGATATTTAGGCTTTGGTCACAAAAATGATGGAGGAATATACCTTGAATGGAGAAACATGTTTTACTTCTAAATCCCTTCAAGAATACAAGGGATTAAAGAGTACACGTGAGAAGGAAATGTAAAGGGCAAAAAGGGGACATAAAATATTCTTGACAGATAAGGTAAGGATGAATTCCAAAAAGGAAAGAGGGCAACCTGGGAGAAAATAGGGCTCCTTAATGATCAATACACACAAAATGCTGGAGAAACTCAACTGGTCAGCCATCTTGACCTGTTGACTCATTCCAGTAAGTGTGTTGCTTCTAAAGGATCAGTGTGGAGCCACAGGAGATGAGGAAAGTTTTGAATGAATGCTTTGCCTCTTTATTTACTGTGGATAAGGCCATGGAGCTGGGATGTCCTGAAACACTTTGTAAAAGAGGAGGTGTTTCTAATCTTGAGCTGCATAAAAGTGGATAAATCCTAACAGTGGTGATGGAGGTGATTCTCAGAGATAGGAACAATCTGCATTTGGAAAGGCAAAAACTGAATCGGGATAGGAAAATAGTGTTTTAAGAACTTAAATGAGTATTTTTGAAGAGGTGACCCAAAGGATTGACTATGGTTAGGTAGAAGCTGCTGTCTACTCGGACTTTAGCAAGATGTTAGATGAAGTCCCCCACTGTAAGTTGTTCTGGTAGCTTAGATCACATGGAATCCAGGGTGACTTAGCCAAATAGTGAAAAAACTGGCATGGCAGAAATATCCAGAGATTGAAAGTGGAGGGTTGTTTATCAGATTGAACCGTGGTGCTCTGCGGGGATTTTTGCTAGGTCCCCTGTTGTTTGTTATACATATGAATGTTATGTATGAGGATGTAGCTGGCATAATCAGTAATTTTGAGGATGACAGCAAAATTGATGGGGGTGGTTAACGAAGAAGGTTATGACAGGATGAAGGTGAACAGGGAAAGTGGGAAAAGAATGGTGGATGGATTTGAACGCTGACAGGTGTGAAGTGATACATTTTTGGATGTTAAATCAGGAGAGGGCATACACATGGCAGTGGAGAATGTTCTAGAACAGAGAGACCTAGAAGTATAAATATGTAGTTTATTGAGGGTGGTGACACATGAAGACAAGGTGGTAAGATTGTATGGTATGCTTACTATCATCAAATGAGGTTATTCACTTTGGTAGGAAAAACAGAAAAGGCAAGATATTATTTAAATAGTAATAGACTGGGAAATGTTGATGTACTAAATGATGTGTATCCTTGTTCACTAGTTACTCAAGGCAAACAAGCAGTTAAGAAGGCAAACAACATGCTGAATTTCATTGCAAGAGGTTTTGAGCTCATAAGGAAGAATATCTTGCACAATTATTTAGGGCCTTTTTAAAAATCACAGCTGGATTATTGTATGCAAGTTTGTTTTCTAATGGATATACATTTTACAGATGGGATTCAGGAAAGGTTCACAGAACTGATTTTTGAAGTGGTAGAGATTGGAAGGAATAGAATAAATCTTATCCTGACATGGCTAGACAGACAGGACAGCTAGTATGGGGGGGCGGAGAGGGCAGTTGTCTAGACCCATGAGACTTTTGGGACTAAGATAAGGAGAAATTTCTGCTCTCAGAGAGTAAAGAACCTGTAGAGCTCTCTGCTATGGAAAGCTGTGAAGGTACATTACTGAATGTATTTAAGTAGGAGGTAGATGGATTTTTGATCACCTGAAGATTCAAGAGACATGAAGCAAGAATGGGAATACTGTGTGAGATGGATAATCAGCATGAGCATAATGACCAGTAAAAGCATACTTGAAGGACTGATTGACCCATTGCTGCCCCTATTTTACCATGATTCACCTCAAGGGCCTGAACTTTACTGTATATACCTTACCACTGTGCCAGGTAATGTCACTGGGCTATAATAGAAGAGCTTATCTTCCCTGCTATTTGGTTTGCACTTAAACAGGGGTAAGGTCCCCAAATCAGGTTAGTATTCTGACTTAAAACTGTTTGAAAGAGAAGCTTACAAAAATACTCACACCGTATTTAGAGCTAAAATGAGGAAGTGCAAAGACACTTTTCAAATGCACAAGTGCAAACTTAGAAAACTTTTGTTGACACTTGTGAGAAGTGCTGCTCCTTTCTCATGCTTGACTTGACCAGAGTGATCCAACTGGGAAGATAACTATTTTGTACAAGGCTTCATGGATACTATTTTCATCTATCAAGTGTATTGTTATCTCATTCAGCTCCTCTAATACTATGCAAGACAACAAGTTTATCTTCAATGCCTCTTAGAATATAATATTATTACTGCATCTAATAGGTAAATAGCTTTCCACAGGCCAATGCTTCTTTTCTGTATAACCTACTATTAGAGACAATATACTGTAAATTATTTCATTGTGTGATGAGGCTAAGAACCTGTTATTCTGATCCAACTTAATCCTATCATTTGCGCTGTTATGATTTCTGCCAAACATAATCATAGTACAACTTTCCTTACTGATACTCTGCATTATTTTCAGTAGTCATGAAACAACGAAGGATCTCAAGAATCCACACTCTGTGAGGAACAATTTTCAGTACTCCTGCATTACCTTGTCCGATAACCATGGAAAAGTCTTTGTAGATCATCATGTTTTAATAATGCCAACAAAAAATGAACCAGAAGATGGATTAATATTTCAAATCAAAAGAGACTGTGAAAGTATCAGCTAAATAAAACAAAGACAATGCATTACTGTTGATTTATTCTGAATGGGATTAAACTAACAATAGATGCCATGGGAAAGAGAAGAAAAAAATAAGAAACTATTTTTCAGAAATCAAAAGCGATTAGTGGTGATTTTTTAAACAGCGAACCATTGAAGAAAGACTGCATTAAAAAGCCCACACATTGAAGAATTATCTTTTTTGTTTAAATTTTATTTGTTGTATTAATAAAAGATCATGCTGTAGCACAGGACACTAGAGTGCACCTCTGGATCTTTTAACTATTTTAAGTTCAGCAGAGTATGAAACTGGCAGCACTGGACTGGCCAACCTGATTTTTTCCTGCCCATTGACTGAATTTCTTTTGTTAGGTCTGTGCTGTGATAACTTTGAAATTAGAGAAGCAAAATAGGGAAGTGGAACAAGAAGAGGAATTAATCTAGGATCCATGCTACTTCTGTCGATGGATTTCAAATAATTCCAGTAAGAAGGTGGTGGGCTTAAGACAGAGCGGTCTCACTGGACCCATCCAAAGATATTATTGTCTTTTTCACCATTGCCATGCAATTCTGGCCGTTAAGAGCTTCCAGTACTGCAGGTCTACCCCATCTGCAAGTTGCTCGTTGGCAGAGGAGCTGGACGGTGCGGGCCATGGTGTTGCTTGCTGCTGAAAGGCGTTGGAGTCGATGAACAAAGGCAGTGTGCAGTCTATCTGTGAGTAATTGCCTTGGATATTTTTCTTGTGATCGCAACCTGTTAGACACTGGCAATATAAAATACTACTGGTTGACTGGTTTATAGCTGAGACCTGCAGGGGAACTGTGTGGCCTTGGTTTTAGCAAGGACTAGGCCTTATGGCTCAGGCTTGCCTGCTGCAGCTGTCCAGCTATCCAGGAGGGGAGATGCTGGAGGTGGTGAATGGCAGGTGGGAGCAGAACCAAATGGGGGGGGGGGGGGGTGGTGGTGGGAAGACGGTGGTGCAGAGGCAGAAGAGCCAGCTGGTGAACCGGGTATTTAGTGGGTGATCAGGAAGTGGAGGCAGACAAAGATAAATGATGCAGTACTGGGAAAATGGAGAAGAATGGGAGAACCAGAGGAGGATGGAAGAAAATAAAGAGAGAAGGGAGGAATGAAAAGTGTGGAGTAGTGTGGGGGGAATAACTTAGATATCCGATCTTAATACTACTAGGAAAATGATAATCTTGTTCATCATTTGTCTTAAGCAAAGTTACAGTGCTTGTTTTAAGTATGTCAGTAGAAGTAATGTTGTAACCATACAAGGCCCTATTAAAGCCATTGCCATTGATTTTGAGCGCTATGTCTCCAGATGGATATACTGGTCACAGATGAATGTCCTGCCCTGATACTCAATGCGATTTTGATAAATCTGAGCCCCATCAATGCCTCATATCAATGAGTTATGAAAATCTGTCAGCCTCAGGTTTAAAATAAACAATAGATTTTCCAGCATATGACCAGAAGACTTAGGAGCAGAATTAGGCCATTCGTCCTATTGAGTCTACTCTGCCATTTCAACATGGCAGATTTATTATCCCTCTCAATCCCAATTTCCTGCCTTTTCTTCCTAACCATCAATGCCCTGACTAATGAAAAATGACCTGACCTCCACAGACATCTGTGGTAAAGAATTCCACAGATTAGTTACTCACTGGCTAAAGAAATTCCTCCTTACCTTTTTGGATAATGGATATTTCTCTATTCTGAGGCTGTGCCCTCTGGTCCTAGGCTCATCCACTATAGGAAATATTCTGCCCACATCCACTGGATCCAGGCCTTTCAATATTCAATAAGTTTCATTGAGATTCCCCCTCATTCTTCAAATCTCCAGTGAAAACAGAAAGCCATCAAACATTCCTCATATATTAACCGTTTCATTCCTGGAAGCATTCTCATGAACCTCCTCCAAACCCTATCCAATGCCAGTATATCTTTTCTCAGATAATGGGCCCAAAGCTGCTCACAATATGCCAAGGGTTGTTTGACGAATGCCTTATAAAGCCTCAGCATTACATCCTCTAACATTGCTTTTGCCTTCCTTACCACTTACTCAGCCCGCAAGTTCATCTGTAGTGAATCCGGCACAAGGACTCCCAAGTCCCTTTGTACCTCTGATGTTTAAATTTTCTCCGTTTAGAAAAGTGCATAACCATACACTTCCCTACACTATATTCCATCTGTTTCCTCTTTGACCATTCTCCCAATCTGTCAAAATCCTTTGACAGACTCCTTGCTTCTTCAACGCTACCTGCTCCTCTACCGATCTTCATATTGTCTGCAAACTTGGCCACAAAGCTATCAAGTCCATCATTCAAATCAGTGACAACACTAGTTACTGGGAGCCAACAAGAATAGCCCCCCCCCCTTATTCTGATTCTTTGCTTCCTGTTTGTCAGCTAATCTTCTATCCATGCTAAAAATCTTGTTAAGCAGCATCATACTTCATACTTGTCATTGTAGTGCTTGTTGAGACTTGGACAGAGCACAGCAATGCTTCACTGCATGTTTGCATTTGGCCTTGCCTGAGAAATTGGACTGTCGAGTCAACTGACTCTGAAGACTAGCGGTATTCGTTCAATATTTAGTTGTTCTTTTCAGCCACAGTATAGGCTTCATTTTCCCTGTTTGGCCTAGCATTTATTGTTTTCTTTTCCCTTTAACACTGTTCGCATTAAAGTCTCTGAACTATCGACCTGCTTCAGTGTCTCTCACTCTGCACTTGGGCCATATCCGAACTTGAAATTGTGGATGGACAAGTTTGACACAAACTTGTGGATGGACTTAGAGCAGGAACTGACTACTCAATCATAAGTGTACAGGGAGTCGAGTGGGCAGCTGAGCGTGCAGCCTTGTGAGGTGGCTGTGTTAAAGATAATTATGTTGGAGGTGTTGCAACATATTCTTACTGATTTTGGTTTGCTGGTCTGCATCCATTTGAAAAGAGAGGCGTGAAGTCCTAGATCTCGGTGTTTGGACGTAAGTTTACTTGGAATTATAAGGTAGTAATGATGGTGGTTATGCAGTCAATAAACAATAGTCTAATGTAGGTATCTTTACTCCAGAGGTGAGTGTATGACCAAGGAGAAAGCATCTGCTACAGAAAAATTTTAATAGAGGCAAGTTGTAGTGAATCAATGTTGATGGGGATGCTGGAGATTTTGCATGCCACAATGCCGTGATAGGCATCTTGAAACACTTCATGATGTTGGACATCAGAGCCATTAGGTGATAATTATCAAAGCACATTACTTGGTCTTTTTTGGGTACAGGGGTGATTGTGGTCTTCTTAAAGCAAGTGAAGCCTTAGATTGAAGCAGTGAGTATAAGACATGTCTGCAAATACCAGCACAAGCTGATTTGTGTGAGCTGATCTAAGGACATGACCAGAGCCAGCATCCTGACCAAATGCTTTCCATAGGTTCGCTCTCCAGAAGACTGATCTAACTTCTGCAATGGTTGCATTGGAGGCTGTCAAGGTGGGTGGTGACATACTGTTCAAAATGTGTATAGAATGTGTTAAGTTCATCAGGAAAGGATGCAATGCTGTCTCGACTTCATCATGTAGCCCATTATAGCATTTTTCATCCAGCAGCTCTACAACTTCCACAATCTTCAATGGGATCCTACTAACAAACATATCTTTACCTACCCCATCTCTCTCTGCTTTCCACAAAAAATCACTCTCTCCATGATTCCATTGTTCATTTACTCCTCCCCTCTACTCTCCTTCCTGGCACTCATCCCAGCAAGCAGAAGTGTTACTCCTGCCCATCCGGCTTTGCTCTCACTGCAATTCAGGGCCCCAAACAGTCCGTCCAAGTTAGGTAACACTTCACCTATGCCTCCAGTATCTGATGCTCTGTATACTGTATGTGTATCACTGAGACCTGACAGATTGGAGGAAAGCTTTATTGAGCACCTTCACTCCATCGGCAACTAACAGGATTTCCAGGTGGTCAAGCATTTTAATTCCAATTCCCATTCTGACATATTGATCCTTGGCCTCCTCCGCTGCCATAATGAAGCTACTCTCAGGTTGGAGGAGCAACACTTCTGGTAATTTTTCCCCCCTCTAGCTCCCCTCTTACCACTTCTCTTCTCCTCATCTGACCTGCCTAACACCTCCCCATTGTGTCTCTTCACCTTCCCTTTCTCCCATGGTCCACTCTTCTCTCCTAACAGATTCCTTCTTCTTTAGTCCTTTACTTTTCCTACCTATCGCCTCCCCGCTTCTCACTTCATTCCATCTCCCCTACCCACCTGGCATTACCTGTCACCTTCTAGCTTGTACTCCTTCCTCTCCTCCCATCTTCTTATTCTGTTTTCTTCCCCCTTTCCTTCCAGTCCATATGAAAGGTCTCAGCCTGAAACATCAACTGTTTATTTCTTTCCATGGATGCTGCCTGATCTGCTGAGCTCATCCAGCATTTTGTATGTGTTAGCCCATTATAGCATGCAAGTCGAATCACAACTGACTCAATCGTGGCACAGCTGACACAATCATGGATAAACAATCCATTTCTGGTATTAAATGAGCATTGCATAAATACTGATGTAACCAAGCACCTCCTCTCCATCCAGTACTTCTCATGCATGCTTCTGATGCACTATTTTGTATTATCCAGTCTGCAGAGCAGCATAAATATTTTCAGAGATTTATGCTCACAGTTCAGGGAAAAGCTGGAGGCAAATTGACGTATAAATGTGAACTTCCTGTTTGTTTAGTTGCTGAGTATTTTTTGAAAGTTTAAAAAAAAATATACATAGCACTTGGATTCCAATCATTGAAATACATTTTTCCTCGAAACCAATTAAACTCATTTAATTTGAAAACGAATTTATCTTCTGAAATTATACATTTCCTGCTGGTTTTTAGAAGTAGATGGCTAAGTGAACCTAATGGGAAGTAGACAGTAGATCATGAACATCAATTGTGAACAGCTGTTAGAATGATATTTTCTAATGCATGCACACAATGACTTCAACTAATGGCATAATCTCTTGGTATCGCTAGAAGCCACTGTTATTAAACCATAAGACCCTATGATATAGGAACAAAATTAGGCCATTTGGCCCATCAAGTCTGCTCTGCTGTTTCATCGTGGCTGATCCAATTTTCCCTCTCAGCCTCATTCTCCTGCCTTCTCCCCGTATACCTTCATGTCCTGACCAGTGGAGAATCTATCAAGCTCTGCCTTAAATATACATAAAGGTTTGGCTTCCACACTGCCTGTGGCAAAGAATTCCACAGATTCACCACTCTCTGGCTAAAGAAATCCCACCTCATCTCCATTCTAAAAGGACACCACTCTATTCTGAGGCTGTGTCCTCTGGTCTTACAATCTCCCAACATAGGAAACATCCTCTTTACATCCATTCTATTGAGGTCATTCAACATTAGAAAGGTTTCAAATAGGTCATCCCCATTCTTCTGAATTCCAGTGAATACAGGCCCAGAGCCATCAAACGCTCTTCATATGACAAGGCATTCAATACTGAAATCATTTTCATGAATTCCTTTTAAGTCTCTCCAGTGTCAGCACATCTTTTCTTAGATAAGGGGCCCAACACTACTCATAATACTCCAAATGAGGCCTCACAATCCTTTATAAAGTCTCAACATTATATCCTTGCTTTTTTATCCAGTCCTCTTGAAATGATTGCTAACATTGCATTTGCCTTCCTCATTGCCTACTCAAACTGCAAATAAGCCTTTAGAGAACCCTGCACAAGGACTCCCAAGTCCCTTTGCATCTGAGTGATATCTTTCATTTCTTCTACCAAGACCATACACTTGCCGACACTGTATGCCATCTGCCACTACTTTGCTCATCCTCCTCATCTGTCTGTCCTTCTGTTGCCTCTCTACCTCCTCAAAACTACTTGCCCCTTTACCTATTTCATATTGCCTACAAACTTTGCAACAAAGCCATCTATTCTAAGTCATCAAAGTCATTGACATATGATGTAAAAGAAACGGTCCCAACACAGACCCCTATGGAACACCACTAGAGTTTGACAGCCAACCAGAAAAGGCTCCCTTTACTCCCTTTCTTTGCTTCATGCCAATCAGCCACTGCTTTATCCATGTTAGCAGCTTTCCTGTAATACCATGGACTCTTAACTTGTTTAGCAACCTCATGTGTGGCACTTTGTCAAAGGCCTTCTGAAAATCCAATTGCACAACATCTTCCAATTCTCCTTTGTCTATCCTGCTTGTTATCTCTTCAAAGAATTCCAACAGATTTGTCACACAAGATTTTCCCTTGAGGAAACCTTGCTTAGAAGAGGACTCCAGAGCTATCTTGGTGAATGAGTATGTTTGGAATCAGGCCCCTTTATCTTATTACCATAACACAGATTAAACTTCTATACATGCCCATACTAATTATGAAATGTAGGATCTCCATATTCCACATGCCAGGAGGTGGGAATTTTAATCCCCCACTAATTTATGTCAATTAACTTATTTTCCATTGCAAGCAACAGAACAATATTGACCCTGCTTATTCCTAAAGCCTCAGTGGTTAATGCAACATTATTATGGCTTGGGATGTCAGAGTTTGTAGTTCATTTCTGATGTAGTCTGTAAGGGGTTTGTACATCCTCATTGTGAATACGTGGGTTTCCTTCAGGTGTTTCAGCTACCTCCCACAATCCAAAGACATACTGGTTAGTAGGTTATTGTAAATTATCTTTGATTAGGCTTGCCTTAAATTGCTGGGTTGCTGGTTCATGTGGCTCATTGGGCCAGTAGGGCCTGTTCTGTGCTGTATCTCTTAGAATTAAAATAAATAAGTTCACTGCAGCTATCATTATCAAATCATCTTTTTAATTTAATAGACAAAATGCTTATGTCATTAAAAAAAAACAACTTCTCTTTTGCAATTCTAACTGGCTCTATTTATTGTGTCAGTTCCCATTACTCATTGGTTACTAATCATTTCTCTGCTGCGCAGCCCATCCAATTATGGGATCATTGGTTGAATGGAATTCCCTTTCTGCCTCCATTCTAACAATACAATGGTGAAGCAGAAGCTCAGGAAAGTAAGATCATGCAGCAAAATCATTATCATCCCATAAAATAACAGGGAATTCTGTTAGCTTATGATTTTCAGGTGCTGAATTCCTTTATGCATTATGATATGTATGAGTATTTTGAGCTTTTACATTGAAGTAGTATGATAAGAGATGTCAACTATAATCAATATCAGATTCATATGGGATTATTGGATGATTTCAGCCTCGCACAATAATTAAGTGAATTTGATATACTAATAGATTGGCCATTTATTGGGTACATGCACCGAATTTCACCCAATTGCAATGTGCAGCGGATTGTCAAAAAATCAAGGAAAGAACATTATCCTCAATAAAAAAATTCATTAACATAAAATAGTTTTTGTCTTTATAGAATGCAAAAGCTTCCGACAGATGAGCATCTTCAATAAATAGTAGTCAACCAAAATCATCCAAATAGCCATCTGTCTAGAGAATCAGATAGGATCAGAGGAGCATTCTAATGAGGGAGTCAAATTCTACAATAAATTAAAATATTAGCATTTGGCATTCTGTGTTCAGATCTATTAAATAACTGAGGTCACTAATCTGCCAAATGCAGACATAACACAAATCCAAAGCTGCACTACAAACAAAAATCTCTTAAAATAAGAGCAATTGCAATTCAGTTTATGTTATCTGGAGAGTATGACAGTTGTGAAAATTCCTGAATTGGATAGACACGTATGATGTTCTTGCTCAGGTTGAATAGCATCAGTTGCTTGGAAACAAATTTATGTACCTTAGAGCTCAATTTGCTCAGGGAGAGAAAATTAGAGTATGATGAAATTCATTGGAAAGCAATACTGCTTTGTGTAATCATAAAACAAGAATTAAAAAAAAATTTCAACATCTGGGATTATGCAGCTTGACTGAAACAGTAATTTCTGATAATCTGCTTCAATATGGCAATCCACTCTCACAGTTCTTGCTGCCTGATTACTTTGAACATTTAAGCAGACCTCTGATTTATCTATGTGCTGTAGCTTTGTGGTGGTTCTGACAGTTTCATTGATGTGTTGTGTAGAGTATACTGACTAGCTGCATTCCCGCCTAGTATGGAAACACCAATGCCCTTGAACAGAAAATCCTACAACCATGTATTGGACACAGCCGGGTCCATCATGGGTAAAGTCCTCCTCATCACTGAGCACACCTACACAAAATGTTGTCACAGGAAAGCAGCATTGATCATCAGGGACGCCCTTCGCCCAGGACATGCTCTGTTCTCACTGCTGCCATCAGGAAGAAGGTACAGGAGCCTCAGGACCCACACCACCGATTTCAGGTACAGTTATTACCCCTCAACCATCAGACTGTTGAACCAAAGGGGTAACTTCACTTAATCTCTCTTGCCCCATCATTGGAAAGTTTCCACAACCTATGGGCGCACTTTCAAAGATTCTTCATCTCATGTTCTTGATATCGGTTGCTTACTTATTTATGTGTTATTTTTGTGTTGTGTTTTGCACACTGGTTGAACGCCCAAGTTGACTCTATTATGGTTAGTATTCTATTATAGATTTATAGAATGTGCCTGCAAGAAAATAAATCCCAGGGCTGCATATGTTGACATATAAGTACTTTGAGAATAAATTTGCTTTGAAATTTGTTCCAAGAATATGCATTGATGACACTTAAACACAGTGTGGGAATAGTATCCCACAAAGTTGAGTAATATAAACAAAATTTATACTTAATTTATAAATAAGACTAAATAATTGCTTATTAGTTACAAAGTCCACAGGGAAATTTGATGCTTAATGTCATTGCCTTTAGAACCATTTTAAAACTTAGCTATATTGTTAAAATAACAGTTATTAGAAAAGCGGTAGGGCATAGAACAGCTCAAAGTATGACCATTCCAGTTTTAATGTATTCATAATACATTTCTGTCAGAAATTCCAAACAATAAACTGCAAATTGTTTCTCAAAGTAACTCAACTAATTCTCTTACAATGCTGACACTATGTTTCTGTCTCCAATTATAATGCCATTAAACCAATTAAGTCAAGGATGAATAAAATGGACGAATAAACTGGGAGTAGTGAACAATGTGCATGTTGTAAATTAATTTCTATTGGAGATATTCTCATCCTGAAGTTTAAATGACATTTATGATTCATTAAAGTTTCGGTACAATGGCTTATGCGTGAAATGAACCAACAACACTATAGTATATTATTCTTCATTTAAGCTCTATATGCTTGTGTGGTGACGATTAGGATTAATATACATTGTACATATTGAAACGTGTTGGACCTCTGTCTAAAGTGCTTGTTGCATTGATGTAATAGTACAGTTATTAAAGATCAATAACAATCTTGTGATATCTAATAATTTTTTGTCTTTAACTTTAAATTATGACTACATTAGCTGCATTAAAACTATTTAACACAATTCTAATTGATTGTGGATGACTATGTAAAATGATAAACTATATCCTTCATACACAAAATGATTGCCATGAAGCTTTTTAAGTGACGTTTTTCATTATTTAACTCCAACAATAAGGAATGTTCATCTTCAGCAATAATGTTCAAGTAATAAGGCCTGAGTATAGCAAACATTAATGCCTACTAAATGCTGCCACCTCAAGAAACCTCTTTATGCTTCAGAAATTTGACTTGTTTGACACAACTGGGCTTCTATTTCTCAGTTAGGTGGATAAGCTGCCAAGCAAGGGGCAGCATCGATTTTCCAAAATGTAGCAGGGGCTGAGGATCAGTCATATATATTATCTTTTCAACAGTATGCAAAGAAGGAAGAAATAGACTTACATTTATAAATTAATCTCAATTCTAACTTTTAGGGAAAAACAGTTCAGAGAGTGCTCTTTATATTGTCAAGAGACCTGGATTAAGTAATAACTATCCTTTAATAGAACTTTGCTCATATTAATCTGTAAAGCAAACATTTTTCTATGATAGCTAGACCCAGACAAACAGAAGGGCAATGGCAATAGATTTCAAAATATCACGAGAAATGATATGAACACAACATTACAAGCAGTAGCTGGCTGCTTGAGCTGGCTGTATCATTTATTAAAGAGCAGTCAGATGTCTTGGTACATATTGGGACGAATGACATGAGAAGGAAAAGCAAAGAGGTCCTGAAGAGAGAATTTAGAGAGCTAGGCAGAAAGCTGAGAAGCAGGGCCTCCAGGGTAGCAATTTCTGGATTGCTGCCTATGCCACATGCCAGACAGGGTAGGAACAGGATGATTTGGCAAATTAATACATGGCTGAGAAACTGGTGCAGGGGGCAGGTCTTCAGGTTCTTGGATCATTGGGATCTCTACTGGGGGACGTATGACAAAAGTGACAGGTTGCAACTGACCACAAGGGGAACCAATATTCTCGTGGACAGGTTTGTTAAAGCTGTTGGGGAGGGTTTAAACTAATTTGGCAGGGGGGTGGGAACTGGAGTGAAGGGACTCAGGATAGGACAAACGGTTAAAAAAAACTAAAGAAAGCGTGCAGTCAGATTGTCAGGAAGGGCAGGCAGATGATAGGACATAATTGCAGCCAGCAGGATGAGTGTCACTGTATTAGTAGAATCAGTACACTAACAAAATCAGAAAGGGTAGCAAATACAGCACCAAAACTGTTATATCTCAATGCACAGAATATCAGAAATATGTTGGATGATTGTATTGCACTGTAACAGATTGTCAGGTATGAGATTATGGTCATCACTAAATTGTGGCTGAAGGATGGTTGTAGTTGGGAGCTGAACGTCCAAGGTTACACGTTGCATTGGAGGGATAGGAAGGTCAGTCGAGAGGCTGGCACAGATGGGAAAGAATGACATCAAATCAGTAGAAAGATGGGACATGGGATCGGACAATGTTGAATCCTTGTGGGCTGAGTTAAGAAACTGCAAGGGTAAAAGGACCACGATGGCAGTTATATACAGGCCTCACAACTGTAGCTGAGATGTGGACCACAGATTACAACAGGAAATAGAGAAGATGTCAAAAAGATGATGTTATGATAGTCATGGGAGATTCCAACATGCAGGTCGATTGGAAAAATCAGGTTGGAAATGCATTTCAAAATGCCTTTAAGATGACAGAGAGTATTAGAGCAGTTTGTTGTTGAGCCTATGAGGGGATCAGCTAAACTGGATTGACTGTTATGTAATGAACTGGAGGTGATTAGAGAGCTGAAGGTCAAAGAACCTTAAGGAGGCAGTGATTACAATATGATTGAATTCATCTTGAAATTTGATAGGGAGAAAATGAAGTCTGACTTTGCAGTATTTCAGCGGAGTAAAGGAAATTACAGTGGTATGAAAGAGGAGTCAGCCAAAGTAAATTGGAAGGAGATGCTGGCAGGAATGACAGCAGAACAGCAATGGCTTGAGTTTCTTGAGAAAATGAGGAAGGTGCAGGATAGATGTATTCCAAAAACAAGGAAATTATCAAATGGCCAAATAGTACAACTGTGGCTGTAAAGGGAAGTTAATGCTAACGTAAAAGCAAAAGAAAATGCATACAACAAAGCAAAAGTTACTGCGAAGACGGAGAATCCGGAAGCTTTTAAAAACCTACAGAGAGCAACTAAAATATTCATTAGGAGGGTCAGTATGAAATATGAAAACAAGCCGGCAAACAATATCAAAGTGGATAGTAAAATCTTTATCAAGTATGTTACAAAAAGGGAGATGAGAGTGGATATAAGACCGTTAGAAAATGAGGCCGGAGAAATAATAACGGGAACAAGGAGAGGGCAGATGAATTAAATGAGCATTTTGCATCAGTTGTCACTGGAAGACAACAGCAGTGTGTCAGATGTTAAAGAGTGTAAAGGAAGAGAAGTGAGTTCAGTTACTGTTACAAGGAA
This sequence comes from Hypanus sabinus, assembly GCF_030144855.1. Classification (NCBI taxonomy): domain Eukaryota; kingdom Metazoa; phylum Chordata; class Chondrichthyes; order Myliobatiformes; family Dasyatidae; genus Hypanus; species Hypanus sabinus. The sequence continues at coordinate 72,969,281 of NC_082711.1, read as the reverse complement.
GAAGGTGTTTAAAAAGCTGTAAGACCTAAGGGTACACAAATCACCCAGGCCAGATGAACTGCACCCTAGGCTTCAGAAAGAGGCATTGGTAGAGATTGTGGAGGCATTAGTAATGATTTTTCAAAAATCATTGGACTCTGGAATGGTGTCAGAGGACTGGAAAATTGCAAATTTCATCCCACTCTTTTAGAAAGGAGGAAGGCAGCAGAAAGGGAATTATAGACCTGATAGCCTGACCTTGAGTTTGGGAAGCTGTTGGAGTCAAATTGTTAAGGATGAGGTTATGGAGTACTTGGTGACAGAGGACAAGATAGGACAAATTCAGCATCGCTTCCTTAAGGGAAAATCTTGCCTGACAAATGTGTTGGAATTCTTTGAGGAGATTACAAGTTGGATAGCTAAAGCAAATACACAGGATGTTGTATATTTGGACTTTCAGAAGGCCTTTAACAAGGTGCCACACATGAGGCTGCTTGCTAAGTTTATGCCCATGGTATTACGTAAAAGTTACTGGCACAGTTAGAGCATTGGCTGATTGGTAGGAGGCAGCAAGTGGGAATAAAAGGGTCATTTTCTGGTTGACTGCCAGTGAATTGGTGTTCCGCAGGGGTCAGTGTTGGGACAGCTTTTTATGCTGTATATCAATGATTTAGATGATGGAATAGATGGCTATGTTGCCAAGTTTGCAGATGATATGAAAATTGATAGAGGGGCAGGTAGTGTTCAGTTAACAGGTAGGCTGCATAAGAACTTAGACAGATTAGGAGAATGGATGAGTGAGTGACAAATGAAATACAGTGTTGGAAAATGCATTTTGGTCATAGAAATACATGTGCAGACAATATTCTAAATGGGGAGAAAATCCAAAAATCTGAGATGCAAAGGGACTTGGGAGTCCTTTTGCAGAACACCCTAAAGCTTAACTTGCAGGTAGAGTTGGTGGTGAAGAAGGTAAGTGCCACGTTAGCATTCATTTCAAGAGGTCTAGAATACAAGAGCAAGGATGTGATGCTGAGGCTTTATAAGGCACTGGTGAGGCCTCATCTTGAGTATTGTGAACAGTTTTGGGCCCCTCATCTAAGAAAAGATGTGCTGGGATTGGAGACGTTTCAGAGATGTTCAAAGTTATCCTGTGCGGAACATTTGATAGCTCTGGGACTGTACTCGCTGGAACTCAGAAGGATGGGAGACGGGATCTTACTGAAACCTTTTGAATTTTGAAAGGCATAGACAGAGTTGATGTGGAATGAATGTTTCCCATGGTGGGGGAATCTAGGATTAGAGAATACAGCTTCAGGATAGACGGACATCTATTTAAAACAGAGATGTGGAAGAATTTCTTTAACCAAAGGGTGGTAAATTTGTGGAATTTGTTACCACAGGCAGCTGTGGAGGCCAGGTCATTGGGTGTACTTAAGGCAGAGCTTGACAGATTTTTGACCGGACATGGCATCAGGGGTTATAGCGAGAAGACTGGGAAGTGGGGCTGAGAAGGGGGAGAATGGATCAGCCATGATTGAATGGCAGAGCAGACTCAATGGGCCAAAAGGCCTAATTCTGCTCCTATGTTTTAGGTCTAAACAAAATCTGATTATGAGTTCAACTTTGCATTACAGACTATGAACGACTCATAGAATTAAGAATTGTGCAGCACAGTCTTTGGCACTTCTGGCCCATCTCAATCGACGCCAGCTATGATTCCTTCCATACTAACTGCATTAGGCCCTTATCCTTCTGTGCCTTTCCTACTTAAGTAACTGTCCAAATGCTTTCTAAACAACACCAAGTGCCTTTTGTTCATTTCCCTTCAACCAGGTTCACCTGACCCTAACTTCTGGATTTGACCTATCCTTTACCATCTCTATCTTAATACTTACATAATTACAGTTACAAGAGCCAAAGTGCTCTCTGACTGCTTTCCAGTAACCTGCCCTGCCTTGTTCTCTAAGAGTAGGTCTAGTATTGCACCCTCCCAGGTGGTGCCCACTATATCTAGACTTGGGAAACTTTCATGGACGCATTTCAGAAATTCCACTCTGTTCCAGTCCTTAGCTCTCTGGGGGGGGGGGGCAGTCAATACTGGGGAAATTAAAATCTCCCACTTCTACAACCCTATTATTCTTACAACTATGATCAATTTCCCTATCGATTTGCTTCTCAAGTTCCCACTGACTATGGGGGGGGGGGGGAAGGGGGGTATCTAATACAGCTGCATTAGAGTGGTCCTGGCCTTCTTGTTTCTGAGTTCCATCCACATGGCCTCACCTCTAAGAATGTCATCTCCATGTACCGACATCATGTCTTCCTTATCAAAAAAGGAATGCCCCCTTCTCACATTTGTCACATCTTTAGCACCTGTATTCTGGATTATTGAGCTGCCAGCCATGCAGTTCTCTCTTAGAATATTTCTGCTATGGATATAACATCCTGGTCTTCAGAGCCAATCCATGCTCTGAGCTTGTGTGCCTTATTTGTTAAACCTTGTACATTGAAATAAATGCAACTTAACCGAGGTTTCTTTTCCCTGCCTTCACTGTGTCCCTAGCTATCCTGATCATTGCTCTCACTGCATAATCCCATAACTTGCTTGGAGTCTCACCCATGGCTTATCTAGTTTAAAGCTTCTCGTGCGCCCTCATAAAATTCTCGTGCGCCCTCATAAAATTTTCTACAAATATATTTGTCCTTCTCTTGTTGAAGCGCAGGGCACCTCTACCCCAGAAGAGATATTAATTGTCCAAGAACCTGAATCCTTGACCCCGCATCAGCTCTTCAGACACAAATGTAACTGTTTTATTCTTCAGTTTCTGACCTTGCTAGCACATGGCACCTGAGGTAATCTGGAGATCATAACCCTCTCATCTCTGTCTTAGTTGGGCGACCCTTGTTTCAAGAAATTAGGATATCGTTAACAAAATGTTATTTGATACATCAAAAATTTCTGTTGCATTCTGAAATTTTAACTTTACAAAGCATGGTGATTTTTACAACATATGCTATTCCTAATGAAATATCCTGAAGGGAAAAGAAATAAGATAAATTCAAATTGCTCTTAATTAAATATATTCTTGAACATATTAAAAAAAAGCAAAAGTTCAGGAGAATTAATTTTGTTTCTGAGGACTTTGATGTTCATTGGTGATATTGACTAACTAGCATATGTAAAAATTGATAGCTTTTCTAGGAAGACAGATACTTACAAAAAAAAGGCGCATGAGTAATCTCAGCATCTGACAAATTTCTTCTTGACCCAGACAAACTGGGATATGCAAAAAGCACCATTTTCATAATGTGCCTCAAGTAAGAGACTACAAACTGATAAAGCAACATCTCTTCTGTCACTCTGGTTCAAAATGGATCCTGATAGTATCCAACTGAAGCTTTGAATGATGTTGTTACTCTGCAATTTTGTGACTTTAGTCTGACAATGATATGGAACAGAAAGTGTTGAGTTATGCTGCTGTTTCCATAATACATCTCCGAATATGAGTTACGCTCTTTCTAGTATTAGTTATCACGTGGCACATAGTAGGCAGATGAGTGGTGGCAGATTAGCTGATCAAGGTGATGCCACACCACTGGTCACAATCAAATGCCATTTTGTATTAGCAGCTTTATTGCTTGATTACGCAGAAGTGTTTCAATGATGTAGCATGACAAAGGAACACAAGAAAATAGAAGCAGGAATGGACTACTTAATCCTCATACCTGCCCTGTCATTCAAAATGATCATGATTGATCTATCCAAGGCTTAAATCCTCTGCAGTGGAGTTCCTCACAGCCCTTAGCTCCCTGATCTTAAAAAATAGATATTTCCAATTCAAATACCTTCAGTGATCCTCCTTCCTCACCCACAGTGGTGGAGAATTCCTGAGCATCATCATACTCTGCTACAAGTGTCTTTTGCACATTGATCTTATCCAGGTTCCATACCTTGAATCTGCTGTGTATTTAGTATTTCAGTAATATTTGAATAAAATGTAAATATATTGTATGATTAAATACTATTGTTCATTTAAATAATCATTGCAGGTTATATGTACAAGTACATAAATGGTATATGTTATCACAGCACCAGGTGATAAGTGCACATCTCCTTTAAAGTAAACATGAAGTTAGAGTCACATTTCGGACTCCCATCTTTTCCATTTGACAAGTTTAATGTTTTAGAATTGCAAAACTTAACAGTAGAAATTTTAAGTGAACCTGAGATGACCTGTTGAAGCACAGCAAGACATTCTTGTTAAAAAATATGGAGCAAGAAATGGCCAAGAAAAAAAAACAGGACAGCACACTTCTGTTCTGAAGGGGAAGAAAGAAATGGATGAGTTTAAAAAGAAGCAGTAGGAGACAAACTCAAGGTTTCATAAATAATGTGTACTGCGTGTTAATAATCATAAATAAAAATAGGAGCAGAAATGGCTGGCTACATCAGAAAGATTGACACAGCAGATTACTGGATATTGTATACTGAATGGATTGAGCAGTATTTTGAAGCAAATTAAATAGTCAATGGAAGGCAAGTGCCAATATTGCTGAGTGTATTGGATTTAAGGGCATACATTTTGCTTTGAAATTTAACTGCTCCAACCAAACCAGTTGAAATGAGCTTTGCTGAAAGTAATGCAGGAACACTTAGAACAACAAACTTTCTTGACTGCAGAATGCTTTAGGTTTCATAGCAGAATCAAAAAGAAGGGGAGTCCATTTCAGTGTACGTGGCTGAATTGATGAAGTTGTCTCAGAAAAGTCAGTTTGGTAATTGGCTTAGTGATGCATTGAGAGATTGTTTACTTTCAGGAATCTTACAAAAAAGTATTCAAAAACAGCTCCTAACTGAAGCATGAACATTTAAAAGAGTAGTTGAAACAGCTGTTTCAACGGAAACAGCAGATAGAGCCACAATTGAGTTGTAATCAGAAATGAAAGTGACTATGAACAAAATTGCAACACATATACAGAATAGAGTCTGGTGGAACAAGCTGTGATCCCATTGTGGCAGGAGCTCACACACACCAGATCAATGCAGGTTTAAAGGCAAAACTTGTAAAAAGTTCAAGAAAGTATGACACAAACAAAGAGCATGTTGGGCAGTCAAAAATAAATGAACCACACAGGGAACAGATAACGATAAAAATCAAACTGCAGTTTCAAAAAGTGCACTAATTGCATGCTATTGATGAAAAATCAGATAGTGGTGAGAGTGATACAGAACCGGCTAACCTTGAGATCTACAATGTAAAAACTAATAATAGACCAGCAATGTGGCTTACACCAGAGGTAAGTGGCAAATTCATTAAAATGGAATTGGATACTGGTTCAGCTGTTTTGGTCAATTCACAAAATGAGTCTGAATGGCACTTCAAAGGTGCTGAAATGAAGCCTGCAGATATCCAGTTTAGAGATAGTACTGGAGCAAATATAACTCCTATAGGAATGACATTTGTAACAGGGAAATACAACAACCAAAAAGCCACATTGGGGATGTATGTGGTTAAAAAAAAATACAAGAGGGCCAGCATTGTGGGGCTGTGATTGGCTGAGAAAATTACAACTTAAATGGGGATCCATCCAACAATTGCATGGGGCAATCCCCTGCAAGAGAGTCAACTGAAAGTGAAATAAGAAAAGGTCTGGATGATGTCACAACTGTCTTCATGCTGTACACCCTGACCATTGCCTAACACAGGGTAAACAAGTCTGTCTCTGGTTAGAAGGCTTATTGGATCATGAATGTAATGAATGCAGTGGTCCAACTCCAACAGCTTTTGTAGGCAATATATCTGAGAAAGCTTCTGATAGATTATTCAGGCAGTTATTCGTGAAATGTGGCTTGGTTTTAAATTGGAAGAGAGTTCAAAGAGCTCCAGGAAAATTGCAAGCACGTGGCTTTTGTAAGTACAAAGAGCCAGAATCTACTCTGAATACATTAAGGTTTTCATGAACTTCCAATGGGAGACAAAAATCCGTTTGCAAAAGTAGATGCAGGGACCAAAACTGCAGGATGAATGGAAAGCCAAAAAGAAAGGAATCAATGGAGATATGAAAACAGAGGATTCGACAGATGATGTTAGGATGATGAAACTGAGCGATCAGATCATAAAAGGAACAATAGAAGGATTAATAAGAATATATTCCCATGAACTAAATGCAACTTCTTAAGATCAAGATACAGATACTAGAAAGAAGAAAAAGTAAAAGAAAAGGGAGAGGACAGATAGAGAGAAAGAACATGAGTGAGAATGAGAAAGGTGTGAAAGAGAGAAGGAATGTGAGAAAGAAAAAGAGGAGGATAAAGAGAGGGAAAGAAGTTGGGCCTGGAGAGAAGGAAGGATTCAGAGAGAAAAGCCAAGAACAGGAGAAAAAAGATGACCAGAGCTGTCAAAATGACTTCCAGCAGTCTCAGAGTCAACTCCTACCACCACCATCAAGGAGGCCCCTGAACCTGAGGCTGTTTCACAGCCACAAGTCTCATCTACCAAGCAGAGTGACATCCCTTGTCAGGAAAGACGTTATCCCACAAGAGTACAAATATGAGAAGTACAATTTAAACTTTACTACACTGTGGATATCTGTATAGTAGTTGTATTATAACGTATATAGTGTATAGAGTTGAGACGTATTCTATATTGAGTTGGAACTCATACCTAAGCAGGAGGAGTGTTGTGTATTTAATATTTCAGTAATATTTGAGTAATATTGTAAATGTATGATTTGATTAAGTATTATTGTTTGTTTAAATAATACATTGTGTGTTATCTGTAAAAATATGTAAATTGCATACGCCATCACATCACCATGTGATAAGTATGGCCATGCTTAATATAAACACAAAGTTAGACTCATATTTTGGACTCCCATCTTTTCCTTTCATTTAATTTAATATTTTAGAACTACAAAATATAATCGAGTCCTTGTTTGATAATCTCCCATCAGCGAAAACACCTCAAACCTGTCTTACCCTCTGAGGATATTGCTTGTTTAAATATCATAAGGGGGCGTGACATGGTTCACCTGATCTCCCTTCATTCTTCTAACTTCAAAATATATTGATTCCATCCTTTTTAAATGCTTATGATTAGATAACCATCTCATGCCAGAAGTTAGCATAGTAAATTTATTTTCAACAGTCTCTATTGTAAGTGTATCCTTTCCTGAATTATATGATCAAAGCTATGTAACAGCTGCTAATATTTTTTTGTGATTGGTGAACAAGAAGAGCTAGATCCCTCTGTACTCTACTCATTTGAAATTTTTTTACCATTTTTTTATTAGTTTACCATTTGTTTCCTCTGACTGTAATACAGGACACAATATTTCCTCACACAGAACTGCAATTGTCAAGGTTTTGCTTCCTTACTCAACTTATGTATAATGTATAACAGAACTGAAATATCTTTTTGCAGCATCATGTCCAACCTATTTTTGTGTTATTGTCAAATTTATACTCTGAATGCCTTTTAGGTTATTAACATAAATGGTAAATTGTTGTGGGTCAAAAACTGATCTTGAGCCCTAGTTAAATTCTTCCAGCCTCAAAAGAAACCTTTCAATCTGACTCTGTCTTCTATGTGGTAACCAATATTTAATCCATGTCAATATATTTCTCTAATGTCATGCCTTCTTATCTTGTGATCCAGGTACTGACTTCAACACGATATGGATATCAGTTTGCTTTACCAAAAAATACGCTTTTAACTATTTTTATTTACTTTCAAAAATGTAATAATATGAATGATAGATCATAATAAGATTATTTGAATATAAATATACCTTGCATTTAACTTAAATTTAAATATAACTGATATATATAAAAGTGCAACTATGCTTTTCCAGGTCGACTTACATTTTAATTCAAGCCTTATGAAATCCGTGTTGCCCAGATTTTCGAGGAATACTCCATATGGTGCTGAAGTCTTGAAGTAAAATGAGATGTCAGCACTCGTCTCTCCATGGAAAGTTGAAAAGTGAAGATAAGAGGACGGGGTATTGAATGAAGCAGCATTCCAATAGTTTCCTAATTGGAGAAAAAGGAGAGATAGAAATGACCTAACTGATTTGCATGTTGCCGTAAGTAATAAGTGTTACAACAATGGATCAGATGGTGCATTGATAATATGTCAAAGCTTTTCAAAAACCTCATCATTTATGAAACAAAAAGAACATTTCTTGCATAGGAGAAATTAACCTCTTGCTTAATCATTGATTGTATCATTTACATAACAAAGTATATGTGGATGCTGCCACTTATAATAAATAACTTCTTTTTGCTGTGGATGGTGGATAGAATTAGTACTAGAGGCTAAGGCGGCAAAAGTTTCAGAAGGCGGGTGATTCAAACATAGACACATTTTGATACATTTCAACACCAGCAGCATGTAGTGTTACCATGACATTAGCACACAAAGGTCTGTGCAAAAACATTAGAAGTGAAGATTTTAGGGAGAGGTCTTTGCTTGGAACAACAGACGAGCTCCAGAAATTACTTAAAACAATTTAATTAAGCACTAGAAATTTATGTGTTAATTGGATTAAGTTTTGGAAGAGATTTAAAGACTTACATTGTAAAACTTAAGGAAGTGCACAAGTGGATTTCTTCAGTAATCAATTTGATTAAGTCTCCAACTTAGAATTTACAGAAATAGCAGGGAATGGGGAATTTGAATGATAATTACAGGGATTAGAAAATTGAACACATTTAAAAAAATATACAGTTTCCCTATGTAAACTTGCCCAATTAATCATTATTCATTTATAAACAAAGACAGAAGAGTATTTATCAGTGGAAGAAGGAACTCAAAGGAAAGCCCTCATAACCACGTACGTTCATATAAGTTACCAGTGAACATCAAACCAATCAAGGCAAACTAACACATTTGCTTGTCTGCCATATTTGACTTACATATCTGAATAGTACAGATATATATTCTAATATATATCTGTTCTAATATATCAGAAAATGGATTTATTTAACGATTTAGGAAACTCATTTTTTTTGCTAAAATGCTAACTAAAGTAATCCATTTCAACTGAAAATACCGCACTAAATTGGTATGAATAGTGACTTAGATTCATGAACATGAAGATCAGGTTTTTCAGGAGCAACTCTAGTGCGTTTTACAGATCTTAATCTGGTAATGATGCCACTGTTTCAACAATTCCACGTTAATGTAATCAAGCCCTGAAGTCATCCCTCTCTGTTTAACATACCCATCCCAGAATGCACATTTGTCATTGTCGGAGAAGCAAGTACTTTAAGTAGTGCTTTAACAACAGGAAAATCCCTGAACAGAAACATGAAAAGAAGTTAAACAACCTAAAGTCCAGTCTGTTGTCAAAATAATTGGAAAAATCTAATTAAATTGTTTCTTCTCAGATTACATTTCAATTGGCCTTTTAGGGAGGAACAGTTGCCAATTTGAAAATGAAGGAAATATTTGAGAATTATTAACTCATCAGTGGGTAAAGTGAAATCTATTAATAAAATAATCGCTCTTATGCATATGAAGTGAATATCATTAGCAAGCAAATGACATCAGTATAATATTTCAGGAGCTCTCTAAATGTGAGAATTGACTAAAAGTTAACCCTGTCAAATCAAATTTCTGCATATTTCTTGTAAAAGTAATATAATTTAATTCTAAAATCACCAGCAGAGAAGGCCAAGTATTTCAACAAGCCTGTAGGAGATCCAGAGTGCAACCATAAGGGTGGTGGGTGCTGGGGGGAAGGGGGGCTGGGAGAGGGTGTGGGGTGGGGGAAGCTAATGTATATCTTGTGGATACAGTAAAATTAGAGCCAGCGGAAATGGAGCACGGGAGGCAGCTTAGTGTAAAAGGGATTTCACTTCCAATGCTTGAATGTAAAACCTGCCCTTTTAGCTTTAACACCGTTTCTCATTGCACAGATGCTGTCTGACCTACTGAGCCCTTACAGCATTTTCTTTTTTATTTTATGTTTCCAGCATCAGAAATGGAAATACTTACAGTATTTCCATAAATACTTATGGAAATAATAACAATATTTTTGCAATGTTTTGGCTGTTGAATTTCTAGTAGCAACAGACAATGATCATGAATAATTCTAAGTACAATACATATTAAATTTTGCAGCAAATTTGATTTTTCAGCAATTCATGTCTAATCAGTGCATGTGAAGGAAAATGATAATAAAAATTAGAAAGTGAGCCAAATAAAAAGTGAGCCAAATCACTTTTTTCACAGGTGGGTGTAAAAGTACAAAACAACTGTAAAATGAGTAAAAGTAACTATCTTAGTACAAGGAAGTGAAGTAAAATGTGAGGGAAGTAAATACTCATCCTTAAAAACAAAATCCTGCAAATAAATTCACATGGATCGAAGGAGGACTTCAGTAGGCTGATGGGAAAGAAACTCAACAACAAATGACATATAAGGCGAATTTGGCATGTTATATAAAGTAATTGTCACTCTTCTTACAAAGCCTAATCTAAAACTCAAGCAGCAACACTACATAAAGCCCTTGGGATTCACTTATGAATCAGACAATTTCAGATATTTCAGTTATAAACTGTTCCAGATTTTCCAGTTGATATGAGAATTGGCCAGTTGTGCTGAAAGGTCATCACTGCGTCATGTTAACTCAGTTCTTCTCTCTCCACAGACATCTTAAGAACAGCTGAGTATTTCTAGCATTTTCTTTTATTTCAGACTGCTGGCAATTGCAGTGAGTTGTATCACAATTTCAGAACTCATTCTTCCTCACTCCAGTGCCCTCAGTGTCTTTCCTTTAACACCTCTTCGAGACAGATCATCAACAATAAACAAGTCTTCAGACCCCTTCATCAGCTGGCAACAACACCATTGCATCATAACCTACTGTATCACTGACATTCCATCTGCTCACCCAACCTTTCCACTTCTCTGCAATTTCAAACATAACGTTTTGAAACTTTATTGAGTTCTGCAGAAGAACCATTGACCTGAAACTGTACTTGTCAGAACTGTCCAATCCTGATGCAGGGTCTTAACCCAAAACACCTTTGCTTTCACAGATGATGCCTGACCTGCTGAGTTCTTCCAGCTCCATACTCCACCATCAGCAGTTTTATGTATTTTTCTCTTAAACTCTTGTTTCCCTGTTTGCAGATACTGCCTGGCTTGCTGAGTATTTCCAGCAATTTCTTTCCAGCAATTACTTTCAATTTCCAGCATCAGCAGATTTCTTGCTTTTTACATTTGAGTTTCCAGAACAGTGCAGACAGTTGAGTCACAACAGTTCTACATCAGATGTGGTCTCACTGGCTCTCCACTCGGCCATGGACCACCTGGACAACAGCAATAACTACATCAGGCCACTGTTTATTGACTACTGCTCGGTGTTTGACATCACCATCATCTCCTCAGCTTCATAGCCTGGGCCTCTGTACCTCCTACTGCAACAGGATCTTTGCTTCCTCATCATGAGACCACGGTCAGTGTGGATTGGAAATACCACCTCCTTGCTGACACCACAGAGGAAAGGGTGACTGGTTTCAGCTTCATAGGTGTCAACATCTCTGAAGGTTTATCCGAGGCCCAACATATTGATGCAATTATGAAGAAGGCTATACTTCACTAGATTTGGTATATCGGAAATGATTCCAGCAAAGATCTGCACAGGCATCACTATCCGGTATGAAGGTGCCAATGCACAGCATTGGGGAAAAGCTGCAGAGAATTGTAAACTCAGCTCCATCAACGGCACAGGCCAGCTCACCATTGAGGACATCTTCAAAAGCGATGCATCAAGATGTGAGCACCCATCATGAAGGACCTTCACCCTCCAGGACATGCCCCTTCTCATTATTACTATCAGGAAGGAAGTACATGAGAAGGAAGATGTACTATCAAAGCTTTAGGATCAGATTCTTCCCCTCCGCCGTCAGATTTCCAAACGGTCCATGAACCTATGAACACTACCCAACTATTTTGCTCTCTTTTTGTAATCTTTTGTAATTTTTATATATGCACTGTACATAACAAGTTTCATGTCATATGTCAGTGATAATAAACCTTATTTTGATTGTCAGTTGACAATACGTTAGTGTAAGTTTAATAGACAATAGGTGCAGAAGTAGACCATTCGGCCCCTCGAGTCTGCACCGCCATTCTGAGATCATGGCTGATCATTCACTATCAATACCCAGTCCCTGCCTTGTCCCCATATCCCTTGATTCCCCTATCCATCAGATATCTATCTAGCTCCTTCTTGAAAGCATCCAGAGAATTGGCCTCCACCATCTTCCGAGGCAGTGCATTCCACACCTCCACAACTCTCTGGGAGAAGAAGCTCTTCCTCAACTCTGTTTTAAATAACTGACCTCTTATTCTCAATCCATGCCCTCTGGTACTGGACTCTCCCAACATCTGGAACATATTTCCTGCCTCAATCCTATCAAATCCTTTAATTATCTTAAACGTTTCAATCAGATCCCCTCTCAATCTCCTCAATTCCAGCGTGTACAAGCCCAATCTCTCCAATCTCTCTGCGTAAGACAGCCCTGCCATCCCAGGAATCAACCTAGTGAATCTACGCTGCACTTCCTCAACTGCCAGAATGTCCTTCCTTAAACCTGGAGACCAAAACTGTACACAATATTCCATGTGTGGTCTCACGAGGGCCCTGTACAAATGCAAAAGGACATCCTTGCTCTTGTATTCAATTCCCCTTGTAACAAAGGCCAACATTCCATTTGCCCTCTTCACTGCCTGTTGCACTTGCTCATTCACCTTCATTGACTGGTGAACTAGGTCTCTTTGCATTTCTCCCTTACCTAACTCTACACCGTTCAGACAATACTCTGCCCTCTTGTTCCTGCTTCCAAAGTGGATAACTTCACATTTATTCACATTGAATGACATCTGCCAAGTATCTGCCCACTCACCCTGCCTATCCAAGTCTCCCTGTATTCTCCTAACGTCCTCTTCACATGCAACACTGCCACCCAGTTTAGTATCGTCAGCAAACTTGCTGATATAGTTTTCAATGCCCTCATCTAAATCATTGACATAAATCGTAAAGAGCTGTGGTCCCAATACAGAGCCCTGTGGTACCCCACTAGTCACCTCCAGCCAGTCCGAGAAACACCCATTCACTGCTACCCTTTGCTTTCTATCTGCCAACCAGTTTTCTATCCATGTTGAAACCCTGCCCCCAATGCCATGAGCTCTGATTTTACTCACCAATCTCCTATGTGGCACCTTATCGAATGCCTTCTGAAAATCTAGGTACACAACATCCACAGGCTTACCCTCGTCTAACATCCTTGTTACACCCTCAAAAAACTCCAACAGATTAGTCAAGCATGATTTGCCCTTGGTAAATCCATGCTGGCTCAGCCTAATCCTATTTCTGCCATCTAGATGTGCCACTATTTCGTCCTTAATAATGGACTCAAGCATCTTCCCCACGACTGACGTTAGGCTAACAGGGCGATAGTTCTCCGTTTTCTCCTTCCCTCCCTTCTTGAAAAGTGGGATAACATTAGCCACTCTCCAACCTTCAGGAACTGATCCTGAATCTAAGGAACATTGGAAAATGATTACCAATGCATCCGCAATTTCCTGAGCCACCTCTTTTAGAGCCCTCGGATGCAGACCATCTGGACCCGGGGATTTATTAGCCTTCAGTCCTACCAGTCTACTCATCACAGTTTCTTTCCTAATGTCAATCTGTCTCAATTCCTCTGATATCTTATGACCCTGGCCTATCCATACATCTGGGAGATTGCTTGTGTCCTCCCTGGTGAAGACAGATCTAAAGTATGCATTAAATTCTGTTGCCATTTCCCTGTTTCCCATAACAATTTCTCCCAATTCATTCTTCAAGGGGCCAACATTGTTCTTAACTATCTTCTTTCTCTTCACATAGCTAAAAAAGCTTTTGCTATCCCCTTTTATATTCCTGGCTAGACTGAGCTCATAACTAATTTTTTCTCTCCGTATTGCTTTTTTAGTTAAGATCTGCTGCTCCTTAAAACTTTCCCAATCATCTGTATTCCCATTCATCTTCGCCCTGTCATACTTCTTTTTCTTTAATGCTATACAATCTCTGACTTCCTTTGTCAACCACTGTGGCCCCTTCCCCCTCTTTGAATCCTTCCTTCTCATTGGAATGAACTGCTTTTGCATCTTTTGTATTATGCCCAAGAATATCTGCCACTGCTGATCCACTGTCTTTCCTGCCAGGGCATCCGCCCATTTAACTTTGGCCAGCTCTTCCCTCATGGCTCTGTAGTCTCCTTTATTTAATTGCAACACTGACACCTCTGATCTGCCCTTATCCCTCTCAAATTGTAGATAAAAACTTATCATGTTATGATCACTACTTCCTAATGGCTCCTTTACTTCAAGATCACTTATCAATTCCTGTTCATTACACATCACCAAGTCCAAAATAGCCTCGTTCCTGGTTGGCTCAAGCACAAGCTGTTCCAAAAATACATCCCTTAGACACTCCACAAACTCCCTATCCTGGGGTCCAGCACCTACCTGATTCTCCCAGTTCACCTGCATGTTGAAATCTCCCATAACGACTACATTACCTTTAGCACATGCCAATGTTAACTCCCTAATCAACTTGTACCCAATATCCACGCTACTGTTTGGGGGCCTGTACACAACACCCATTAGGGTCTTTTTACCCTTGCTGTTCCTCAGCTCAATCCACACAGACTCTACTTCCCCTGTTCCCAAGTCACCTCTTGCTAAGGACTGAATCTCATTCCTTACCAACAGGGCCACCCTTTCCCATATTTCTGTCTCTACGATAGCACGTATACCCTGGTACACTCAATTCCCAGGCCTGATCCCCTTGCAGCCATGTCTCCGTTATCCCAACAATATCGTAGTTCCCCATTTTCATCTGAGCTTCAAGCTAATCTGCCTTATTTCTGACTCTACGTGCATTCAAGTATAGAATTCTTAGCCCATTCCTCCTCTCTTTGCTTAAAAGACTGTCTACTGTACCTAACCCAGCTCCTTGAACTTCCATCGGGCTAATTGCACCCTGAATTTTGATGACCTTCTCAAGATTACCCAAACCTTCTACACATTTAATCCCATGCTCCTTCTGACCAACCCTCTGGATCTGGATCCCTGCCCCCTGCACATCTAGTTTAAACCCCCCCCGAGCAGCACTGGCAAACACTCCTGCAAGAATGCTAGTACCCCTCCGGTTCAGATGTAGACCGTCCCTTCGAAACAGATCCCAATGTCCCTGGAACAAAGACCAATTATCCAAAAACCTGAACCCCTCCTTCCTGCACCATGCTCTCAGCCTCGTATTAATGTGCATAATCATTCTATTCTTCGCCTCACTCACACGTGGCACAGGTAGCAATCCCGAGATTGTCACCCTGGAGGTCCTGCCTTTCAGCTTCACTCCTAACTCCCTGAACTCTCTAAGCAGGACCCCCTCACTCACCTTACCTACATCGTTGGTCCCTACATGGACCACTACATCTGGGTTCATGCCCTCGTTCTCAAGAATAGCCTGCACCCGATCTGAGATGTCCTGGACCCTGGCACCAGGGAGGCAACATACCATCCGAGACTCCCGATCTGCCCCACAAAATCTCCTATCTGCCCCCCTAACTATAGAATCCCCTAAAACTATCGCTCTCTTCTCTTCCCTCCTCCCCTTTCTAGTTGAGGGTTCAACCTCTGTGCCAGAGGCAGGACCACTGCAACTCATTCCTGGTAGGTCATCCCCATCAACAGTATCCAGTACGGTATACTTATTGTTAATGGGAATGGCCGCAGGGGTGCTCTGCTCTCTCTGCCTGCTCCCCCTGCCTCTCTGGACCATCACCCATCTGCCTACTTCTTGGTTTTTTGGTGTGACTATGAAAATTACTATGAAAATGGGTGCTTAAAGGAGACAGAGACTCAGTGAGCGGAAACGTCTGCTTCTGTGCTGCACTTTTCACTGAGTCTTTCACACTTCAGTGATGAGTCACTCTGGTTGTCATACATAACGTTTACTTGATGAAAGGAGCCCAAGAAACTGATAAAGAGACCTTTATTATATTCTGGATTCAGGGTTTGACAAAATTTGTTAATATTATTTTATCATTGAAATCAAGATCTATCTATAAAAAATCATGTAATGAATATGAACAAAATTAGAATATACTGTTAGTGTATAAAATAAGTACATATAACTATAATAAGTATAGATAGGATAGACTGTCAGAGCATTTTCTTCCCAATGTAAAAATGTCGAGGAGATGCATTCTAAAGAAATGTGCAAGGGGAGTGGTTGTTGCCTGGAATGGGATGCCAGTGATAGTGCTGGAAACAGATAATAGACCAGCTTTGAAAGGCTGTTAGTCACATGAATATGCATGAAATGGAGGGACATAGATCATGTACAGGCAGAAGGGATTTAGTTTAATTTGGCATTGTGTTTGAAGCAGACATCATGACCCGACGGATGTGATCCCATGTGTACTCTTCTACGGTCCATAGTACAAATTAATTCTAAATTTAATTTAGAGCCTAGCAGATAACTGGAAATAATAGTGTGTAAGTTCTTCCACACATCCTTATACCCAAGTGTACGATTTTACAAGGTGAAAAAAACTCCAGACAAAAATTAAAAAATTTGCTAAAGGTAGAAACATGCTTCAGAAAGGTACATTATATAATACAGCCTGAGGATCCATGCTAAATTCGCTGGATGGATTTTAGGCTCCTGCCCTCCAATTGCACAACGTTATCCAACGGGAGTATATTTGAACACTGAGTGTTGAAAATATTTTTGATGGGAAATCCTGCAAAGCTCCTGAAGCAAAATTTCAGACTTAGTTCCTCACCAAACATTTTGCTTTGGGGCATAAGTGCGAGAATCTCAACTTGTAACCTTGAAACCAGCTTCATTGGGGCTTTTAAAAATAACCAGCATGTGAGACTTCTGCATGATGTATGGTGGAAGTGTTTCTGTTGTCATTCTTGATTAGGATCAGTCCATTCTTTTTGTAAATGACAGATGCGATGTTGAAAACAACACCGCCTGTGTGCTTCAGTTGACAAATAATATTCACACAAAAATCATAGTAACTGACAGCCAACATGTGATGGCCTGGAAAGAAGAGAAATTGTAAATGCTACATTAATTTGATTAATGGTGTTCAAGCTGGTGTGGTGTCATTTGCCTATACATCTTCCAACCCAACTCTCTCATATTATGTTTCATATAATTTACAGATCATTTTTTACAGATCATTTTTATTATTATTAAATCCTCCCTCCCTTCTGTGTAGAGAGTATGAATCAGTTAGAGGCCATAAGTACAAGCCATTGCCAGATATTGTCATTTATGTAGGAAATAAGTAGTTATTTTAGCATTACAGTACATCATCACACATGGTCAGCCTCTTCCTCAGAGGCCCACAGGACAACAACAATAACATCAAGCATCTTCCCTCTTATAGGTCTTAATATGCAGAGACAAATTGTAGTACTTCTATTATTGATCAAGAAATACATTGGCCAAATGAAAATGCACGATTTGCAAGACTGTATGTGTGTGTACAAATTGCACTTATTGTTGGTGAAAATTGTGTCAATAATGAGATTTTCAGAAACGTAGTAAACTGTGTGGTGCACAATAACTAATGCACAGGAGCTGAACCATTTTGAGAGCATGCATCTAAATTCACATTAATCTTTTAAAAAGTTCTCTTGCATACTGTGATAATTTTGAACAATGATCATCACTGATTAATGAATTAGTAATAACAATTATGGACATTTTACGGCAAAAGAGTGAGTTCTATTGCTTATTTACGAGTATTACATTTTTACTATTAATAAAAGTAGAATAGACCAACTGCAATAAATGAAGCAATTCAGAATATGTTCTAAGTTCTAAGTTCAGAGTACATTTATTTTCAAAAGTATGTATACAGCATACAGGATTCAGCTTCTTGAGACAGCCACCAAACAAAGAAACACGATAGAATCCATGTAAAGAAAAAACACACACAACAAGGATCATCAAGTGTTTGGTGAAAAAAAAGAACAAATCAAGCAAGCAACAAAAGGTGAACGAGTAACACACACAGAACATTAAATATCAAACCGGAGAGTCTCCACAGCCATGAGCTGCCGGGGTGAATGAAGCCGGTTCAGGAGATGATGGCTCTGGCCACTGCCACCAAGTCCATTAGTCCAGAGCTGTGTCTGTGTGGCAGAGCCACAGATCCATTTCCGGGCTGAAGCATCTTGATCAAACTGGGCAAATAGGAAAGTGCATTCAGCGCTGAGGACATTACACATCAAACTGCAGCCGAAAGTGAGTCCACAGCTATCAGCCACTGAGGCCATTGAACTTTGCAGTATGGGACCCAAGACTCCTGCACCTTCCGCCGGCCGGTAATGAGAGAGAGACTGGTCAAATGTAGGAAAACGGTACTGAACACCCGTTCATTTTCCACCCCTGTCCTCGTTGATTTTAATCTTGCTTAATGCTTTAATTGGCGTGGAGTAATAGAGTCAACCATGGGTTCATGTTCTGCCATTAGGAGCTGATGTTGCCAATCCAGCCATAGCTGCACTCTTTACTGAATCCCCCAGGAAATTGAGGAAGCACCAGATCTTTGAGATGGCCCAAAAATACATACTTAAAAGGGAAATTACAGGCTGCAATCAATTGCATTTCAGAAATGTAGAAGTAGTTTTGTAAGCTGTCTGCAAGATGTCACCTTTAGTCACTGGCCCAATCTTGCTGGAAAATAATAGATATCATTGATACCTAATAGATAATATCTTAATACATTATCTTTGATTAATGAATTAGTAACAATAATTATGGATGTTTTATGGCAAAAGGATGAGATCTGCTGCTTATTTAAGGGGTTTTACTGTTAGTAAAAATACAACCGACAGATTGAAATAAATGAAGCATTTTAGTCTGCGTGTTCAAAATTAGAGAAAACATCATTTTAAAATAGTATTGCTATTATAAATGTCTACTATCCAAGTATGCTGTATGAGCCAGTCTATGATGATTTCAAAATGTATCATCCAACCTCACGTATTTATCATCCAACATCATGAGTTCCCACAACCATAAAGCTGGCGTCAAGTTGGCGTGAAACATCTCCCGTGAAAACAACTCACTCTTCTCAAGTTCTAAAAAATCATTCACTGCTTTATCTGGCAGTAAACATAATGATGATGTATCTTGTTGTTATGAGTGTGGCTTAAAGAACTGAGGTACAGCATCGCAAGCCACACGCCAACTAAATTTTTTGCATGCCAATTGGGCACCGCTGCCATAGGTTTGTTACCCTTAAACTATTGAGTCAAAACAATTTCTTACTCACTAGCTGAGATGAATAAAGAGATTGGCCAAAATATCCTTTATAACTTACACTTACATCTAGAGAACTCTCTCACTTCTCTTTCACAATCTTGGCAGTGAGGTGCTGCAAAATTTAGCTTACTGCTGCTCTTCAGCCACTCAGAAACAATTCAAAACAAAAGTAGTAACGAAAACTAAAATGTAAAACCAAATGTTAAATATGTACTGGCCTTGCAGCCAATCCACTCTGTCTAAGCTAAGGTGAATTCTGCCAGGTCAGAGCACAATAAAAACACATGAGCAGCTAACTGCTGAAGGCAGGATGACAACTGTACTCCAGCAGAAATTCCAAAACTACTGAGGTTATGTGGGCAAATGCCAAGATTCTTCTGTAAATACCTATATGAAGGGCTGATTTTGTCTGATTATGAAAATAATCACTATATTATTGTTACTAGGTGCTGGCATATTATGCTGGAAGTGGATTACATCCTGGAGTTTACGCATGCACTATCACATATGGATGTCTTAAACTCTCTCATATCTTCAGCAGGCTCTGTGGAGTCCAGCATTAGAAAGCAATCTTGGTGAAATATTTAAAATCACATGGGGGAACTACCTCATGGACCCTGCCTGGTCAGGCCTGTAACAGGATCAAATCCCTCAATGATTTCAACGGGGAATTTGAGCACAGAATTAGAAGGCTAAGTGAAAAGTAACTTCTGTTTCTAAAATAGCATTACATTTGTGTATTTATTTCTACATATGTTGATTATAGGAGAAATTAGATAAATCAATTAAAATGTTATAATTTTTATTATTTTGATGGCTTAGTTTAATTTTAATTGGGTTTGAATTCTTCAAGGCATGAGAAACACTTGAACCAATTGCCGATATTACAGCTGGTGGGGAAGATGCACCACGCATTGTTGCTGTTGAGGTAACAGCACTGGATTCTGGGATATTTCAGCCCTGTCTTAGTTCTGAATCAAGACAATCCAAGCAGAGGCTGACCACCAGCAGTGACACAGCTCAGCAAGTTCACACCCAATTTTTTATCGTCTTGAAGCTGTTAAAGTTCCTTGCTTTTGAAAACACGTTACTGCATGATTCTTGACTATGCTGACTGGCAGAACATAATATCAAAATTTAAAGTCAAAACACAGATTTTTCAAATGGCGTTCTAAAGCAAGCTATTATTTTACACACCATGCTGAGATCTAATAATTAAAATGTCTTCATTCCCAGTTTGACTGGGTAAATGTCGATGAACATTCCATCTTATTATTTCATTAAAAAATGACTACCACTCACATTCCGGGAATCAGAAAAGGATCAAACCTGAAACATGTCCAAATTCCTTTTTCTATTTGTTCAGTTTAGTTTTACTTATCCTTTGTTTCTTTTTGTTTTATTCAGTATCCTTTTTCTGTTGTCTATCTATCTCACACATTTGCAGACATGCACTTTCTGTTCCAGTGCCACTGGAATAAGGTTCTTTTGATTTGTTCTCTTTATTTCATTTCAATTCAATTCATTTTGTTTACTCATTCATTCATTCATTTATTTATCTATCTATTTATTTAATAATTCAATGGTAGTGTAATTAGGGATTAATTTTAATATTTTGTTTGATTATTACCTGTGACCATCTAGTAGCATGAGGTTAATGAGTGAATACAGTATAGAAGCAATACCTGAGAACTTATGAGGCAAAATATACTCAGTTGGAGGAATGAGAATTCGGGACACAAGGCAGCATGAAAATGGAAGTCCGAGAATAGAACTGGTCAAGTTTACTTTTAGTAATGCAGAAACAAATATTCTGAATTTTAATCTGTTAATAGATATTCAAAATAACATGTTGGCTACTATATTGTGCACAAGATATAGAATGTCCAATAAGGTAATTTTGCATGCATGATGGATAAAGTAAATAAATCCACTGGAGAGAAGTAATAGGAATCAGGATTTTGGGCCATAAGATTTTACCTGAATTGAAATATTAAGGGATGATAAAGTGGAAAAAGTAGGGTCACGGGACAAGTTGACAAGACATACTTATTGTGTATTTACCATTTCAGTAATATTTGGGTAATATTGCAAATATATTATTTAAATTAAGCTTCCTTTATTGTTGGTCTCACATTCCTGGCTCCCTTGTTTTCCTTTCAATTAGTTTTTATATTTTGGAGTTACAAAATGTAACAGTGTCAACCAGGTAATCTTAAATCAACCTGAGGCATCTACCTAGCAAAAAGCCTTTTTGTTGGCTTTGTGGAACAGTCCATGTTCCAAGCCTATACGGGTATCCGTCCCCCTCTTTTCCTTTGCTACATCGACGACTGCATTGGCGCTGCCTCCTGCACGCATGCTGAGCTCGTTGACTTCATTAACTTTGCCTCCAACTTTCACCCCGCCCTCAAATTTACCTGGTCCATTTCCGACACCTCCCTCCCCTTTCTTGATCTTTCTGTCTCCATCTCTGGAGACGGCTTATCTACTGATATCTACTATAAGCCTACAGACTCTCACAGCTACCTGGACTATTCCTCTTCCCACCCTGTCTCTTGCAAAAATGCTATCCCCTTCTCACAATTCCTCTGTCTCTGCCGCATCTGCTCTCAGAATAAGGCTTTTCATTCCAGGACGAAGGAGATGTCTTCCTTTTTTAAACAAAGGGGCTTCCCTTCTTCCACCATCAACTCTGCTCTCAAACGCATCTCTCCTATTTCTCTCACATCTGCCCTCACCCCATCTGCCCACCACCCCGCTCGGGATAGGGTCCCCCTTGTCCTCACCCACCACCCCACCAGCCTCTGGATCCAACGTATATTTCTCCGTAACTTCTGCCACCTCCTACGGGATCCCACTACCAAGCACATCTTTCCTTCCCACACTTCTGCTTTCCGCAGGGATCATTCCCTATGCGACTCCCTTGTCCATTCATCCTCCCCCATCCCTTCCCACCGATCTCCCTCCTGGCACTTATCCTTGCAAGCGGAACAAGTGCTACATCTGCCCTTACACTTCCTCCCTCACCACCATTCAGGGTCCCAGTCTGTCCTTCCAGGTGAGGCGACACTTCACCTGTGAGTCGGCTGGTGTGGTATACTGCGTCCGGTGCTCCCGGTGTGGCCTTTTATATATTGGTGAGACCCGACACAGACTGGGAGACCGTTTCGCTGAACACCTACATTCTGTCCGCCAGAGAAAGCAGGATCTCCCAGTGGCCACACATTTTAATTCCACGTCCCATTCCCATTCTGATATGTCTATCCATGGCCTCCTGTACTAAGATGAAGCCACACTCAGGTTGGAGGAACAACACCTTATATACCGTCTGGGTAGCCTCCAACCTGATGGCATGAACATTGACTTCTCTAACTTCTGCTAATGCCCTTCCTCCCCTTCTTACCCCATCCTTTTTTTTGTTTTCTTTCCCTCCCTCCCCTTTTTTTTCTTTCTCTCTCTGCCCATCACTCTGCCTGTTCTCCATCTCCATCTGGTGCTCTCCTCCCCCTTACTTTCTCCCTAGGCCTCCCATCCCATGATCCTTTCCCTTCTCTAGCTCTGTATCTTTTTTGTCAATCAACTTTCTGGCTCTCAGCTTCACCCCATCCCCTCCAGTCTTCTCCTATTGTTTTGCATTTTCCCCTTCCCCTCCTACTTTCAAATCTCTTACTATCTTTCCTTTCAGTTATTCCTGATGGAGGGTCTCGGCCTGAAACATTGACATTGCTTCTCCCTATAGATGTTGCTTAGCCTGCTGCGTTCCACCAGCATTTTTTTTGTGTGTGTACCCAGAGTACCTGTTGAAGTGCAGTGAGACATACGAGTTTAAAAAAAAGTGCAGTGAGATGTTCAAATTAGAAAGGATAGCTCAATATGTGCTTCTTCACAAGGGGAGAGACATGTTGAGTTAAACAAGTGGCAGAAAACAGATTAAAGTTGCAGCTTCGTAAACAGTGAGTATGGATGAAAATAAGCACAAATTTTAAAAACACAGAAATGGCTGTCTACATTGGAAAGATAGTTACATTTGATTGCACAAGATATAACTGGAATATATATGCTGAGTGATTTGACCAGTATTTTAAACAAATGGAATAGCTAATGGGAAACAAGTACTGTACCAGTTTTGCCAAGTGTATTGGGTAGAAAAGCATACAGTTTGTTTAGAACTTTGACTACTTCAACCAAACCAGCCAAAATGAGCTTTGCTGATACTGTGAAATTATTGCAGGAACATTTGGAACCAATTGGTAATTGTAGAACATTTTAGGTTTCATAAGTAAAATAAAAAGGAAGGGAATCTATTTTAGAGTATGTGGCTGAATTGAAGAGGTTGTCTGAACATTGTCTGTTTAGTGACGACCTTAATGATACACGCAGGGATCATTTAGTTGTGGAATCTTACAAGAAAGCATTCAAAGACTGAAGCGCAGTATACATTTTAAGGAACAGTTAAGATAGCTGTATCAATGGAAACAGTAGACAGAGATACAATTTAGTTGCAGTCAGGAATGAAAGTGAGTGTGAACAAACTTTTAATATCTAAACAAAATCCATCCTGGCCAAACAAATTGTCTTACTGTTGTGGCAGGGGCTGACATATACCAGACCAATGTAGATATAAAGGTGCAACTTGCAGAAAATGCAATAAAGTGATGTCAAACAGACAAAAATAAATGGACTGCACAGGGAAGAGAAAGAGATAAAAAGTCAAGCTGTAATTGCAAACAGTACTAATAAGCATGCTGCTGATGAAAAATCTGACAGTGATGAAAGGGTTTCAGGACTGTGTAGCAATGTGATTTACAATGTGAAAACTAACAATAGAGAAGCAGTATAGTTTACACCAAAACTGAATGGCAAATTAATTAAAATGGAATTGGACACTGGCTCAACTGATTCAGAAATTCCAAAACATGAGTTTGAATGGCATTTCAAAGATACTAAACTGAAGCCTGTGGATATCCAGTGGAAGACTTATGCTGAAGAAATAATAACTCCTGTGAGAATGACATTTGTAACAGTGAAGTACGACAACCAACAAGCCACATTAGACTTTTATGTGATAAAAACAGAAGGGCCAGCATTGCGGGGGCATGATTGGCTGAGACAACTACAACTGATTGGAGATCCATCCACCATTTGCATGTCACATCCCCTATGATAGAGTTAAGTGAAAGTGAATTAAGTTAGTTACTGGATGATGCCACAACTGTTTTCATGCTGTACATCATGAACAGTTGCCCAACAGAGGGCAAACAGGTTTTGCTGGCAATTTTGATGCCTCTGATTGGAAAGTATATTAGACTAAGGAAGGACCATGCTGCTCAGAAGAATCATGAAAGTGATGAAAGGAGTGGTCCAACTATAACAGTTTTTGTGGGCAACTTATCTGAGAAGGCTTCTGATATGCTAATCAGGCAGTTATTTACAAAATAAGTCTTGCTTTAAACTGGAAGAGAATTCAAGGAGCTTCAGGAAAACAGCAAGCATTCATTTATTGTGAGCATAAAGAACCAGAATTTACTCTCCCTGCATTAATGTTACTGCATGAACTTCAAGTGGGAGACAAACAGCTGCTTGTAAAAGCAGATGCAAAGATCAGAGCCCAGCTGGATGAATGGAAGGCCAAAAATAAAGGAGTCGATAGAGATATGAAAACAGAGGATTTGTCAGATGAATTTGTGGATAAAGAAAACATGAGGAGTGATTAGATTGTATAGAGAGCAACAGAAGGATTTGTAAGAGAATACTCCCGTGAACTAAATGCACCTTCCCAAGATCAAGATGATCATCCTGAAAAAATACAAAAAAGGAAAAGAAAGAGGAGGATGTCAAAAGTGGTATGGAAATGGAGGAGGATAAATAGGACCAAATTTCTGGAGATATTCACAAGAAACTAGAAGAAGAAAAAGGAACATAAGTAAAAGAAAGACAAGTAGTTGAAAAGGAGAGAAGAGGTGGAGAAAAAGAACATGAGCAATAACAAGAAAATTGCAAAAGAGAGAAAAAACATGAGAGAAAAAAACAGGGTAAACAGAGAGAAAGAAGCAGGGACCAGGTAAGGAACAAGGATTGAAAGAGATCTAAAGAGAAATGCTGAGAAAAGAAGAAAGGTATCCAGAGCTGTAAGAAACACTTCCTGCAGTCTTAGAGTCAACTCCTACAACCAGCACGGAGGAGGCCCAACCCACAAGTCTCATCTGCCAAGTAGGAAAGATGTTACCATGCAAGAATAAGAAATCCTCCACAGAGCTTAAACCTTTAAAATTTACTATGCTGTGGATGTCTGTAAAGTAATTGTACTATATAGTATACTGTATATATAGTATATGTATATAAGTTGAGATGCATTCTATATTGAGTTGGAATTCATGTATTGAATGTTATGTATTTAGTATTTCATTTATATTTGAATATATTTATAGAGGAGGAGAAGCTTTGGAGAGACAACTGTGCCTAATGGTGACTCCTTTGCTTGCATCTTTGGAAACAGCTCTATTTCTATCTTTAATATCTCTATTTTTCCCTTCCAGGGTTCTCTGAAGACCTTGACCTGTAGTTACATGCTGTCTTCAGTTCTTTGCAGGAATGGGACCTGCTCTCGGAATCTCACAACTGGTCAAGCCAAGAATGCGGCTTAGAAGATACGCGTGCCTTCGGAGTTTCAGGGTTTTGTGGCTCTGGAGGTGGGTGGACTCGCGGTTGGAGACTCTGCAGGAAATCAGTGTGTCATGGGAGATGGAAAGTCTCCGGCTGTGTGCCCAGAGCCTGAGTTCTTTGGGCACTGAGCTTGGAAAAAGCGACACAATGGACTTTTAACATCGTAAATCAGCGAGTAGTTTGTTATGTCTCCCTTCTTGCTGTGAAATGGAGTCTACTCTTTTTCCATTATAAGGGGGGGGGAGAAGAGAGAAGAGGAGAAGAAAAAGAAAAAAGAGAGACAGAGAGAGAGAGAGAGAAAGAGAGAGAGAGAGAGAGAGAGAGAGAGAGAGAGAGACTGTGGTATGTCGAATACCAGGTGAATGAGTGAATGAGTAGTTATGGGGTAATGCAAGTCTGTGTCTTTATTGATGCTTTGCTGTGCACTTGAATGCTCAGTAGGGGGACGTCAATGCTTTTTTTGCTGGTGGGGGAGGGGGATCGTTGCTTTGCTGCTGCTTGTGCATGGGAGGGGGAGCTGGGGGGGCTTTGGGGTTCCTACATTTAAGTGTCATTCATTCTTTGGGCATTCCACCATTTTCGTGGATGGTTTTGAAGAAAAAGAATTTCAGGATGTATATTGTATACACTTCTCTGACATTACATGTACCTTTGAAACCTTCAATATTGTAAATATATTGTTGGATTAAGCATTCTTTGTTGTTTCCATAATGTACTGCAGGTTATATATAAAAGTAAGTAAATGGCATGCATCATTATGCTGCCACATCATACTAGTGCACCTTGCTTAAAGCAAAAACAAAGTTAGACTCACATTCCTGGCTTTATTGTTTTCCTTTCAATTAGTTTCTATGTTTTGGAGCTACAAAATGTAACAATATTATTCACAAATTTACAAGATGAATTTGAATGCAAAGAGAACAGAAGTTTAAAGAGTTATGTTTTTAGCCTTGTATGAATTTCAAAGTTCTGACTAGTACAGCTCCATAAGAGAAACAAATACATAGATGAAAAGGACTGAATTATGTTGCACTATTGCTTAGGGAGCATAAATATTTTACTCTAAAACTGCATCTTTGCTAAATGGTGGTTAACTTATTCAAATATGGACCTGAGCTAGAAGGGTTGAGACAGTCACAAGAAGAAGCCATGGAAAATGTAGCCATACCCACCCATATGTTATACTCGAAACATATGTCTGATTTGTTTACAAGTACGTTGTGCAGCTGTATTGGTAATTGATTAAACTGTTTTAAAGCTTTTTTGTTGAAGCTGAATTGCGTTAAAAATCATGATATAAATTACAATAATCAAAATGATTTTGATATCAATGCTACCATACTTCATGGATAGAAGAAACTAGTTTTAGAATGACACAGAATTACCAGAATATAGGATTCCGTGTATACTTAATGCAGTAATTTTTTCAAAAAATCCAAATGTAATGTAGCTATTGTATCTTTTATCTTTTTAACTGTGTTCTTTCAGTTGTTATCAATAGTTTTAAGTTACTTTATCCTTGTACTCAGCAGTCACACTAGAATTTTAAAAAAGGTGAAAATATGAAAGCAGGTTGCAAAAATTTGGTTTGTATGCCTTCGAATATAGAGTTGAATTGAAGTGTTTAAAATGCTACTTGCGTGTATATGACAACAGAATGTAATTTTGATCATATATATCATTTCCACACTAAAAATGGATAAACATAATGTGGTCGACTCCATATTTAGTGGCCTATTCCCCATCAGCAGGGACATGCTGGAAGGAATCATAAATAGGCTAGCAAGTGACATTCATGCAACAAAAACCTTTTCATTGATCTATGTTCTGCCAGAACCATTTTGCTCCAGCCCTTGTTATGTTGTGTCTCAGGACAGACAGCCAGAGGAGATATGAGAATAGCTGCAATCAACATCAGGCAGCATTTGACTCAGTATGGCATCAAGAAGCCAATCAAAATTGAGGCCAGTGGAAGTCAAGAGGAAAATTTCCCTGCATTTTCTACTTAATGATGCTTAATGATCCTGGGATTTGATTTGACTGAACAGCTATAGAATACTGTATATTGCACATTATTAACCTTAAGAAGCCTTTACATGAACACAGTGAAATTTTAACTCACTTGTTATCAGTGGTCATTAATCTACTTTTTATCAAGAAAACTACTTTGAATAGAGCTAAACATGAGTGTCATTATACCACCTTTAACTCACACTACTCTCTTCTTGGGATTATAAGCACAGTAAATATAGCTACAAATGGACAGCTGCATTTATGCTGATTTGCTTTCAATTTTGTGTTTTTGAAGTAAGTGTGGTCCAAGTGAAGCTTACTTAGTAAATCCTATTAATCATTGTGATTACTTTAAGATGATAGTTTGATGATTCTTTCACTGCATGCCAACTGCAGTCTGATTGCAAATTTTGTAAAATGGAACACATTGAAGTTCTATTTCCTTGGATAGGTTAAAGCAATTTCTTGATAGCAAAGTCCCAGATAAAACAATGTTTTCTTGTTAATATAAAAAAATACAACTGCTAATTGAGAGTTCAAAACAGTTTAACTATTCATACATGACTCTGAGGTCTTTTATAATATGGTCATTAACATTACATGATACATGGCATGATTAAAATTGTTAAACAACAGCTAGTTTTGGTGCATTTCATTACAAGTTATTTTTTTAATGTGTTGAAAAAGCAAATTACTAAACACAATCAAAAGCAAAGAGGTTAAAGGATTTTGTGGAAGTAAGAGAGAAGCTGTTTATATGCAATAGTAGCATTTGATTATTCTTTCATGCTTTTCTCAGTTAAATAACATGTAAAACATACGTACTATTATTTAGGGATCCTAAAGAGTTAGGCAGTTGGTACCATCTCATTGTAACTCCATTGTGAAAATAGTGGCACACCTGTCTTTTGAAAGTGCAATTCCATAACCAATAGTTTGGGCCAAAGTAGTAACTTTACGTTCTCTGCTAAAAATACTGGGCTAAATTCAGCTGAGATTCTTAGTGCACCATTTGGAAATTGCGAGCTGCCAGGCAACCCTTGGCAATCAATCATCCTTCACCTATCACAATTACTCATCTATAAAGTTATTTCCTTTTAGCAAAACCTCAACTGTCATATTGCTTTCTGCTATTACCAAAAATTATAGAAATCCTGGTGACAAGTCTTCTTATGTCAATAACCAAAGCTCAGGACAATGAGAAAACTAACAGTAAACACACACAAAAGGCTTGTGAAAGTTTAAGTAACATCTGGAGGGAGAAAATAGAAGGCCTAAGCTATTTACCTATGAAATCAGTGAGGCTTTTCAAAACCTGCCATGGGCTTGGTGCCCAGAAAATCAACAGCCTAGATATATGCAAAGCCGATCCCTGCCACTTGTAATTATGCAAACTGAGTTCCAGCCTTTTCAAACTACAGATTATCAGCCAAATACATAGTTCAGCCAAAACTAACACGTATACAGCAGAATTAATCTGTGCCAGAATTCCTGATCTCCATCAGCTTCCGAGGAAATAGTTCTGTTGTCCCTCTAATTTTCCTATCCATACAGCAAGGCTTGTGATAAGTTTTTTATATTACTTCTTTTAGGTTCTTATCACCTTGTCCTTTAAATTATCTCTATTTCTTTCCACATTAATCCTTTATGTCAATCTCATCAAGTAAGGATAGGCCTTTTCATAATGCACACAAAATTGTAAATCTCTTTTTTACTTGATCAAGTGAACGTGATGTGCAGATATAGGATTTTAATAGAGTTTAATTACATTATACATTAATCAATTACATTCTTATTAACATGTTGTAATCCAGTTTATTTTAGCAACAGTCACTTGAAAGTTAATTGGATTTATCCTGCCAATATAATTAAGTCAGTAACAGTGGTAAACTGGTATTCAGAATGCCATGAAGTGAAATCAGTATTGACAAACTGCAAAGATGAGAATCTAAGTCTGGGATTACATCATGCAAGTATTGATATTGAGAATTTGATTCAAAGATGTTTCTGAAAATTGTTAAAATGACAAAAATCCATGATAGTCACCAATTTCCTCAATTAAGACTCATAATTTTTGTGGTAAACTCATACCATCAACATATCTGGGCTGGGAATCTCAGAGGCCTGTACAAAGCAGGCATTTACATAATTACTTGCAATTTTAATAAATTAGAGGTTTTTTTGCAACAGGCTGCCTAACTCAATTTTCACAGTGGAAACTGTTAAATTAATCCCATAAGACAAGACAATATAGAGCAGAAATTGGCCTTAGTGTGGCTAATTTCAAAATGAAAAGTAGGAGTTGATGAGATTAATTCTGAATCTCAGGTCACTGAAATAAGCATTAGTTATCATTAAAAGTACCAGTCACAAGCCTACTGCATATTTTATAAGTTAAATTTTATTTAAAAATGGGCAAGGCTTCAACCAGGTCTATAGTCTATACCAGATGCTTAACTAGGAATAAAAAAAATGAGAAATGTGAAAACTATGAGAGACCACTGAATCAACATACAAATATATTAATTTTCATACTTATCTATTGGACATCGCAATCTCCCATTCCCTTGGTTCATTTATTTATATATGATATAGGCATCACTGGCAATCCTAGCATTTATTGCCCATCTCTAAGTGCTGTTCTGAAGGTGATAGTGATACACTTTATTGAATCTCAGCAGTTCCGTTGGTGTAGTCACTTTCTGCTGTTCTTTAGGGGAGCATGATCTAACTGTAGATGCATTGAAGATGCATGTCAGCAAAGTGTGATACCCCAGAATAGAAATATACATGTGTACCTTTCTAATACTAGATTTAAAATCATCATCTTCCAGTTTAAATACCTCACAGCTCCAGCAACTCAGGTTCAATCCTGACCAAGTAATCTCGCTAAAAAGCAACAGATTTAATGATGTTTGCTGATTTATCTTATAATTCAGAGTTACTGGGCCTTATGATTATCCTCTTATAATTCTTCTGACTGTTAAGATGAGTATGTCAACATTATTACATAATACTGAACTAGTACTCTATATATTTAAAGTTAAATTAATTTTCATATAAAATTTATCAGTCTGGAAGTGAATTAACTACACTACATTTCTAAGAGTGGCAAATACACATTGATTGTAGATATAAGTTAATTGATGACCACATGGCTCAAGTGCAGAATTGATTTTATGTAATAACTTGTGACATGAAATATGCTGCTTAAAAGAATAATGAAAGAATAAAATTAATCAGTAGGTTATGACAAGTGTCAGAGGTCATGGAAAGTGACTGAGTGGAAACAGGTCCTTCAGCCTACTGAGACTGCACCGAGCATCAACAATTACTTCAGCCAGGGGTTCCCAACTTTTCCTATGTTGTGAACCCCTGGCATTAACTGAGGGGTCCATGCAGCCGAGGCTGGGGACCCCTGATTTAGGCTAATCCTATATCAAACCCATTTTTATTATCCACATATTTGTACAAACTCCTTACAGATCCTTCACTCACTTACACAGCCGCACCAATTTACAGTGACCATTTGGGATATGAACATGCACATCATTGTGATGTGGGAGGAAACTGGAGCATCAGGAGAAAACACATGCAGTCATATGATGAATGTGCAAACTCCATGCACCCAGTTTCAGGACTGAAGCTCAATTTAAAGCACTGGAAGGCAGTGGCTCAACTGGCTGTGTCTCTGCTGATTTGCTGTCAGCATTGATAAAAAGGTCTCCAACAAGGCAGTTACATGCCCAGCTTACATGTGGAAACTGGTGTTTATGAACAAGAAGAACTCATGTGTGCAATTTGAAAGGATGAGCAATAACTTCAGTTCAATTTGTAGAAGCAATGGTAGGCTGCAGTTGCTAAACTTGTTTGCAATCAGTGTCACATGAAGTGTGGCAAAAGTAAGAAATGTGAACTCTAATCTAAGCATCAGCCAATGCATTTTA
Organism: Hypanus sabinus; assembly: GCF_030144855.1. Lineage (NCBI taxonomy): Eukaryota > Metazoa > Chordata > Chondrichthyes > Myliobatiformes > Dasyatidae > Hypanus > Hypanus sabinus. The sequence goes on along the minus strand of NC_082711.1, from coordinate 72,937,314 downwards.
TTCATAAAAATGGTGACTTTGTAAACTTTGCTTCCATGCAGAATCATAGGTAAAATGGGACAAAGGCTTGCAGTGCAGGATGACAAATTAGAAGATGTAGGTTGAGTGAGAAAGGACTCTTTCAGGCACATAGTAAAATTAAAAGTGCATTGCAAAAGGCAGTCAATATAAAATAGATGCCAATTTTTATGCTTCATAATCTTTCCAGGTTACTACAAAGGATATTTATAGTTTTGGGAGACTTTAAGTACTCTAAACCCTAGGGAATCTGAATCTTGCAATTCCCCAGTCCACTCTTCTGCTCTCACCCTCAACTCCACATCTTACGGCATATTCCATTGCAGCCCCAGCTGATGAAACACTTATCCATCAGCTCTTCATTTCACACCACCTAGTGACTAGAGGCATCTTCTCAGATGAAGCAGTGATTCAATTCCACTTCATCCAGTTGAGTGTACTGCATTCAATATTCACAGCATGCTCTCCTCGAAGCTGGAGAAACTAGATGCAGAATGGATGATTGCTTTGTGGAAGAACTTCCTGTTGCCAGCCACTTTAATTTTCCATCCATTTGCCACATCTTGATCTGCAGTCTCTTGCACAGCTACAAAGAGACCAACGTTCATTTGAGGAGCAGGACCTCATTTTTCATTGGCCAATTGCAGCACTCTGAATTCAACCTTGAATGCTACAACTTCAGAAAACTTGAATTCTCTGTCTGTATATGTTTTTCATCTGTGATAATTTGTTCATCCCTCTTTATTATATGTTTATTCTCTCTTTGGAAGTGAAGGATAAGCACTGCCTGACCTGCTAGGCATGACTTTGTACTCTGCATTTTGCAACTTCCCCATTCTTCACACTCTCTAATTGTCCACTTCATCCATTGACCACATTACAGTAGACCTCTCGGGCCACACCACTATCAGAGACATCCCCGCCTTTTTACCTCTTTATCTTCCTCCTTCCCAGTAAGACATGCTGAATATATCCAGCATTTTCTGATTTTATTTTCGATTTACAGCAGCTTTAGACCTTTCGATTTCAGGGATTTTGAACACAGAGAAAACTGATGAGCAAAATAACATGGCATCCTAAGGATTTTGAGGCCTTATCGTGCACACTTCCAATTACAACAAACATATTGCCTTGAAGATGACACATTTGAATACTGAAATATTCTATAACTGAAACTGATTTTTCTTCCTGAAAATACAGTTGGTACATGGCCAAACATGGAGGCCTGTGTAAAATTATAGCATTTTTATTTTGCAATAGTTTGCTGAGACCTCCATCATTGAGTTATTACATCAGCTTCAAGGGTTATCCACATAACCATATAACATATAACTATTACAGCTCGGAAACAGCCCTTCTAGTCCGTGCCGAATGCTTACTCTTTTCATCCTTCCTCTTTATTGTCGTCTGAGGCCCCTGAACAAGACAAGAATATGCCTGACAGGAACATGCCAACCCCCTCAAAATCACTAAACACACCACTTTGATTTTTGTAAAATTCTCTTACTTCTCTGGAACTGCCTGCCAGCTCACAGTTGAATGGGTCTCCAAAATCAAGTCAAATCAAGTCACTTTTATTGTCATTTCGACCAAAGCTGCTGATACAGTGCACAGTAAAAGTGAGACACCATTTTTCAGGACCATGGTGTTACATGACATAGTACAAAAAACTAGACTGAACTAGGTAATAAAAAAAAAACAACACAGAGAAAGCTACATTAGACTACGGACTTACACAGGACTGCATAAAGTGAACAAAAACAGTGCAGGCATTACAATAAATAATAAACAGGACAGTAGGGCAAGGTGTCAGTCCAGGTTTCGGGTATTGAGGAGTCTGATAGCTTGGGGGAAGAAACTGTCACATAGTCTGGTCATGAGAACCCAAATGCTTTGAAGCCTTTTCCCAGATGGCAGGAGGAAGAAGAGATTGTATGGGGGTACATGGGGTCCTTCATAATGCTGTTTCCTTTGCAGATGTAGTGTAGTGTAAGTGTCCGTGATGGCTGGAAGAGAGACCTCGATGATCTTCTCAGCTGACCTCACTATCCAGTGCAGGGTCTTGTGAACTGAGATGGTGCAATTTCTGAACCAGGCAGTGAAGCAGCTGCTCAGGATGCTCTCAATACAACCACTAGAATGTGATGAGGATGGGGGGCGGGGGGAATGGACTTTACTCAGCCTTCGCAAAAAGTGGAGACGCTGCTGGGGTTTCTTTGCTATGGAACTGGTGTTGAGGGACCAGGTGAGATTTTCCGCCAGGTGAATACCAAGAAATTTGGTGCTCTTTACGATCTCTACCGAGGAGCCGTTGATATTCAGAGGGCAGTCTCTTTTGTTTTGTTCACATTAAGAGACAGGTTGTTGGCTCTGCACCAGTCCGTTAGCTGCTGCAACTCCTCTCTGTAAGCCGACTCGTCGTTCTTGCTGATGAGACCCACCATGGTTGTGTCATCGGCGAACTTGATGATATAGTTCGAGCTGTGTGTTGCCGATTATGACAAAATGACCACAACAGATCAATCCATACCATCCAACCTTTAATAGAATTTTAGTGAATGCCCCTGTTTCTCACATGTACTGAGTACCAATATAATTTGCTCCTTTGGTGGGTGCAGCTTGGCTGCAAGGGCCAATCACTGTGAAAGCACTTGCCATGAGCTGCAATAGTTTGGAATGTCAGAGGAGCATCAAGGACACCAGTGAAGTTGCAGTGGAGAGTTCCCAGATACGTCATCCTCAGAGAAGACAGCCAATCCATATTCCAGCAGTCAGAACGCAACTCTTATTTTTCTGGATAATGCTTCGGGAAATTTACTAGTTGTTTGGAGCTTGGATTGGTGGAGTGTTGTGATACCAGCAAAATCCTTATAAGCACTGGCAATCAAAACCATATCAGCCACAAACTGAGTTTGTCAAGCTGACACTCAGAAAGAACACTTTGAAATGACAGCACAGGTATATGGAATGAAAGAGCTGTTATGATTCTTATAAAGTGCTTTCAGATTTAAATGTCTCAATGGCAGTTTATTTTGACCTATTTTTCCATTATTTGTTTTATTGATGGTTTTTTAAAACAAATAACACTGAAGATTAAATGACATATTTTGTGAAACAGTGTGATAAAAACTGAATACTAGGAAAGAACATTGCCACCACACAATGGAAGTAAAACACAAAACCAGTTTAAATTATTATATCTGCTGAAAGTTAACCTGGAAATCTCCCATCCACAGCCAGCAAACATATTGTTCCCTTACCCCATACTGCTTGTTCCCACCTCCAATCCAAGATCCACAAACCTGACTGGCCAGGTAGGCCCCACACCTCTGCCTGCTCCTGTCCTACTGAATTTATGTCTGTATAGCATACCTTAACTCCATTCTATCCCCCTTGCTTCAATACCTTCTCACCTACATCCACAACACTTCATATGGTCTCAATCTCCTCAACAACTTCCAATTCCCTCTCCCAGACTAACTCATTTTCACCGTGGATGTCCAGTCCCGATATACTTCTATCCCCATTCAAAAAGGCTTTAACGCTCCCAGTTTACTTCTGAACAAAAACACAATCAGTTCTCATCCACCACCACCTTCCTCCATTTGGTCCTCACTCTCAACAATTTCTCCTTCAGTTCCTCCCACTTACTGCAAACTCAAAGGGCAGCCATGGCCTCCAGCTATGACTGCCTTTTTGTTGGCCATGTGGAGCAATCCATGTTCCAAGCTTTCCCTGGTAATGCTCCCAACTCTTTCTGTGCTACATTGACGCTGCTTCATGCACCCATGCTGAGTTTGTCAATTTCATCAACTTTGCCTCCAACATCCACCTTGCCCTTAGTCCACTTGGTCCATTTCTGACATCTCTCTCCCCTTTCTCAATATTTCTGCCTCTACCCCTGGAGACAAACTGTCTACTGACATCTTCTATAAACTACCGATTCCCACAACTTCTTGATGCTGCCCTTGTCTGCATCTCCTTCTTTTCCGGGACATCCACACTTGCCCGATTGTCCTGCTGCCTTAACAAGGATAGAGTTCCTCTTGTCCTAACTTACCACCCCATGATCCTCCATGTCCAACACATCATTCTCTGTAAGTTCTGTCAGCTTCAGAAGGGATCCTCCCATCAAACACTCTCTGCTTTCCACAGGGATCACTCTCTCTGTGCTTCCCTTCTCTTCCCTTCCACACTATCCACATATCCCTACAAGTGATTGAAATCCTACACCTGCCCATTCCTATCCTACCTCATTTCCATTCAGGGCCCCAAACAGTCCTTCCAGGTGAGGCAACACTTCACCTGTGAAACTGTTGGGGTCATTTACTGTATCCAGTGCTCCCAAAGTGGCCCCCTCAACATTGGTGGGACCTGACGTAAATTGGGGGGGACTACTTTGTTGAACACCTATGTTCCATCTGCAAAAGCTCAATTTCTTGGTGGCCAACCATCTAAATTCCTATCTCCATTCCCATGTTATTCCATGCCCTCCTCTTGTGCCATGATGAGGGTGGAGGAGCAACACCTCATATTCTGTCTAGGTAGCCTCCAAATTGATGGTGTGAGTATCTATTTCTTCTTCCGGTAAAAAAATAATTCCTTCCCCTTCGCTCTTCTTACCTCTTCTCCTTACTTGCATATCACTTGCCCCTGGTGCCCCTCCTTCTTCTCTTTCTCCTGTGGTCTATTCTCCTCTCCTATCAGATTCTTCTTCTCCAGCCCCTGACACTTCTCACCCACCTGGCTTCAACTATCACCTTCTCGCTTGTCCTCCTTCCCTTCCCCCCAACTTCTTTTATTCTGGTGTCTTCCCCTTCCTTTCCAGTCTTGATTAAGGGTCTCAGCCCAAAACATCAAATGTTTATTCATTTTTATAGATGTTGCCTGACCTGCTGAGTTCCTCCAGCATTTTGTGTGTGCTACTTCCAAATGACTTTCAGAATAAATTTTGCTATAATATTATGAGTCGCTAATTAAATTGATTTGATGCCTTTTTTTTTGTTATTGTATGGCTAATGTTTTTCTGTGCTATGTGCATCTCAACAAGTCATAGGATTCAACCACTGATTATAATCTGATATTGTAAAATAAGCATACATTAGATACAATTGTTTCTGAAATATATTGCAGAAAGTATTAGTGGTCATGATCCAAGTTGTTCAGTCCTTATTGCTAGATGATAGAGATTCTGTTTTAAGTGAGATGAAAATTATAGACACATGGCATGGCAAGCAAAATGTATATTTATAATGGGAAACAGCCTTCTTTATGCAGATCATTATTTATATGATTAATACAGAAAATATAATTATAGTAACTGTTTAACACACTGGATTAGAAATTGGCTTGGGCTTGAATATGAAGAAAGCAATTCTTCAAGGATGAATTAATCTTTCCAGGAGAAAGTGGATTTTGCTTGAAAGTTTCAACAACAGAAGGATTCAAAATACCAGAAAATCGGAACCCATTAGGCAGGAAGATCACATAGAATACCCAACAAATCAATTTCACATTTTGACATTCCCAGCCTCCTTCACTGTATCACAATCTACGACTTTAAATGACATTGAAATAGAAAATGCTGGAAGTACTCAGAACTTCTGGATACGTTTGTGGGTAGAAAAGCAGAGTTGATGTTTCAAATCAAAGACCCTTCACCAGATTTATTTTAGTTTTCCAGCATCTGTGATTTTTAAAATTTTTCTCTAACTTTAAAAGATGACTTAGTTGTGAAGAACCAATTTACTTTATTAAAAAATCATTTTTAGGTTTATCTTTTTGCTTTTTGGAAGTTACAACAATTTTTAAATGGTTTGGATAACAATTGTATAGGAAGATACCGATCTCAGTGACCAGTATCACTGAATCACTAATACTGCATAGATGGACTACTCGGTCCTGGATGATGCTGAAATTCTTATGTGAAATTGCAGCAATAAAATCATATATGTGACTTTAAAAAATTAGTTGGCTACTAACTTGCTGAAGTATTCTATTATTCTGTTCTTCCGCTACTGCCATGTTGTTATTAGCTAATTTGCTAGTTAGCAGTGAAAATGAAGCTTTAATGGTCTGGAATATTGTAAAGATGTAGCTGATGAAGGACAGTTAAAGAAATATAGGTTTTTATGTACAAGATGTTTAATCTTTTTGAATTATAACACATAGCATGAAACAAATCCTTTGGCCCAACTCATCCATACAAACCAAGATGTCTACTGCTAGTTCAATTTGCTTGCATTAGGTCCATATCCCTCTAAACCTTTGCCACCATGTACCTGTCAAAATGTCTTCTAAACTTTGCAATTGAGCCTGCTGATTTCACCTCCTCTAGCAATTAGTTTCTTCTACCAGTCACCTGTGTGTGAAAAACTTGCCCCATTGGATCCACTAAATCTTCCCCTCTCACCAGTTCTCCAGTTTTAGACTCTTCTGCCTTGGGAAAAAGAGTGTGACCGTCCACCTTTTCTATGCCCTTCATGATGTTATAGATCCTTATGATGTCAGCCCTCAGACTCCATCACTCCAGAGAAAATAATCCCAGCCTATCCACTCTCTCATTTTAACTCGAAACCTTCAGTTCTGTCAACATCCTTGCAAAAATTCTTTTTGCTATCTCGCAACCATAAAGACATCTTTCCTGTAGGTTGGTGATCAGAAATGCACACAGTATTCCAGTTGTAGTTTCATAATAAACCATTCCAATTCCTGTGCTCATCCTATAAAGATAAGTATGCCATATGCCTTTTTAGAATCACCCTTTGAACTGCATTTCAGGTTCAGAGAACTATGTACTTGTATCCCAAAGTCCATATGTTCAACAACACTCTCAAGGGTCCTACCATTCAGCTGGGGAAATGGGCTGAGGAACGGGAAATGGATTTTAATGTACATCAGTATGAGGCGATATACTTTGGACAGCCAGAACAGTGGGACCTGGGAGCTCTACTGGATAATTCACTGAAAGCAGCCATGCAAACAAACAGGGTGATGAAGAAGGCATTTTGCATGCTGATCTTCATTATTTATGGTACAGAGTTTAGGAGTAGGGGCATTTTTTGCAGTTACATGTCATTGGTGGGGCTGCACTTGGAGTATTGTGTACAGTTTTGGTCACCTTGTTGTAGGAAAGAAATTGCAAAGCTGGAGAGGGTGCAGAGGAGTTTTACGAGATGCTGCCTGGACTAAATCACCTTAGGTGTGGGGAATAGCTGACTACACTGGATCTTTATTCTTGGAATGCAGGAGAATGACGGATAACCTCATAGAAATGTATAAAATCATGAAGTGGATAGTCATTGTCTTTTCCCAAGTGTAAGGGAGTCTAAAACTATTCGGTACATATACAGGAAAGGAGGAGAGAGATTTAAAAGAGCCTTGAGAGGCAAATTCTTCACACAGAAACCTGGAATGAGCTGTCAGAAGTGATTGAAGAGGGTACATTTGCAGCACTTATGATATTTGCATAGGTACATGGACAGGAGGGGGTTGGAGGTTTATGAACCAATGTGACTGTGGAAGGATGCTGTGGTCAGCAGGACTATTTGGGGTGAAAGACCTGTTTCATGCTACATTACTCTGACTAAAAGCAAGTGTAAGGAAAGTTGATTGCCACTTGTTAACTGAAATATTGATGTCATCCCGATTAGGCTGAGAAGAGCTATTTAACCATCATATAAATGAAGATAAATAGAATGGAACTGTCAGTAGGGATACATAAAAGATAGTTAGAAGATTACTGAATGATCAGCATTTTCCAAAATAATTCTAGTGCAAGTGTCCTGAGGTTGCAATGATGATTGGCAGCCAACAATCACAAATATAATCTATTTGTTTATCATGATTTCAGCCACTAGATGGTCATTATTAACCTATTTCCTTTATAAGTTTCATTTTGGGCCCTAATTTGCATCAATTCTTAGAAAATGATGACTAAATTTCAAAAGGAATTATTTTGTTCAAGTGCATTTGGAACAAGCTGATGGCTTGACAAAGCTGCTGAATACATTATTTTTCCTGTAGTTCATGACAGCAGAAAACTTTCAGAACTAACTAATGGGCCATGTAAACTTGGTTTACTGCATTTGATTTCAAAGAAATCCATGATGTGGGCTCACAAGGCAAATGTTTTTCCTAATTTTTTAACGCAGTGTTCAGCAGGATTTGAGGTACTTTAGCTTTACCTTTCCTTCCAAAAGCATTTCCTCTCTGACCATTGATCTAGATCCAGATTACAATTTTGCAGCCTTATTTCAGATACCTCCAGAAACAAGTGGAATGCTTGATGTGTAAAAAGGTTTTTTTGTGTTTATTAAGATAAATGAATGTGATGAAAAATTCAACACTTTAAGTTACTAAATACTTACTCATATGGATTTTTTGATTATAAGACATGCATTTAAAGGGTTTGCACACATATCACCATTTCTTTATATTAAATTTAGCAATTAACTCTTGAGATAATGAGTAGAACATATAAACATAGAAAACATACAGCGCAATACAAGCCCTTCGGTGCACAAATATGTGCCGAACATGTCCCTACCTTAAAACTACCTAGGCTTTACACATAGCCATCTATTTTTCTAAGCTCCATGTAGCCATCCAGGAGTCTCTTAAAATACCCTATTGCTTCCATCTCCACCACTACTGCCAGCAGCCCATTCCATGCACTCATCACTCTCCGTGTAAAAAATTTACACCTCACATCTCCTCTGTACCTACTTCCAAGCACCTTAAAACTATGTCCTCTCATGCTAGCCATTTCAGCCCTGGGAAAAAGCCTCTGTCTATCCACACGATCAATGCCCCTCATTATCTTGTACACATCTATCAAGTCACACCTTGTCCTCCGTCGCTCCAAGGAGAAAAGGCCAAGTTCACTCAACCTATTCTCATAAGGCATGCTCCCCAATCCAGGCAACATTCTTGTAAATCTCCTCTGCACCCTTTCTATGACTTCCACACCCTTCCTGTAGTGAGGCGACCAGAATTGAGCACAGTACTCCAAGTGGGGTCTGACCAGGTTCCTATATAGCTGCAACATTACCTCTTGGCTCTTAAATTCAATCCCACGATTGATGAAGGCCAATGCACCATATGCCTTCTTAAGCGCAGAGTCAACCTGCGTAGCAGCTTTGAGTGTCCTTTGGACTCGTGCCCCAAGATCCCTCTGATCCCCTACACTGCCAAGAATCTTGCCATTAATGCTATATTCTGCCATCATATTTGACCTACCCAAAATGAACCACCTCACAGTTATCTGGGTTGAAATCCATCTGCCGCTTCTCAGCCCAGTTTTGCAACCTATCAATGTCCAACTGTAACCTCTGACAGCCCTCCACACTATCCACAACACCTCCAACCTTTCAGTAATTCTTCAGTAACTTTTCAGATAGTAAAAATGCTTTTGAATGAATCTTTTCCTTAATGTGTGGTTCAACTGAAAATAAAAGATAAAGGAACATGCAAGCATGGACAAATCTGCCAGAAGTTTCTGCCTGCTTTCAGGTGTTATTCTTCTGTTATCTGTGATACTCTTGGAGTCCTTGTGAGCAACCAGTTCTAACATGAGGTCCACAAACTTCTTAAGCAAACCCACTCTTGTGCAGCTTTACTATTCTTCTTCTTCTTTCATGAAAATGTCAGTTAGACGCTAGTTAATAAAGCTGAGGTATAGGTTTTCATGATGACCAATTTACAAAAAATGACAAATTATTCCAATCATATTGCCCTGTGGAGGGCATGGCTTAATCTGATTGTTGAAAGTCACTTCTGTTGTGATTGGTTAGTTTAGAAACAGCACCTGCTTTTCCCAGCGGTTTGCTGCCTGGTGTCCAGTTTTAAATATACAGGGTATATAGAAAGCATGTGTGAAGGTTCTTCTTATCTCTTCCTTTTTTAGGTAAATGATGCATATAGCTGTTGGGAAGATATGCTCTGTGTATGCTTTTAGCTAAGTATGTTGAATGCACGTTGAGTGCTCAGTTTTGTAGTTTCTGCAACTTGGGGCACATGAATGTATGGTCAAATTTTTACTGCTTGTAAATAAATGATTAATATTCTTACTCACAGCCAGTGTTTTCCATTTCACTTGCCAGACCCGTGAACTTGATTTAACATTACATTTATGAAATACAGTATCTATATTCTTTTTGGGATGTGGGCATCACTGGTAAAATCAGTGTTGATTGCACATTTTACTTGCAGTCTGGAAGATGATATTGTGCCACTCTTCTTGAACCACTGTAGTTTGAAATGAAACTCCCACAAAAGAGAGATGTAAATTAATTTTGACTCAGCAACAATGCAGAAGCTGTGTGGTATGTCAAGTCTGTAAATGGAGGAGAATATGAAAGTGATGTTCTGATACTACTGCTATCTTCATCCTGACTCGTAGAAGTTTCAGTTTCAAAACCTAAAGTCTGTTGTGAAGGGACAGTGCATAAGGGACAAGTATAGGGGTGTATTTCCAATTGGATTCAGAACAAAGAAAGTGGTAAAAATACAAAACTGAAAGTTATTAATAAACAGAAAGAGTTTTGAATATAACTACATTGATGCTATAAGAAAGATACGGCTGCAAAAGAAAATAAATAGTCCAAGATACTTTTAGAATAAGTGGGCGAAATAGTAAAGGAGTTAGGGAGAAGGGATATAAGCAAAGGAAACTGAGTATATTCGATATGGGTGAAATGAAAATCTAGCAGGGGGTTAAGAAACATAGACCATGTGCCCCTAAACTGTAATGGTAATACAGAGCATTATATAAATTAGGAAATTAGATTTGCATGTAATAAAGGCAATGCAATAATTATAGGGGAATATCATCTGCATTTAATTAATCTGGGAACTAAATGAGCACTATTGTTCTGAATGATGAACTCATTAAGGATGACTTTCTAGATCATATGTTGAGGAACCAATGAGGGAGCAATCTATTAGAGCTACTACTCTATAAAAATAAAGAGTTAATTGATGATCAAGTATTTAAGAGACTGCTGGGAACAGTAATCACAACATGATAGAGGTTTACATAAAATTGAAAGTAATTTAGTTCAATTTGAAATTAGGATCTTAACCTCAATCTGGATGAGCTCAATACCTTTTATGCTCACTTTGACCATCAAAACATGGAGGCACCATCACAAACTCCCACGACTCCTGATGACCCTGTGATTTGAGTCTCTGGGGCCAACATTAGAGGAACCATCAGGAAGGTGAACCCAGGGAAAGTATCCAGTCCAGACAGGGTACCTGGCTGAGTACTAAAGACCTGTGCTGATCAACTGACTAGAGTTTTCACCGATATCTCTTGCCTCAGCGGTCAGAAGTATCCATCTACTTCAAGCAAGCTTCAATTATACTGATGCTTAAGAAGAACATTCTAACCTACCTCATCCAGTAGCTCTTACATCCACTGTACGAAGCATTTGTGAAGTTGATGATGAAACATATCAACTCCTGTTTGAGAAGCAATGTGGATCCACTCCAATTTGCCTACCAGTGCAACAGCTTAACAGCAGATGCTATTTCATTGGCTTTTCATTCAGCCCTGGAACATCTGGACAGCAAAGGTGCATACTGTCTATCTGGATGTTCTTAGCTTAGCATCCCTACAAAACTAATCAATATGCTCCAAGACCCAGGTCTCCGTACCTCCTTGTGCTATTGGATCCTTGATTTTTTTCACTTGCACACCCCAGTCAGTTCAGTTTGACAACATTTCCTCACTCTCTTGCATCCCTCACGCAAGTGCCACAGCAGTACCTCTGCTTTTAGAAGTTCACAAATATTCTTTATTCATCTTAAACTTTGACAAACTTCTATAGATGCATGGTGGAGATTGTGTTGATTGGTTGTATCACGACCTGGTATGGTGACACCAATATCCTTGAACTTATCCTTGCAAGTGGAACGAGCGCTCTACCTGCCCCTACACCTCCTCCCTCACTACCATTCAGGGCCCCAAACAGTCCTTCCAGGTGAGGCGACACTTCACCTATGAGTCTGTTGGAGGTCATATACTGGGTTTGGTGCTCCTGGTGTGGCCTCCTGTATATTGGTGAGTCCTGACATAGATTGGGAGACTATTTCGCCAAGCACCTTTGCTCCATCTGCTGGAATAAGTGGGATCTCCCAGTAGCCACCCATTTTAATTACACTGTGGCGACCCACTTCCTAGCGCGCTCGAACCAGCTCACAAATAGCCAGCGCGCCGGCACAAAGGCCAGTCCCAAAAGGGCGCCAGGTCTGCTTCACCAACAAAGGGAAAAGCCTGAGAGGGATTATGAGTACGTGCCCCCTACAGCATCCGCGCCCGGGGAGGGCGGGATCAGGGAGGCTTTAAAGCAAGGCTGTGAAGTTCGAATAAAATCTTCTTTAACTGCAGTTTACCGACTCCCCATGTCATTATTTTAGCGTTGCGTGTAGCATTCCGTTACAACACTCCCATTCTGATATGCCAATCCATGGCCTCCTCTACTGTTGCAATGAGGCCACACTCAGTTTGGAGGAACAACCCCTTGGTAGTCCATCTGGGTAGCCTCCAACCTGATGGCATGAACATCAATTTCTCAAACATCTGGTAATGCCTCACCTCCCTCTTCACCATTTCCCATTCCCTATGCCCTCTCTCACCTTACCTCCTTGCCTGCCCGTCGCCTCCCTCTGGTGCTCCTCTTCATTCCTTTTCTTTCTTCCATGGTCTTCTGTCCCCTCCTGTCAGCCCTGTGTCTCTTGCACCAATCAACTTCCCAGCTCTTTACTTCATCCCTCCCCCTCCTGGTTTCACTTATCACCTTGTGGTTTTCTCTTCTCTCCCCCACCTTTTAAATCTACTTCTCATCTTTTTTCCTGCAGTCCAGTCCTGCCAAAAGGTCTCAGCCCAAAACATCAACTGTACTTTTTTCCGCCTAGTCTGCTAGGTCCTCCAGCATTTTCTGTGTGCTGCTTGGAATTCCAGCATCTGCATATTTTCTCTTGTTTGTGAAAAGATTCTTTCATTTGATTTCTTAATGAACTGTGAATGATTGTGGCATTCACAAAATGCTGGAGAAACTCAGTAGGTTCAGGCAGTATCAATGGAAGTGAATAAATTGTTCATATTTCTGGCCAAACCCCTTCATCAGGACTGGAAAATAAGGAGGAAGAAGCTAGAGGAAGGAGGTAGGGAGGGAAAGGATACAATCTAGAAGGTGATAGGTTAAGCTAGGTTGGTGGGTGAAGGAGGATGAAATAGGAAACTAAGAGGTGATAGGTGGAAATAGTAAAGGGCTGGAGAAGAAGAAATCTGATAGGAGAGTGGACTGGATCATGGGAGAAAAGAAAGGGGGATGGGCACCAGGGAGAGCTGATGGACAGGCAAAGAGAAGGAAAAGATAAGAGGGGGTCCAGAATGCGGAATTGAAGAGGTAAAGGGGAGGGAGAGAACTAACGCAAATTGGAGAAATTGATGTTCATGCCATCAGGTTAGAGGCTATGCAGACAGAAAGTGATGTGCTGGATGTGGAGGCTCATGGGCTAATAAGGTGAGGACAAGAGCATTCTCTCCATTAAGGAGGCAGGAAGATGGGGTGAAGGCAATTGTCTGAGAAATGGAGGAGAGGCAGGCGAGATCAGCATCAATGATGGAAGAAGGGGAATACAGTTCTTTGAAGAGTGAGGACATCTCTGATGTCCTGGAAAGAAAAGCCTCAGATGTGATGGAGACAAAGGAACTGAGAAAAGGGAATGAGATTGTTACAAGAGACAGGGTGGGAGGAGGTATAGAACATAAGATATAGGAGAAGAATTAGGCTATTTGGGCCATTGAACCTGCTCTGCCATTTCTTCATGGCTAATTCATTTCTCTATCAGCCCAATTCTTGCCTTCTCCCCGTATCTCTTCAAGCCCTGACTAATCAAGAAACTATTTAACTCTGCCATTAATATACCCAATGACTTGGCTTCCACAGCCGCCTGTGGCAATAAATTCCACAGATTCACTACCCTTTGGCTATCTCAGTTCTAAATGGATACCCCTTTATTCTGAGGCTTTGTCGCCTGGTCTTATTCTCTCCCACCATAGGAAACATCCTCTCCATGTCTACTCTATCACGGTCTTTCAACACTTACTAGGTTTCAATGAGATCCCCCCCCCCCCACCTCATTCTTCTGAATTCCAGTCAGTAGAGGCCCAGAGCCTTCAAAAGTTCCTCGTATGATAAGCCATTCAATCCTGGAATAATTTTTGTGAAACTCCTTTCAACCCTCTGTAACTTGAGCACATCCTTTCTTAGATAGGGGCCCAAAACTACTCACATTTCTCCGGATGAGGCCTTACCTGTATCTTATAAAGCCTTAATATTACAACCATGCTCTTATATTCTAATCCTCTTGAAATGAATGTTAGCATTGCAATTGCCTTCCTTACCACCGACTTAACCAGAAAATTAAATTTTAAGGAATCCTGCAGGAGGTTTTGCAAAGTCTCTTTGCACCTCTGACGTTTGAGTTTTCTCTCCATTTAGAAAATAGTCAACCTTTTCATTTCTTCTGTTAAAGTGAATGACCAAATACTTCCAGACACAGTATTCCACCTGCCACTTTTTTACACATTCTCATAATCTGTCGAAGTCCTTCTGTAACCTCTTTGCTGCCTGAGCACTATCTACCCTTCCACCTATCTTCATATTATCTGCAAACTTGACCACAAAATCTTCAATTCCTTCATCTGAATCATTACCATATAATGTAAATGAGGTAATCCTAACACAGATCACTGTGAAACACCACTAGTTACAAGCAGTCAACCAGTAAAGGCTCTGTTTATTCCCATTATTTTCCTCCTGCAAATCAGCCACAGCTTTATCCATGCCAATATTTCTCCTGTAATACCATGGGCTCTTAACTTGGTAAGCAGGCTCATGTATGGCACTTTGTCAAAGACCTTCTGAAAATCTAAGTACACAACATCCACCAATTCACCTTTGTCTATTCTGCCTTGGTATTTCTTCAACGAGTTCCAGCAGGTATGCTGCAAAAGTCAGGTATGATTTACCCCATAAGGAAACCCTGAGACAATATCCTTAACAATCGACTCCAACATCTTCCCAACCACTGAGGTCAGACTAACTGGCCTACAGTTTCCTTTCTTTTGCTTCTTTCCCTTGACATTTGGAGTGACATTTGCAATTTTCCAGTCTTCCAGCACCATCCCAGATTCTAGTGATTTTTTAAAGATCATTACTAATGTCTCCACAATCTCTTCTGCCACCTCTTTCAAAACCTTGGGTTGTACACTATCTGGACCAGGTGAATTATCAACCTTCAGACCTTTTAGTTTGTCAACTACCTTCTCCCTAGTAATGGCAACTTCACTCACTTCCGCTCCCTGACATGTTTGAACCTCAGCCTTACTGGTAGTGCCTTCCGCAGAGAAGACTGATGCAGAGCACTTACTCAGTTCATCTGCCATTTCTTTATATCTTTATCGTATAGATAGCTTCCCTCACTGAATCTTACTGCCACCTTCACAAGGATAAAGTTAATCTTGTCCTCATCTACCACCACATGAGCCTTCATCATTCACCATAACATCCGCCATCTTTAACAAGACCTGACCACCAAACACATCTTTACCAGTCCACCCCACTCTACGTTTTCCACAGGGATCACCCCCTCCATGTTTTCCTTTTCTATTCATTCCTTCCCACTAATCTGCCTCCTGACACTTATCCCTACAAGTGGAATAAGTGCTACCCCTCCCCCTCACCTCGCAGTCGAGGCAAGTTTCACCTCTAAATCTGTTGGGGTTGTCTACTGAATCCACTGCTCCCAATACAGCCTCCTGTATACTGGTGAAGCCCTACATAGATTGGGGCATCGCTTTGTTGAGCTGATTCCACAAGAAGTCGGATTCCCCGGTGGCCAACCATCTTAATTCCAATCCCCATCAATATTTTGACATGTTGGTCCATGGCTTCCTCTTCCACCACAATGAGGCTATTCTCAGGTTGGAGGAGCAATGCCTCATTTTCTGTCTGGGTAGCCTCCAACGTGATGGCATGAACGTTGATCTCTCCAACGTCCAGCAAATTTTTCCCCCTCCCCCTTATTCAATTCCCCTCACTAGCCCCCTCTTACCTCTTCTCTTCATCTGCCAACCAACCTCCCCCTGGTGTCCCTCCTCCTTCCCTTTCTCCCATGGTCCACTGTCCTCTCCTATCATATTTCTTTTTCTCTAGTCCTTTACCTTTCCCACCTATCACCTCTTAACTTATTTGATCTCCCCTCCCCCACCCATCTAACATCACCTATTACCTTCTAGCTTCTACTCCTTCCTCTCCTCCCACCTCTATTTTGGCTTCTTTCACCTTCTTTTCCAGTGGTGATGAAGCTTCAGCCTGAAATGTTAACTGTTTATTCATTTCCATTGATGATGTCTGGCCTGCTGAGTTCTTCCAGAATTTTCTGAATGTTGCTCTGGATTTCCAGCATCTGCAAAATTTTCTGTGTTTATGATTGCTGCACGACAGCTTTTATGCCATAGAGATGTCAAGGGTAGCCATCCCCATTGCAATTAACTCTGGAACTCAAAATCTCTGGAATGAGTTAGATCATTAGCATCACTGAGAGTGACAGATAATTTTGTAATTTTAATGGTTTATGTGTGGGACAATGTGCAGTGATGATCTTCCTTTCTGTGAAACAAAGTCCAGAGTGGATTTGAGATCTTCAAGGGGAAATTATATCAGAAGTAAGAAAATTGAGAGTCAAAAAGAGCTGCAAGAGCAAAGGTACTAGAGAATACAATTATTCAATCCTCTGTATCCCCAAGGGTAAATTTAATCTGATTAGAACGGACAGGTGTGTTTTTAAGGCGTGTGATAGAAATAGAGACCTCTGGATAGACTTTAATCTTTAACGTTAGGTGCATTAACAAAAGAACAGTGTTTTCGCTTATGGGAAGGGCAGGCTCGTGATTGTGAAGTATATGTAAACTGACAAAAATGTTAGCTGAAATTGTTACTTTCTGACTGCATCTCTAGATTTTTTTCTTCATCTGGTAAAATGTTTGAATGATCATGGATGCTGCAGTATACCTATGTGCATGGAAGATCCCCCCAATGAATATTCATTCACTCACTTAGATTAGCTGTTGCTGCACTCTGAAAGAAAAGCAATGGAAATAATATCACAGGGTAAATTAATTAGAGTAACTACATATGAACCAAGTAATATTTAGATAGAAAAACATTATTGCTTCATAGGTCCCTCACTATCAGTTCCCTGAATAAGGCTCAGCAGTGACTTCACTTCTTAAGGAGATTGAGGCAAGCGAGGTTCCCTTACCCCCATCTTAACTGAAACACATTGAGAGCATCCTGATAAGCTGCATCTTCATCTGGTATGGGAGCAGCAGAGCACGGGACCCGAAGACCCTCCAAAGGACTGTGAGAACAGCTGAGAGGATCATAGGGGTCCCCTGCCATCAACTGGGACATTTATCAGGAGCGCTGCATACACAGGGGCCTGAGATATTATCAAGGATCCTGCCCATCCATTCAGCAGCCTCTTTGACTTTCTACCATCGGGCAGGAAACTCCAAAGCGTTAAGACAAGAATGGTCAGGATGGGAAGCAGTAACTTCCCTTAGCCCATTAGGCATCTAAACACCCTGCTGCCTCACATTCAAAGTATCACTGGTTAATTTTTTCTGTACCCTACAATATTTAATTTATGCACTTTATTTTGTTTATTTATGTGTAATTTATTTATAATTTTTTTGGATAGATTTTATTCTTACTTTCCTAAGTTATTGTGGCTAGGAGGAGTTATGTGTACTACTATGCTTTACACCCTGGTTTGGAAAAACATGGTCTCATTTGACAGTATACATGTATGTAGTTAAATGACAATAAACTGGACTCGACATGACTTGACTTAATATAATGACATTATCTTTGTATTTTTTCCAAAGCTGAGAGATTACTTTTAGCAAGGCAAAAGAATATTTAGTTTCACAGGGATGTTGGATAACATGTTAATAAAAAAGCAAGAGGTTGTAATTTTTACTTTGGACCCTGGAGCAAAATAGACATGTTTGGATCAATGATCATAAATATAAGACCACAAGACATAGGAGCAGAATTAAGCCATTTGGCCCATCCATTCTGAACCAGCATTCAAACATGTCTGATCCTTTCTTCCCCCACTCCTCATCCCACTTCACAGCCTTCTTCCTGTAACCTCTGAGGCCATGTCCAATCAAGAACATATCAAGCTCTGCCTTAAATACACCCAACAACCTGGCCCCCACAGATGCCTGGGGTAATGAATTCCACAAATTTACCACCCTCTGGGTAAAGAAATTACTCTGCATCTCCATTTTAAATGGACACCCCTCTATCCTGAGTTTGTACCCTCTTGTCCTACACTCCTTCGCCATGAGAAACAGCCTTTCCACATCTACTCTTTGTAGGCCTTTCAACATTTGAAAGATTTCAATGTGATCCCCTCTCATCCTGTTACCAGGTTCGGATATAGCCCAAGTACGGAGTGAGAGACACTGAAGCAGGTCGATAGTTCACAGACTTTAATGTGAACAGTGTTAAAGGGAAAATGAAAAAATAAACGCTAGGCCAAACAGGGCCACTAACTAAAACTCTCAAATGGAAAACAAAGCCTACACTGCAGCTGAAACGAACAACTAAACATTAAACAAGTAACTCTAGTCTTCAGAGTCAGTTGACTTGACAGTCCAATTTCTCAGGGGAGGCTGAATGCAAACAGGCAATGAAGCATTGCTGTGCTCTGCCCAAGTCTCGACAAGCACTACGACGACCAGTATGGAGTTAAATACTATCATGATTAAATAATAATTAGCTGACACATGCATATTCACAAGCACAATTGCCATATCTACTGCACTTCTACCTAGTACAGACTCAGAGCTATCAAACGTTCCTTACATGATAACTCTTTCATTCCCAGAATTATCCTTGTAAACCTCCTCTCTAATGCCAGCACATCTTTTCAAAGATGAGGGGCCCAAAACTGTTCACAATACTCACAGTGAGGCCTCACCAGTGCCTTATAAAGCCTCGGCATCATATCCCTGCTCTTGTATTGTAGACCTCTTGAAATGAATGCTAACATTGTATTTGCCTTCCTCACCACCAACTCTATCTGCAAGTTAACCATCTGGGCGTTCTGCACAAGGACTCCAAAGTTGCTTTGCATCTCAGAACTTTGGATTTTCTCCCTGTTTAGAAAATAGTGTGCACATTTATTTCTTCTACCAAAGTGCATGACCATACATTTTCCAACACTATTTCATTTTGCTACTCTCTTGCCCAAGTCCTTCTGCAGCCTCTGTTTCCTCAACACGACCTGCCTCTCCACCATCCTCCATACCTTCTGTAAACTTAGCCACAAAGCCATCTATTCCATCATCTAAATCATGGATATACACATAAAAAGAAGCAGCCCAACACCAACTCTTGCGGAACACCACTAGTCTGCAGAAGCCAACCAGAAAAGTATCCTTTTAAACCTACTTGCAGCCTCCTACCAATCAGCCAATACATTATCCATGGCAATAACATTATCCAGTATTACCATGGGCTCTTAACTTGGTAAGCAGCCTCATGTGTGGCACCTTGTCAAAGACCTTCTGAAAGTCCAGATATACAACATTCACTGCATCCCCTTTATCTACCCTACTTGTAATCTCCTCAAAGAATTCCAACAGGTTTTCCAGGCAAGATTTTGCCTTAAGGAACCATGTCCTATCTTGTCCTATGCCAATAAGCACTCCATAAACTCATCCTTAACAATTGACGCCAACATCTTCCCAACCACTGAGGTCAAGCAAACTGGTCTATAATTTCCTTTCTTAGAGTGTATTTCTGAATATAATGCAGCTAATCCACACTGAGCATCATAAGCTCCAAGATAGAATTTAAAATAAAATTCTGTGTGAGGTATAGAGTTATTGAATTCATCCTCACATGTCTGGAAGTCCAGGGTACAAGCTCTCATCTTCCAGCTATGAGCTGGGAAAATGTTTACTTTTACTTGTAGAAGTATTATGCCCACGAAGACGATGGTGATGTTCAATCCTTCTACACCTCCATACCTTTTCAGGATGTCTTCCTTGGTTGGAGCCCAACTAGAAACCTTCAACAACATACTTGTTTGCCTGGATGGACCTGTCCTAACAGTGAACAATCCTTCAATTCCACTCACTTTCTCGAGATGCAAGTTGAACCTATTGATATTGTTATGAATGTGAAGCAACTCTGAGGGGCCGAAGGGTACAAAGTCACCCCCTCCTTTTTGAGAATCACAAGATCACTATTATTTCGGGTCTGAGACCCGGGAAATGAGAGAGAGACATCCAGAATACACAAGGTTTGGAATGTGTCCTGACCTCAGCAGAATGGAACCACTGATAACCTTTGTCTTGTGGAGAAGGAATTGTGTATTGAGTACTGCACTATTCATTGAAACCCCTCAGGGGACAACCAGAGTGGTCTGGTTGAGGGATTGCATCACCCCAACCTGATTGACATCTGAGACCCCGTGAGTGAGGATAAAAGAGGGGTCTGGGGAACACCCCTTTAGACGCACCAGGAGAAACGCTAGAAATCCCATGACAGCGTTTAATAGCGAAAGCCAGTGGGGGCTTGTGTGTGTCCTCCCTTTGCCTGGGGTGGCGGGCTCACCATGGAAGAACGGTTTAGCTAAAGGAGAGGTCACAATTGAATGGCCACGACAAAGAGACACCTGACGGATCGAAATCATAAAGGAAGGTTGGAAAAAACCCGTAGTGGTAAATGTTCTTTCTCTCTTTTTTTTTTCTCTCTCTCTCTCTCTCTCCCCCCCCTTCACCATTCCCCATCCCTTTTGCCCTCTCTCACCTTATCTCCTTGCCTGCTCATCACCTCCCTCTGTTGCTCCTCCTTCCCTTTCTTTCTTGCATGGCCTTCTGTCCTCTCCTATCACACTCCCACTTTTCCAGCCTTGCGTCTCTTTCACCAATTTCCCAGCTCTTTACTTCATCCCTCCCTCTCCCAGTTTCACCTATCACCTTGTATTTCTCTTTCCTCTCCCCCAAACTTTTAAATCTAGTCATCTTTTTTTTCTCTAGTCCTGCTGAAGATACTTGGCCCATAACGTTGACTGTACCTTTTTTCCATACATGCTGCCTGGCCCGCTGAGTTCCTCCAACATTTTGTGTGTGTTGCAAGGTTTCTCAATTATATTTTGGATATTTTTCATAAAATACGTACTTTTTTTTCTCACTGATCTTACTTGGGGAAATCAAGAGAGGCTATATTTAGTTTTTTATTACCTGTAATGAATTACAGAACAAATTGTTATATAATTATAAAGGAGAAAGAACAGAGCCACAAGTAATAAATGAAGGCAATATGAAAAGCTGTTCTGCATGTAGTAAAATTTCCATTGTAAGGAAAATGCAAATATGTGTAACCTAGCCTGGATACTTTTTCAAAAATTTCCTGGAACTAAATAGTAATTTATAAAAAGGAAAACAAATGAAAGAATGTGAATGGATATAAACTGTATAGAATTCAAAACTGACTTCAAGTGAATACATTCTTAAAATATTAAGGGTTAAGAGTATGTTACTCCTTGGATCAAATTTGTCTGTGTTGATCAAAGCATATAGAAAATATCTCACTGTGATGTAAAATATGGCATGTTTTGAATGTGTTATTAAGCAAAACAACAGGTCAACTTCTACAATTCTACAACATCCTATGAGTTTTTAAAACACAGAGTAATATCTAAGAATTGTAGATGTGAAATTTAATACGTGTCTATCAGACTGCAGGTGGTATCTTTCAGATTGTTACTTCGGAAAATACAATCAAATCTTATTCATGTCTTTTGATAATAAATTTACACTTCACTTCTATTTGCAGATTTCAGTCATCAACAGCAATTAACCTTTAGCCAGTTTTATAGCAACTGGAATGACTCTTAAAACGATTTGCCACCTTAAATCAGGTTTTATGTTAGGAGCTGAATAATGCATTGCATTTTGCAAGGCATAATCCTCCTTCCACAAAACAAACTCATCTCTCTTATGATAAGCAATAAGAAGTCCATCCACACATAATAAATGCTGGTTTATGCATTCTCAGAGTGGTGATCAGCTCATAACATATTCCATTCTTCTCCCAAAGTGCATGAGAAAGGAAGGTACCCATTGACTTCTAATCTTTTTATTTTCTACATGACTGGTAATTATGCAGATTTGTGAATTTTTTAAATGTTCCTTTATTTTGCATATAGCACAGTTCATTTATTATATAATAAAAAGCATGACTTTCTTTTTCTCTGTCATCTGTTTGCCCCTTTTCCATGGTACTGGCTCATGGCCAAATAATTTCTCACATCTTGGACAAGTAGTTATTCTTCATGTGCATGCCTGAGAAGATGCTTAATTAGTTTATTGAACTGTAGGGGATATTACAGCCAAGAGCAATTCCATTCTGAGCTGAAAATGAAATATGCAATACTCCATCAGGAATGGTGATTAACACTGACTGGTGGGAACGATGGATTCATCCTGGGATATTCTGCATCTTTGAGATTAACTAAATTGGCATAAACTGGGAATGAAATACGGGAAATTGCCTCTTGACTTCATTGACTTGTCACATTTCCCAGAGCCATTGGAAAATGAACTAATGCATACACAAATAAACCTAAAATTGCACCTAAACCTAAAATGCTCTTTCATGGAGTCTGAGATAACCATACGTTTTCACAGGGAGGTATCTGATCATTTACTCATGAAAAAATAATATTCTGTTAATAGTGTAGTACCTAAAAGAGTATAGTAAAACAAAAACTAGAAATTAAAATGCATAACCTAAGAAGTTTTAAATAATTTTAAAACAAAGTACTCATAAGTAGTAACCCTCAAGCAGGTTTTATTTTCCTATGATAAACATATTTTTAGCTTTATTA
This sequence comes from Hypanus sabinus, assembly GCF_030144855.1. NCBI lineage: Eukaryota > Metazoa > Chordata > Chondrichthyes > Myliobatiformes > Dasyatidae > Hypanus > Hypanus sabinus. Next base: position 72,914,304 of record NC_082711.1, on the reverse strand, counting down.
ATAAAGTTGGGCTAGGTTACCAGTTGTGTCAAAAATATTTTTAACAAGGAAGAAATATTAAGCATAAACACAAAAAGTTTTGCAGATGCTGGAAATACATAAAGCAATCGTATTCTAATTCACTACCCAATTATACTGATCTTCAGCTCAGAAAAAATATCAGCAGCAATTTGTCCTAGCCAAGAAAGCATACCAATGCTTCTACTTACACTGAAGTCTAAGGATATTCAACATGTCCCCAAATATTCTTACCGATTTTATAGATGTACTGTAGAAAACATCTTATCAGGATGCATCACAGCTTGGCAGGGCAACTGCTCGTCCCAAGGCTGCAAACATTGCAGAGGGTTGTGATTGCTGCCCAGTCCAGCACACAAACCAGCCTCCCATGCATTCACTATGTTTACACGTTCTGTTGCATAAAGCAGCCAAAATAATTAAGGACCCCTCCCATCCCCATCTTTCTTTATTATCCCCTTCCCCTTTTTAAATTAGACAGAAGGTAGAAAAAGAAGAGGAAATATGCCATCAGCTTCTTGAACAGACCTCTCAGTCTCTGACATACTCTTGATCCCTCAATCTACCTTACTGTGGCCCAGCACTTTATTTTGACTATCTGCACTGCACTTGTAACTATCATTCTGTTATGTTTTCCCTTTTCCTTCATCATGCTGCTGCCTGCATCAGAGAGGTATCTCAATGTGCAGGCTAACAGCGAGTGATTATCTTCATCACTTTTCTTGTGATCACAAGACCCTGCTTGACATTGTTAATGCAGGATGCTGCAAGTCTGATTTACTGGCTTCTTGGGGGGGGGCGGGGGGGTGGTGGGAGAGAGGAAAAGAAGAAGAAAAAAGATCGGATGGCCGCATAGCTGTGTGGGTTCTGTTGCAGTGAGGATTAGGCCTCGAGCCCCGGTGTCACCTATTTGCAGCCACCCAGCAGAGAGGTTTCAGAGTCAAGGCTGATTTAACTTGTGCGTATGGGCCACACCACAGCCTACTCCGTAGCCTGGATTTTCACTTCTGCGTCACTCTACGCGATAGCGAGCATGCATTGGTGTGTGCCAAAACGCTAGGTGGCGGTGGGGTTTCTAGGCCACTGTGTTGAGTTTCTTCATGAGAGACGTGGTCGAGGAAATATCTTTTAAATATTTTTGCATGTTGGCAGGTAGATTTGACAATTTGATTCATCTATTTTGCATTGACGTACAGACATGGTGGAGAAGATGCAACCAGAAATGTGATGCTACCAAGCAGACCAATCACAATTGTTGCAGTCTGTGTTGCTGTGTGGACACATGTGTAACTTTTCTGGAGAGGGGCACGTCACCCTACGGTGTAGGGTACGGCATAGTGTACACAGTGTTGATGCGACGCACAAGTTTAAATCAGCCTTCAGTGTACTCCACTAGAGTGGCAGAGGCTGTGTGGCAGGGCATGTAGACTAGAGTCAGGGCTGTCCTCCAGTATTTACTTGGCAGAAGTCACAATGTATTGTGATTGACTGCAGGCTGCTGAAACATTCATGAACTCAGGGATTTGGAATTTTTTGTGTGACAGAATTTTACTGCTGTCTTCTTGAGCTGTGTACGACTATTTTGCACCTTGGTCCTGAGTAATGCTGTTTTGTTTGGCCATATTCATGTATGGTTGAATGACAATTAAACTTGAATTTGAACTTTTTACTCCCTCAGTATGCTTAAGTATGAAATGATCTGTCTGGGTGGCAGGCAAATAAAAGCTTTCCACTGTACCTTGGTACAGGTGACAATAATAATCTAATGACGATATTGTAATTCTGTAAATGAACTTGAGCAGAACTACAAATCCATTTGGAAAGCTAACGAAATTCTGAGTACAATTTATACTCAAGAGTCCTGTTGTAGAAACTCTGAACATTGTCTAGACTCTATGAATATGTCCCCAGTTTCAATATACCTTCTCTAGGATGCACAATAATTGTGCATTAAATAAAAATGAACAAGCTCAAGCCCACCTTTCTCATACAAATGTCTTTTGTGCTGAAAACTATCTGCTACAGAGTCAGGGTAAATTGGATCCCGTTGTATTACACACATTATGCAACTTCTAATTTCCCTGCAATTTGCTGTGAGTTATTTTCAACCATTTGTTATCACATATGGTTGAAAATAACCTCCTTATAAATATTCATTAATTTATTAATTGCCATTCCATTTTCAATTTCTATTCTAAAATTATTGTACTGTCATAATTTGTCAATTAACTATCAGTTATTATTCAATGACTTATAATACGGATTTCATTGTGTGAAATTCAAATGTTTGAAAATAAAAAAATGTTTTAATTAAATGTTTCTTCATTTCAAGGTTAGGATCTGCATAATTTTAAGATTGCAGATCTTAAATTGGAGTACATAAAAAGCAGATTATTTTGAATGCTTGTTATGATCACATTAATTACGGCACGTTGTAGAATTAGGCCAAATGATCAGTGCAGAAAGATGTCCTTGTTTTCATTAATTAGTTACAATTTACAGTCCTATGATTGCACCAAAAGAATCATGATATGTACTGTAGCATTTTGGCAGATAATTACATTCAGAATGCATTTTCCACTTGAATAATCAAGCACAGTCCAATTCTGAATATGTATTTGGAGATTAATCAATCTCCTGTGACATTGTTCGTGGAGAGTAAAGATTAAGGACACCATTCAAGCTCTGCAAAGTTCAAGAGTATGAAAATGATGGCAGCCATTAGGGAGATTGGAGGCTTTGAGAGGTAGAAGGATAATGGTGGGGAAAGAGGCAACAGGTATTACAGGGAGGGACATTGTATCTCTGCTATCTGCAACATCAGGGTAAAACAAAAGAGAGGTAAAAACAAAGTGAATGACTGTGGATTAGAATGAAGAGAGTTTCATAATTCAGGAAGTGTATGGATGAAGGAGAATCACAAATGAATTAACATCATTTAAGATGCATACATTTAACACCTGCTTCAAATACTTAAAGGATCTTCAGTCATCCTTAATTCTAATGGATTAAGAAAGGTTTACTTCCACTCTCCTTTGACAAACTTCTATAGATGTGTGGTGGACAGTATGTATATTGACGGGATGTATCACAGCCTGGTATGGAAACACCAAAGTCTATGAATGGAAAATCCTATAAAACATAGTGGAATGGGTCTGTACTTCACGGGCAGAGCCCTTCACAGCATTGAGCACATCTACATGAAGTATTGTCGCGGTGAAGTAGCTCCATCATCTGAGAGCCCCACCAGCCAGGTCATGCTCTCTTCTCGTTTCTGCCATCAGGAAGAAGGTACAGGAGCTTCAGGACTCACACTACTAAGTTATTAACCTTCAACCATCAGGCTTTTAAACCACAGAGAATAATTTCAATAACCTTCACTTGCCCCATCACTGAAATGTTTGCACAGCCTATTGTGAGACTCACTTTCAAGGATTCTTCATTTCATGTTCGGTATTTATTGCATATTTATTTATTATTGTTATTTATTTTCTCTTTTAGTGTTGGCACAACATGCTGTCTTTTGTACACTTGCTGCATGCCCAGTTGGTGTGGTCTTTCACGATTATGGTTATAGGATTTATTGAGTGTGCTCAGGGTTGTATATTGTGACATACATGTACTTTGTAAAGAAATACACTTTGAACTTTTTGTTGGTTCTGATGCAGGAACACTGTTACCAGCTGAGGTCTACTGGGGGATGGTGGTGGCTGATAAGATGTGTGGGTAGGTGATATGTGAGGTGGTTTTCTCTTTCTTACATTTATTCAGTGCTTACATATGTTCTTTTTACATGGCTGTGTCATTATAAGAAAGACTTTGGAATCTTCTCAAATGCTGCCCTCCAGTGACTGAGAGCTGCTCCCCAAATCAGTGTTGATTTCATCTACCAAGAGCAGGGATTCCCAGCCTGGGGTCCACACAGCGCTCAGTTAATGGCAGGAGTCCACAGCATAAAACCGGTTGGGAACCCTCGACCTAGAGGCAGAGTGGGCGTTTTAAGAATGCTAAATTCTAAACAATTTATTTAATTACCAGTATTCTCACCATGGAACCATCAAAAGGCAGAACAGAAGGGATCCTTGCTCTCTGCTTATCATTGCTTCCTGGCCCTCTAAACCTCCTGCCCATCAATGCCCCAACACTTTGATCTTCACCAGAGGCCAAGGACCAGTTCTGTGAGGCCCTGGATGAAGCAGTATGCAGAATCCCAAGCACTGAAGAATGGTACCTGCTAGGAGACTTCAGTGCTAGAGTTGGAGCTGACCAGGGAGCATAGTTTTCTTGCCTTGGCTATCATGGCATCAGCAAGGTGAACAAGAATGGGTAGAGATGGCTAGAGCTGTGCTGACATCCTGGACTATGCATCACCAACACATATTTTCATTGAAAGGAATGGCACAAGGTCTTCTGTAGTCATCTACAGTCCCACCACTGGCATCAGCTTGCCCTTATCATCACCAGGAGCAGGGACCTGAACAGTGTCCTTGGCACTCACAGTTACCAGAGTGCAGACGGTGACACAGACCACCCCTTGTTGTCAGTAGAGTGGGGTTAACTCCAAAAAGACTCCATCATTCCAAGACTAATGGTCAATGTTGAATCAACAGTGAAGTCTGACAGAGCAGAGCAGCTCACAGATGCCTTTGAAGCTGCAATGAGGAATAGTTCCGGGGACAGGACGCCAAGTGGTCACATCTTTGTGATCCTCCTACACCTCAGCCATGAGAGCATTTGGAAAAAAAGGAGCACACGAACGCAGACTGGGAAGAGGTGGAGCAAGTGACTGAGGCCAGAGAAAAGCCCTGCTGGCCTACAAGCAAAACCTTGTACCAGCACACACGACACCCTCAGAGTTGCTCAAGGTGCAGCAAACTGCCCAATATTGTGCAAACAACTACTGGCTGAGTTTGTGCAGCAAAATCCAGCCAGCAACTGACGGCAGGAATGCAAGAGAGACGGTTGACAGCACCAGGACCTTCAGCCCTGTTGAAGTTGAAAAATGGGGTCATCATCACAGACCAGGACAAGCAGCTTGAACATTGGGTAGAGCACTACCTGGAGCGGGACGCAAACTGAAGCGTGATGACCGATGCGGCCCTGGAGGCACTGCCTGACTTGCCAGACGTGGAGGAGCCTGACGCATTGCCATCTATGGAGGAGCTCAACAAAGCCATCAACTGTCTTGCCAGTGGGAAAGCCCCGGGGAAAGATGGAGTTACACCCCCCAAAGTCTAGAAGAGTGGGAAGCCTGCCTTGCTGCATCAATCTACATGAGCTTCTGTGTCTTTGCTGGGAGGAAGGTCACATCCCCCAGGACATGTGAGCTTCTAACATTGTCACACTGTACAAAAACAAGGGCAAATTTAGTGACTAACAACTACCATGGCATCACTCCCCTTAGTATTGTGGGGAAGAGGTTTACCCACGTCATCTTGGCCTGGCTTCAGAGTTTGCATCCAGAGTCCCAGTGCAGGTTCAGAGCAGGTCTACAGTGGACATGATCTTCTCACTGCGCCAGTGGCAGGGTAAGTGTCTAAAGCAGCAGAAGCCACTGTGCACAGTCTTCATTGATCTGACCAAGGTGTTTGACCTCGTCAGCAGAAGCAGACTCTTTAAACTCCTGCTAAAGATTGGCTGTGCCCCCCTGCCCAAGAATGCACAGCATTATATCCTCCTTCCATTAGGACATGCACAGCACTGTCTGCTTCAATGAAGCAACTTCTGATGCCTTTCTAGTGAGCAGTGGAGTGAAACAAGGTTGTGTCCTGGCACTGACCCTCTTTGAAATCTTCTTCTCCATGCTCCTTCAATATGCTGGAGTTGGAGCCGACCACGAAGCATAGCCGTCTTGCCTTGGCCATTGTGGCATCAGCAAGGTGAACGAGAATGGGCAGAGAGGGCTAGACCTGACTGCACTGAAGGCACCCACCTTTGCACAAGAGCTGGTAGCAAGCTGTTCAACATGGCTTGCTTGTGCTCCAAGGCCAAACGTAGGACAGCTCTCACCCACAAAATGTGGTTTGCAGATGATGCAGCATTCATATCACACACTGAAGGCAGACTCCAACAACTGATTGACTATTTTGCCCTTGTCTGAAGACAAGTATCATTGTCCATCACTGGCTCCCTGTCCCTCAAAGCAGAGGTGAACAGCAGGATTTCCAAAGCTCCAGCTGTCATGGACAGACTGAACAAGAGAGGGTGGAGCAACACTCCTCTGCACCAGTGAGGCTTGGACACCGGACATCAGCCAAGAGAAGAGGGTAAACTCGTTCCACCTACGCTGCCTCAGACTCATCTTGCACATCTCCTGGCAGGATAAAATCACTAACACAGAGGCTCTTCAGTGGGCTGACACCTCCTGCATCTACACACTACTCAGCCACAGACACCCCGGTTGGTTGGGACACGTCAAATGGATGGACCAGGGATGCAATCTCCAGGACACGCCGCATGGCGAGCTGAGAGAGGGTTATCGCCCATGAGGAAGATCATGTCTCCGCTACAGGGCCGTCTGCAAGTGTGACATGAAGTTGGCAGACAGACAGACATCGACCTCAACACATGGGAGACCAGACAGTGTGGAGGGTCACAGTCAAATGCAATGTACAACATAGTGAGATAACAAGGATCAACATGCTTGTCAACAAGAGAACCAGAAGCAAAGCCAGAGCTGCATCACCCAGAGCACCTTCCTCCTTCACCTACAGCTACTTTGAAAGAGAAAATGCAAACAACCCCAAGAACCATCAGAGAAAGTGTCACCTCATTGTCTCAAGATGCATGGGTGCCACAGCTGCCAATGGAATATGCTTAATAATCCTGCTTTAAGGTAGAACACATTAGAAAATGGTTGGATCTTAAACAAATACTGCTGGGATAAATTATTTCTTTCCTCATGTTCTCTAATGAGCTGGAACCTTTGATGACCCAAATTAATTTCAACTCATCTTTAATACTACTGGTGTTGAAAAACTTTAATAGCTTTCAAAATACAAGTTTTTTCTATCATGGAAAATTTTGAGAGACACTTTATCCTGATAACTCATTACAAGAAGTGGAATTAAAAAATATATTCAAACCTTACTAAAATTTTATTCATTGCTGTCTCTCCATCCACTAAATTTTCTATTTTGTTTTGCCATGAATAATTCTTTGTTGGAAAATATATTTTGGACACAAAAACTAAGGCTGAAAGCTCAGTTCCATTTTAATCACAATGTACATATACTTGAGGTTTTCAGTTTTAAAGATAACTGTGTCAACATTAGTACCAAAAGGAACCACTTCTAACAGTAACTTCAAAGAGACCAAAGTTTATACCCCCACTCACCATTTGTAAACAACATTTCAGTATGGCCTTTTCATGGCATGAAGGAATTTGGTAGAATTTTGGTAATATTTTATTAATCTGATTATTTACAAATAGGTCAGTCATGTTACAAGCTAATGATCTTGTTTTATTTCAGTCAGCCCAAGTACACAGTATGATGCTAGATACTAATGCATTAGTTATGATAGCAGAACTTAAAAGTTGGGAATGCTGTGTATTATTTTTCACACACTAAAGAATTACTCATAAAATAATGGTAACCTAGTGTCAGTACCTCCAGTTGAACTCTGTCTTTTTGTGTGTTTCTCCCAGCTGTCAGTCTGTGGTTTTGTATTGCCACGTGCTCCTGCTCTACTCCTGCCCCTGTATTACTTAGTACTTTGTCTGTCATCTATTTCTCATTATTACCTGTATTGCTGTCACCTGTGTCTCATTGTGCTCCACCTATCATCTGCCTCTCTGTTTATTGCTCAGTGTATTTCAGTCCTGTGTTTTCACCTGTTTGTTGTCAGATTGTGCCAGTGAATTTTCCTGAGCCTTTCCAGCATTCGTATCTGTACTCTCTGTCTGAATATCGACTCTGCCTGTTCCCCAACTCTAGTTTTTGGATTTCTCTGGATGTTTTGATCTCTGCCTGAACTTTAATGCCAACTTTATTTGCACCTAAGGATTTGTTGCTCAATTAATATCACTGTGTGCAGTACTGGGTCTGTGATTGGATCCCTGCTCCAGCGTCCTGACACCTAGTTAGATTACAGTGTTGAGAACAGATAAGAGATAAAGGAAAAGAGTTCTATTATTTTAGACAAGATCACCTGAGTGTTCTTACTTTTACTTCTGACATTTTTCTCTTATGATAATGGTGTTTTGCAAATGGCCAGGGAAGAAATCTGCCCACGAAGGTGCTGTCATGGTGAACTCAGATGTCCACCTTGTTCAGTGGACTAGACAAACAGACATACTTTATTGATCCCGGGGGAAATTGGGTTTCGTTACAGTCTCATCAACCAAGGATAGGTAGAAATATAGCAATATAAAAACCATAAATAATTAAATAATAATAAGTAAATTATGCCAAGTGGAAGTATGTCCAGAACCAGCCTACTGGCTCAGGGTGTCTGACACTCCAAGGGAGGAGCGGTACAGTGTGATAGCCACAGGCAGGAATGACTTCCTATGACACTCAGTGTTGCATCTCGGTGGAATGAGTGTCTGGTTGAATGTACTCCTGTGCCTAACCAGTACATTATGGAGTGGATGGGAGACATTGTCCAAGATGGCATGCAACTTGGACAGCATTCAGATTACTGTACTTGGATCAGCATCTTGAGTTTTCCTGCTCACGCATTCACTTGATATATCAGACATTAAAAATAAAGCAGGATTGGAGAATGGGAATGTTTCCACTTTTAAAAGATCATGTTGAAATTAGAGTCAGTAATGCACACTGGAACATAGAACAGTACAGCACATTACAGGCCCTTCGGCCCACAGTGTTGTGCTGACCCTCAAACCCTGCCTCCCATATAACCCCCCACCTTAAATTCCTCCATATACCTGTCTAGTAGTCTCTTAAACTTCACTAGTGTACTTGCCACCACCACTAACTCAGGCAGTGCATTCCACGCACCAACCACTCTGAGTAAAAAACCTTCCTCTAGTATCCCCCCTTGAACTTCCCTCCCCTTAACTTAAAGCCATGTCCTCTTGTACTGAGCAGTGGTGCTCTGGGGAAGAGGCACTGGCTGTCCACTCTGTCTATTCCTCTTAATATCTTGTATACCTCTATCATGTCTCCTCTCATCCTCCTTCTCTCCAGAGTGTAAAGCCCTAGCTCCCTTAATCTCTGATCATAATCCATACTCTTTAAACCAGGCAGCATCCTGGTAAATCTCCTCTGTACCCTTTCCAATGCTTCCACATCCTTCCTATAGTGAGGTGACCAGAGCTGGACACAGTACTCCAAGTGTGGCCTAACCAGAGTTTTATAGAGTTGCATCATTACATCACATCTCTTAAACTCTATCCCTCGACTTATGAAAGCTAACACAACAGAAGCTTTCTTAACTACCCTATCTACCTGTGAGGCAACTTTCAGGGATCTGTGGACACGCACCCCCAGATCCTTCTGCTCCTCCACACTACAAAGTATCCTGCCATTTACTTTGTACTCTGCCTTGGAGTTTGTCCTTCCAAAGTGTACCACGTAACACTTCTCCAGGTTGAACTCCATCTGCCACTTCTCAGCCCACTTCTGCATCCTATCAGTGTCTCTCTGCAATCTTTGACAATCCTCTACACTGTCTACAACTCTACAAACCTTTGTGTCATTTGCAAACTTGCCAACTCAACCTTCTACCCCCACATCCAGGTCGTTAATAAAAATCACAAGAAGTAGAGGTCCCAGAACAGATCCTTGTGGGACACCACTAGTCAAAATCCTCCAATCTGAATGTACTCCCTCCACCATGACCCTCTGCCTTCTGCAGTAAAGCCAGTTCTGAATCCACCTGGCCAAACTTCCCTGGATCCCATGCCTTCTGACTTTCTGAATAAGCCTACCTAGTGGAGCCTTGTCAAATGCCTTACTAAAATCCATGTAGATCACATCCCCTGCACTACCCTCATCTATATGCCTGGTTACCTCCTCAAAGAACTCTATCAGACTTGTTAGACACGATCTGCCCTTCACAAAGCCAAGCTGACTGTCCCTGATCAGACCATGATTCTCTAAATGCCCATAGATCCTATTACTAAGAATCTTTTCCAACAGCTTTCCCACCACAGACATAAGGCTCACTGGTCTATAATTACCCGGACTATCCCTACTATCTTTTTTGAACAAGGGGTTCATTCGCCTCCCTCCAATCCTCCGATACCATTCCCATGGACATCGAGGACATAAAGACCCTAGCCAGAGGCTCAGCAATCTCTTCCCTTGCCTGGGGAATATTCCGTCAGACCCCAGGGATTTATCCGTCCTAATGTATTTTAACGACTCCAACACCTCCTCTCCCTTAATATCAACATGCCCCAGAACATCATGAATTGCTGCAAAGCCTGTTTTATGAAAAAAAAACAAATTTTTATAAATGTTTTGTGCCAATTCACCTAGTGATGAACTATTAAAAATTAATTATTTGGGAGCTGGTGGACAGAGAAAACTGCATATACACTGTTTTGTGTGTGTGTCCTTTTGCACATAACCTGCTTCCACCTCATATAGCCTACTCTCCAGTCCTCAGTTCCCACTCCAAAATGCTCTCAGTACACAGGTCAGCAAATGACATGCTTGGAGCATTATCCAAGAGCGGGCCCACCATTTAAGGAGAAGGGAGGAAAGCCACTCCCCCCCACCGTCATTAACCCATTTCATTATACAGTTCAGTTGTCTCTAGTAATATGAAAGTGACACTAGTGAAAATGAATTTTCACTGTTGCATCTGACTAGCTTCTTGGCAGCTAGAACTTCCCCAAAGCCCTACTGTACTACGAATTTTGCCCTATTTCTTCCCGTCCATGTGAAACCTAGTATTGAGGATTCCTAGTCCTCTCGTGTTCCAGACAAATATGAACTAATCACATGTCATTAGCAGGAGCAAAAATACTCTGTGTTTGTTAATACTGGGGAATGACAATCAAGCACAACTGCCAGTGATTTTCCTGTGATAGATTTGTGACAAAGGATATGGGAAAGGGGAAAAGCCTGGGTGCAAAATGGGTTTTATCAGTTCCATTAGACTTGTTTTTACACACTTCCCACAGCAATAAGTTTTCTAACCAGTTTTGTAAGTTGTGAACAAAGTGAACAAAATTGTTTGATTCAATTGCATGACAAGTAGAATATAAATAAACCTATTTTCATCTTAGTAAAATCTATTCATTTTCTTCCTGCAAGAGATGCTGAAGTGAATGTAATTTTTGACAGTGGAGTACAGAAAGTAGTGGCTGCTATATTCCAAGTTTAATGCATTCAACCAAATGTCATGATAACCATTCTGTTTAAATAAGTAATTTATATTTTAGGTAATAATGTCAATCACTTTATTAAATAACTGGGACATGGGATTTATGTCATGATAACTGCCAGAATTGTGGAGAGTGAGGAAGGATGTCAAAGGATTCACCAGGATATGTGACCAGTTAGAAATATGGGCAGAGAAATGGCAGACGGAGTTTAATCTTGACAAGTGTGAGGTGCTGCACTTTGCAAGGTCAGATGCAAGGGAAAATGATACAGTACATGGCAAAATTCTTTGGAGCATTGATGTTCAGAGAGATTTTGTAGTGCAATTCCATAGCTCCTTAATTGTCAACACAAGTCTTAAAGAAGGTGTATGGTATACTTGCCTTCATTCATTGGGGTGCTGAGTATTGAAGAAAGGAGATCAGGTTACAGCTATATAGTAGCTTGGTTCGGCCAAATTGGGAGCATGGTGTGGAGTTCTCATTGCTGCTTTACAGGAAGCAATGTGGAGACTTTGGAGAGGGCACAGAAGAGGTTTGGCAGGATGTTGCCAGGATTAAAGAGCATGGGCCATAAAGAGAGGCTGGATAAACTTGATTGTTTCTTTCTCTGGAGCATCGGAGATTAAGGGGCAACCTGATAACATTATGACAGAAGTAAATAGGATAGATTGAGTATATTCCCTGGATGGGAAATCTTACACTAGAGATCATTGCTTTAAAGTGAGAGGAAAGTTTAAAGCAGACTTACAAGGCAAGCATTTTACATAGAGAGTGTTAGGTGCTTGATATACACTGCCCATTGCGGTGGAAGAAGCAGATATGATGACATTTAAACAGGCAGAGAATGAAGGGATACAGAGCATCTGCAGGTAGATGGGATTATACTGGCATAGTCGGCATAGACATAACAGGCTAAAGGATCTGTTCCTCTGCTGTACTGATCTGTATTCTATGTTCTATTTACTAATTTTAAACTACCAGTATGTTCTTAACCGGACCAGCAATGGAGAATTTAATAATATTCCCTATTGGTCAATGATCTAGTTTTAGCTGCCCAAGTATCGGCAGCACATTACCTTCATTTCAGCCTTAGTTCTGTCGATCTGCTTTAAAGCTCCCCGAGATGAGGAAAGTAGATTTTGTTCACAGCGACAGAGCTTGAGTACTTTATATTGGACAAATTGGCTAATTATTTCTTTGCTCTACCTTTGTAACTTAAGTATGTTGAAGAATTACATCTCAAGCCAGGACAAAGCTAACCTGAACAATGTAATACATGTAAATGAAAACTCCAAAGACATGTCAAAAATAATATAACCTTAAAGTGTTACACATTAACTGCAAGAATGATTATTTTTAATATTCATATTTCTCTGTGATATGTTACAAAGCTGTTATAATTATTAGTTTGCTCTTGCATTCTTGTTTCAGAAACTATTGGCAGTGACAGGGCAATGTGAGATGCTGACTTGGCAATTAGCCGAATCCTGAGAGAAATAAAGATCTTTTCAATAAGCTGAAAAAGTTGCAGTTTGCTAGCAGAAATTGTATAACCAGTCACTGCCGGAAGAGCAGAGTTCTCCTTATGCCATGACTTTGACTTCTTATGCAGCCGTAAGCAGATGAAAAGGTCATTCATCTCACCAAGGGTTCCTGCAGCATTCACCTACAGTACAATTACCGGAGCTCCAATTGCTTCACTATATATTAGATTCTCAGAGACATTTCTGACACATCCTCTGTCCTCCCAGCTATCACTGCACTGCATGTACATTTTCTATCTCATTTCTGTATGCCTTCTTAGAGTACTGCTTTAAAATATTAACTGATCAAATTGTGGCTGAGCTCAGCTTGATGACTTTATGTTAATCCTTCTGTTACAATTCTTAGCATTTGTGGAACTGCCTTCCCAGATGACAGATGAATTTTTATGATAAACCGTTCAATATGTAGTTGGCCAGGCTCCAGTCAAACACTTGAATAAATTCCTTATGCATGCTGGATGCAATTCATGCTACACACAGCAGGGAATTACATTTCTAACTACATCAATACAAACTTATTTAACAGACACCATCAATTAATCAATGAAATAAATCACTTTGATATTCTGATCAAAGGCACATTCTGGGCTTTCAGTACATAAAATGTGCAATCTGCACATTTGTGATCTTACCATTGGGAATAGAACATGATTTCACTCTGTTGCGTTGAAATAAGTAAAACAATATCTATGGAGAAGATGATCAGTATATTTGAAAATGACTTGTATTATATGCAATGGAACCTGAGGTTGGTTCAATATCCTATAACCTAGGAATTGGATTGCATGGCACAGTTCTTTTGAGTGTTCACAGTGCAATTTTGACGCTATCTGGAATAGATCGCACTGAAGATAATTTCCAGTGTAAATTGCATCAGTCTGAACACTTCCATGTCAGGTGTGATGTACTAAAGTTCACCCGTTTCTGCCCTTCAACACATAAATCAGAGCAGAAAGTTGCGACCTGTGAGGAGTCTCAGCAGATAAAATATGGCTGCTACTCTCATCAACACTTTCAAGACCAAATAACTTTCAAAGGTGAAGGAGAGACAGCAGATGCTGGAATCTGAGGCAAGAAACAGCTATCACAGGAACTCAGCTACAGAACTTGCTGAATTATTCTGGCAGATTATCTGTTGCTCCAACCACCTTTCAAAGTCCACCAGAGCTCAGGACCTATCCCCTGGGCACCAGGAGGAGGAGCAGTGGTGGAAGACAGCCACTAGGCAATGCCCCTGTTTGACATCCACATCTCGCTGATGACCAACAGTGGCTGAATGCAGTAGAAGGGTCTTCCTAATGGAGAGACAATTTTCACAGGGTGTCTGCAAACTAAAATTTCCATTGAGGAAAACAAATGACCCCTTCCATACACAACTGATAAAACCAACAGAGCATACCAATAAGCAAAGGCCAGTTGATGCATCAAAACCCCTCATGCCCATCTAAAATGACTGAACGACATGAATGATAGGGAGAATATTAAGCCAATTACTTAAATAGATGGCCGTAACATTTCTGTATTTTTTTATGAGTGGCAGCTTGCTCAGAAAACACAGACCTCCATATTACAGCCAATGTGCACACTGTGGCTGCTCTATTCTAGCTGCCATGGAGAGTGTGATTAAAAGTGCTGATGTCCATCCCTGTGGTGCACAGATGAAGTATGAAGTTGGCAAGTCCCACTGGGAATGGTGCAGATTCTGTTTCAGAACCTGTTTCTCTCTTTTCTCTGATAATAACATGTCTGGAGGCCATCTACATTGTAGTCAGGGGCCTTAATTTAAGTGGCAAAGTTTAATCGATTTTGTGGGTCTGGTAAGTACAATGACTTAGAAATCTAACTTGTAACCTAGCACAAGTTAAAAAAATCCCTGATGCACTAATCTCACATTCATAGCATTGAGTCACACAGCACAGAAACAGAAGCTAAGGCTCATAGTCTCGATGCTAACTAGCAGATGCCCAGCATTACTGGCAGTACAGTAGTCTACTGGCTAGCACAATGCTTTACAGCACACTAGCTGTATGATTGGGGGTTTGATTCATGCCATTGTCTACAAGGAGACTGTACGTTCTCCCCATGACTGCATGGGTTTCCTTCCATGCTCTATCGACCTATGTTTAGAGTTAATGTGCTGTCGGTAGGCTATGCTGGCACTGGACACAACACGGCATTTGCTCAGTGCCTAGCGTAATCTTCAGTTAGTTAGAAACATAGAAAACCTACAGCACAATACAGGCCCTTCGGCCCATAATGCTGTGCCGAACATGTACTTTCTTTAGAAATTACCTAGGGTTACCCATAGCCCTCTATTTTTCTAAGCTCCATGTAGCTATCCAGGAACATCTTAAAAGACCCTGTCATATCCATCTCCACCACAGTCACTGGTAGCCTATTCCAGGCACTCGCCACTCTCTGCATAAAAGTCTTACCCCTGACATCTCCTCTGTACCTCCTTGCAAGCACCTTAAAACTGTGCCCTCTCATATTAGCCATTTCAGCCCTGGGAAAAAGCTTCTGACTATCCACACGATTTGATTGAGACCATAAGACCATAGGAGCAGAATTAGGGCATTCAGTCCATCAAATCTCTTCTGCCATTCCATCATGGCTGATTTATTATCCCTCTCAACCCCCATTCTCCTGCCTTCTCCTTGTAACATTTGACACCCTGATTGACCAAGAACCTATAAAACTCTGCCTTAAAAATACCCAACGACTTAGCCATAGATTGACCACCCACTGGCTAAAGAAATTATTCCTCATCTCTGTTCTGTATGGGTATCCGTCAATTCTGCGGCTATGGTCCCCTGTAGAAAACACCATCTCCGCATCCACACAATCTGTTCTAGATCTATCAATATTCAAAAGGCTTTAATAAGATCCCCTCTCATTCAATGCCATTCAAACCTATTTTGTGGAATGACTGAAACAGCTGAGTCAGTGTCCAATTCCATTTTAATTTATTTACTGTTCTCTTCTAGTGTAAGCCATATTCCTTATCTATTTCTAATTTTCACAGTGTAAGTCTCAAGGCTACCCAGTTCTGTGCACTCTGATCTTCGTCAGATTTTTCAACAACAGCATGCAGATGCTCTTTTTGAAACTGCAAATTGACATTTCAGACTTTTCTTTTCCCTGTGCTGTCCATTTACTTTTGTCTGCCTGACATGCTCTCTCCAGGTGTCCTATTTTGATGCATTTTTTACAATGACACTTAACAGCAACCCCTTTGCTTGCATTTTCGAAAACAGCTCTATTTCTTTCTTTGAAATTGCTTCTTTTCCTTTTTAAGGTTCTTTTGAAGATCCTGACCTGGAGTTACACGCTGACTTTGGTTCTTTGTGGAAATGGGGCCCACTCTCGGGGCCTCATGACCGGCCACTTTTCCATATGTCGAGGACGTGGTCTGGAAGACAAGCACACAATCAGAGTGCCAGATTTTCACGACTCTGGAAGCAGATGGATTTAAGGCTGGTGCTGCTGCCGCCTAATGCGTTGTAAACAGCAAGCTGGCTGCTGGCTGTATGCCCGGCGTCCTGAGTTCTTTGGGCACAGAGCACAGAAGAGTGACACAATTGACATTTAACACCATAAATCAGTGAGTTGCTTTGCTATGTCTCACCTTTTGCTGTGAAATGGAGACACCTCTTTTTTCCTTATTGGGGGAGAGAGAGAGCCTGTGGTATGTCGAATACCAGGTGAATGAGTAGTCTTTGGGGTAATACAAGTCTGTGTCTTTATTGATGTTTTGCTTTACGCTTGAGTGCTCAGTGGGGGGCGTCGATGCTTTTTTTGCTGGTGGGAGGGGGATCGTTGCTTTGCTGCTGCTTGTGCATGGGAGGGGGAGCTGGGGGGGCTTTGGGGTTCCTACATTTAACAGTCATTCATTCTTTGGGGCACTCCTCTGTTTTTGTGGATGGTTGCAGAGAAAAAGAATTTCAGGATGTATATTGTAGACATTTCTCTGACATTAAACGTACTTATTGACCTATCGAAGTTTTGACTTTAAACCCACATTGGTCTGGTATATGTGAGTCCCTGCCACAATAACACAATTTGTTTGGACAGCTGTGTTTATATTTAGACTTTGCAATCTTGTGCACGCTCACTGTCATTCCTGACTGCAACTCAGTTGCGTTTCCGTTGATACAGTGATTTCATCTGCTCTTTTAAAGTGAGTTGTGCCTCATTTAGGAGCCATTTTTGAATGCTTTCTTGCAAGATTCCACAAACTAAACAATCTCCCAGTGCATCGTTAAGCCAATCACTGAATTGACAAGGTTCATACAATTTCCTTAATTCAATCACATATGTTGAAATGGAAGTCCCTGCCTTCTGATTCAGCTTATGAAATCTAAAATGTTCTGCAATCAATAATGGGCTCAGTTCTAAATGTTCCTGCATTACTTACACAATATCACAAAGCTCATTTTGTCTGGTTTGGTTGGAGCGTTTAAACTTCTAAGTAAACTGTATGCTCTTCCACCTCTTATACTTAGCAAAACTGGCACCCGTTTCTCATCGGCTATTTCATTTGCTTTATGATATTGCTCAATTCATTCAGTATGTATGATCCAGTTATGTAGACAGTCATTTCTGCTTATTTAAATTCATTTTTATTATCACCCAGAACTGACTGTTTATGAACCGTGAATTTCATATATTTTTAAACTTGACCATCTTTCTTTCACTCCCACTTGCAAAGAAAAAAAATGTGCTACGCCTTTGTTTTAAAGTTGAATGTTTTGCTGTGCTTCAGTAGGTAGGCAGTCATCTCAGGTTCTTTTTAAAAGATACTCGTCACTACTGTTACATTTTGTTTCTACTTTTGTGAGGTGCACACATATGATGGTGTAATGACGTACAGCATTCATGTTCTTTTACATACTGTTGTTCCTTTCCGCACCTTGTGGCTCAGTGGGCAGCAATCTTGCCATTTCTTTAGCATTTATCTGTTTTTTTTATGAGGCTGGGTTGCTAGCTTGATGTTTAACTCGGCACAGGTAGAAAGCGTGTAAAGAGTTGTCTAGATTCAAACTTGATACCACTCACCTCAAATTCTGATGTGGATGCCACTATACCACTGGCTGCCTTTTACATATAACCCATAATAGATTAGGTAAACAGTCAAGAATGCTTAATCAAACTGTATATTTACAATATTACTCAAATATTACTGAAATATTAAATATACACAAGTTGCCATCTGTAACACCAACTCACCAACTGCAGCTTTGCTTTAGGGTCCTGATGGCCTCACTGCACCACAAAAGCTTCATTCTTAGTAAAACTAGAGAACTCTATTCAGCAATAAATTAATAACAAATAAATATATAAATAAATCTGAAAGAATTGCAATAAGTTTTCAGGCAATCTTTCTGTCTTTTACTTTATCTAGTATTTTGTTTTGGTTTGATATTTCCTGTGAATGTTGGTCCAATCCAATGGTTAATTTTATTCTCTGTGTGTCAAACTGGATTCTATGATAACCATTGAAATTCACATGGAGCACAATATAAGATAAATTACATCCCAGAAAAATAGATCTCCTCTGGTGAATAAGTTTAGAAGCATCTATATTTCTCACCAAATGTTTCCGGGGAATTTAATTTCTTGTCAGAAAATGTCACTGTACTCTAATGTCACTGCCAGGAAAAATTCTGGAACTGCTTACTCCATCCATGACTTACAAGTGAAAAGTATTGTCATAGAGTCATAGAAAAATACAGCACAGAAACAGGCCCTTTGGCCTATCTAGCCCATGCTAAACCATTTATACTGTTTAGTCCCCATGACCTGCAACTGGACCATAATCCTCCATACCCCTACCATCCATGTATCTATCCACACTTCCCTTAAATGTTGAAATCGAGTTTACATGGCCCACTTGCACTGGCAGCTCATTCCACACTCCCACAGACCTCTGAGTAAAGAGGATTCCCCTCATGTTCCCCTTAAACTTTTAACCTTTTACCCTTAACCCATGACCTCTAGTTGTAGTCCCACCCAACCTCAGTGGAAAAAAGCCTGCTTGCAGTTATCCTATCTATACCCCTCATAATTATGTATACCTCTGTCAAATCCTCTCTCAATCTTCTATGTTATAAAGAATAAAGCCCTAATCTATTCAATCTTTTCTTAGAATTCAGGTGTTCCAGTCTCATCAACATTCTTGTAAGTTTTCACTATACTCTTTCAATCTTGTTTACATCTTTCCTGTAAGTAGGTGACCAAACTGCAACCAATACTCCAAATTAAGCCTTAACAATGTCTTATGCAACTTCAACCAAACATCCCATCTCCAGTACTCATTACTTTAACTTATGAAGGCCAATGTGCCAAAAGCTTTCCTTACGACCCTAGCTACATGTGCCTCCACTTTCAATGAATTATGAATCTATTTTCCCAGATCCCTTTGTTCTATTACACTCCTCAGTGCCACACTGTTCACTGTGTAAGACATACCCTGGTTGATCCTACTGAAGAACAACTCCTTGCACTTGTCCGCATTAAGTTCCATCCTCTACTTTTCAGCCTATTTTTCCATCTGGTTCAGATCCCACTGCAAGCCATGATACTCTCCCTCACTGTCCACTACACCCCCAATCTTGCTGTCATCCGCAAATTTGCTGATCCAGTTTACCACATAGACTTGGCAACGATCCCTTCAGCACTTCACTAGCCACAAGCCTCCAGTCAGAGAGGCAACCGTCTGCTACCACTCTCTAGCTTCACCTACAAAGCCACTGTCTAATCCAATTAACTACTTCAATGCTGAGCGACTGAAACTTCTTAACCAATTTCCCTTGTCAAATGCTTTTCTAAAGTTCACATAGACAACAACCACTGCCTTGTCTTCATCAACTTTCCTGGTAACTTCTACAAAAAACTTGATAAGATTGGTCAGACATAACCTACCATGCACAAAGCCATGCAAAAGTCTGCACTCTCTGTACAAATTTGTTCCCTTAAATCCTGCGGACTGTTGGGTGGCCTGTAATATAGCACCATTAATGTGATCATATCTATCTTATTTCTCAGTTCCACTCATAACCAGTTCTCCAGTCTGTCCTGACTGATCACTGCCATGATATTTTTCTTGACTGGTAACATCACCACTCTTCCTTTAATACCTCCCGCTCTGTCTTGCCTAAAACAGCAGAACACCAGGAATATTGAGCTGCTAGTCCTGTCCGTCTTGCAACCAAGTCTCACTAAGGGCTGCAATATCGTAATTCCAGGTGCTGATCCATGCCCTGAGCTCCTTTGCCATTCCTCCGATACTCCTTGCATTGAAATATACACAGTTTATGACATTAGTCACACGATGCTCAACCATTGATTCCTGACTTTGTCTGATGATTTAACAACATTTCTCTCCACAACCTCTCCACTATCTGTTCTGGTCCTCTGGTTTCTATCCCCCAAAATGTGAATTTAACCCCCCCCCCACCATACTGCACACTAGCAAACCCTCCCGCTACAATGTCAATGGAAAGGTAGTGCAAAACATTGTTGTTTCCATCTTAATCGACACTTAATGAATAACTTAAGATGTGTTCTAAAGATTACCCTGTGGGTGAAATCAGGATGAGGTTGCAAGAATGTACATCAAATAGAATTGTATAAATAGACTTGTCCTTAAACAATCAAAAAAAGCTCTTGAGACCATTATCTGGGCAAGTGGTAACAGCATGCATCCATTTTCTACTAAAGAAAGCTTGTCATTAGACCTTTTCAGACCAAAGTGACATTATTTTCTCCTTTATCTATTTATAGCACAGTGAATAATGCATTGATGCCACTTAAAATACTTCCTTACAATGCCAACATCTTCGGATATGGCAGTTTTTAGGACAACACAACTTTTGTTTTTTGCTATGTTGCAGTTTTAAACCAAAATATGTTGAGCTAATTTAGCTTTCCCTGGATATGCTGTGATTTTGCTGAGTTAAGACCTTTTTAATAAAGTGAATGGTTTGGCTAGATGCTTTGCCAGCTTATATGAGAGCACATGACAAGTATAGAATACTGGAGAAACTTTGACAAGCAACATCAAGTGTGTGTCACGTGTATAATTAGTATGCAGAGAAAATCTCGGAGCACTAATTGTACCTATTTGTAAACAGGATGCTGGTGCCCCCTAATATTTCATTGCATGATCACTTGTTTTCAGCATTGTATTGTTTTTTTTTCTGCATCTCCATGTTTAATCTTCTTTTGGGTATTAATTTTTATTGCATTATTCTAGACAGTTAATATTAGCATGCTTTTCAATGACTAAGCATCCACACTTGCATATTTTCTGACTTTAAGCAGTAACTGAAAACTAGACATCTGCGGGCACCAAGGATAGCATGAGCAGAACAGCACTCCACTGGAACCTGAAATATTAAGGCCTGGGATATTCCTCATTCCACCATTACAACCAGACTAGGGAACCAACTCATTAATGATGACCAAGAGGGATGCTGAGACCAACACTTTATATCTGGAGCCAGGAACCAACACAAGACAGCTGCATTTTAAGACTACAAGTATGTTCAACAGCTACAACAGCATGAGACATAAAGAACTGTGAAATTCCATCGCCAATATGTCAGATCAAACCTCGACAGTACTTCCATACTTATTATTGAATGCTGGTAGATAAATAAACAGCTAGAGGAAGATGGAGGTGCCAAGAATATTTCCATCATCCATGAAGGAAGATTCAAACATGAGTGTTAAAGGTAAGGCTGAAGCATCTTCACCCAAAAGTACCGAGCAGACGATCCATTTCAGCATCTGAAATCCACCCGCGAACCCCACCCCCCGCCATCCATACAGAACGTGGCCCTCAGCTAATTCAATATACTCCTCATGAAATAAAGGAATTTTATTTCTGAGAATTGACACTACAGTTAACAGGTTTTGTCAAGCTTTTTGTGTACAGGACATACTTGGACGATCTTCAAGATCAGCTAATGCCAGTAGAGTGGATTTTGGTTAATTGGCCCTTTGGTTAACCAGGACATCTGCTTATTTTGGACAATCCCTTCATTTATTTGTGATACCATGCCACTTAATTGGGCCAGGAGACTGTTTTGGAAGATTCTAACTAGCATCATTTGCGTGCACTTGTGTGGCTGCTAAACTCTACACGTGCAGAGAGAAAACAGCTTTTAAATAGTGTCACTTGCATCTGTTTGTGCTCAGAAACCAGTGATTTTTGTCACTGATAGTTTGTGGGAAATAAGCACTAAAACAATTTGGAACTGTTTTTCATTACTGTGGTTTCGAGCATTCAGCCTTGAAATGGCTGGGAGTGAAAATGAAATGATTTCACTGCTTCAACAAGTTAGGAACTATCAGGAATTTGAAGGTTTCGATAATCATTTTGAATGTTACAATGAAAATGAAGATTTGTAGGATGCAACATCCAAACGCATTGTATGAAGACAGTCCATTATCTGCACCGGGTGTCTGTGCTGATATGCTCACTGTCAATTAAAAGAATATGGCATTGTACACTGTGGATGAATTCCTCTATCGATAACTATTTGGAACTATAGATTTATAGCACTGTAGTAATGTTGATATTGTCCTAATTTGTTCAGTACCTCATTCAAAAACATAATTTGTTACTTAGTTAAATGGTAGTTTGTCTTTTTTTATACATTGTCACTACTTCAATGAAACTTCAGCTAATTGGGGCAGCCACTTAACATAGTCAAAATATACTAGTCCCAATGTGTCCCAATTAACTAGAATCCTCTGTATTTTAGCGATACTAATGAAGCTTAGCAAGACTTGGGGCTAGATTTACAGTACTGAAATGAATCTGTCTCATTGAACTGTATTAAAGACTTTCATTTCCTTGAACAGAAAACTTATGCTGCTTATCAGTGATTCACAGGCAGGCTCACTAATAACTCAACTCACATTGACATTTCCTGTTTATAATATGTTACTGGCCTCAACTCCAGTTATAATGTGTTACCCTTGCCTGTAAAGGTATAAAAACAGAGTTAAAATTGTCTGGTTAGGTTTAATTATTAGATGTATGTGAGTCTACGAGCTTGTGAATAGATTAACAGATGCTTAAAATGGTCATAAAAACAACATATCAAATTCAAATTGTAAAGGTTTTGCATTTTTCTATGCCAGTGCATTGTCAGCTATTTTCTAACTTTATGTGATATAAATGTTACATTTTGGTTCATGAAGCTAGGACCTTAATTCTGAGGGAAATCTACCTGGAAGAAACAAGAGATGGTGGCAATTTTGAGTCTGGCAGCGCAGATCTAAAGTGAATTGACTTTATATTGAGGGTCACCATGGGATGTTGAACAATTTTACTTTGCAGCTTGATATGGTTGTATATTGTGTCTTGTGTATATTTAATCCATTAATAATATAAACCTTGTGACTGATATTTCAATTAATAATATTGTGGTCAAATACTGTGCTTTTCCATAATGTTAAACAAAATATCATTAATGACCTGAATGCCATGTTGAAAATATGGCCTCCTGTGTTTATGTCTGTCAACCCCAAAAGATAGGGACAAGGTTATTAGCCCAGTTGGAATATAATGGCGCTCGGATGGGTATTGGCAAGGCTGCAGCCATGATGGCCTTGGTGAGGGTCCAGGGTACTGGAGCAATGTTAGCTTTGTGCAATCTTACTGCAATAATGAAAGTTGGAAAGTCTCCAATAAGGGTATCATTGAATCGTACAAAGTTATAGTACCGGAGATCACTCTGCTTAACAAGTACACACAGCCAAATAGTGCAGGTTAATGCCTCTTCCCATCTTTGTTCACAGCCTTGCAGGTTAAAGTTCTTCAAGGGCTCATCCAGGTAATAAGGGTTTTGGTCAGAAAATTGTTCTACTGCCTTTCCCATTATAAACAATGGTGCAAATCATCAATTTTCCAGTCCACTGGCATCTCCACTGTAGCAGACGATCATTATACTCAGAACATGTAAAATTGCCTCCATTATTTTGTTTAAGAGGAGCATGTTTTAACCAGGTCTGGTTATTTATTTGCTTTTAAAAATACCAAACTCTTTATTATGTCTACCCTCTCTCTATTTTTATAGTTACTAATACTTCACATTCTTGTTCCTTAAAACTGTCCTCATCTCCTTGGATGAATCCAAAATATTCATTTAGAACTTTAGATGCCTTGGATCTCCATACTTAGACTGTTATTTTTGGTCTTTTATTCATGTATGTGGACATCATGGTCAATGCTAGAATTGACTATTTCTTCACTGATTGGCTTGAACTGGAGTAGTTTGGATGATATGGTTGACATTTTCTCCACTTGGCATTCTCCCCTCTCACCACCTTTCCCCAAAACACTGGATAGTATCACTCCCCACACTTCTACGGTCCCAACTCCCCCACCTTTTATTGGGCTTGATATGTACTATTAGAAAAAAATAAAGTACTCGAGTACTTTTCACAAAATCAAACTCTTCTACACCATTTACTTGCTTCTCACCTAAGGGGTGCCAAACCATTATTGTTTTGATATGTATGCAAAACTTAGACGTTAACATAATTATTTAATTTTCTCTCTCCTTTTTGACTGTTCAGGGATTCAGACTGCATGTTGCCCTCTGTATTTGCCCCAATTTGTTCCTTAATTTGACCATAGCAGTTTTAATTGTTGGTCTTTCAAGTATGTTATTTCACTTTCCAGCTTTTCATATATTTTGTTGCATTTCCTCCTATTTTGCCTTCATTCAATTCTTCCACCACTCTGTCATCATCTAGAAACCCAAAAACCAGGAATGTTCAACTTACTCTCTTTTTTTTATTTCAATAATTGCCACTATATCAATCCACCACATGAGCATCTACACCTGGAGCTTATCATATTTTTTTTCATTGTATTCCTTCTAACACTGCATAAGCAATGAACGTTTATTTCTTTACCCCAGTCTTTGTTTTTTCGTATTCTAATCTCATGCCTGAGTTCTGCAGGCTTGTTGACTAACTTGCTTCTTCTACATTCATTTTGTTACCCTCCTATCTAAAACTCCTTCTTCCACTGGCAAGCTAAACCCTCCCCACATGCAGGAGGACATTTCCCTGGAAGGATGTTGATACTGGTTCTGTAGAGAGGCAATGGGTGTGTGCTGGTTCCATTTTTCATAGAAATGGAACAAATACTGCAAGATTCAGTTGATTCTCCTCCTTAGATATCTCTTCAGCCATGTATTCATCAGTATTATCGTCCTCTGCCTGTACTACTGGCATGTAGCACTGCCAGGAATTCATGACTAATCACATTTGAGGTCTTGCCCTTTAATACCTTCTCTATTTTCCTGCAATCTGCCTGAAGGGCCTCATTTTCAAATGCGATGGAGACAGAGAAGCTGGGAGAAAGACAAACTGATTGGAGGTAGTGTGGGAGGAATATCTATGATGACACTGGGGGTCTGTAGACTTGTAATGATGTTTGTTGCTAGTCCATTCACATAGATGGAGTCAGAAAGATCAAGAAATCCAAGGAGAGAGAGGTAAACTAAGGGGACCCGAGGGGCAAGTTCTTCACACAAAGGGCTATGGATATATCGAACAAGCTGCCAGAGGAAGTGATAGATGTGAGTACAACCACACAAACGCAATAGGGGAAGGAAGGAGGGATAATTATATCTGAGGAAGAATAGACAACAATATGGAGATATCAATGGAAGTGTACCAATTCACAGAAATGGAGGGAGTTTGGATGGAAAAACTTGATAAGATATTTTATTACACACTCTCAGAAATCCCATTATGATAGTAACCTCCCTGTTTGCTGGAGAAATTGTGGAAATCAAAATGCAAATCATTATCATATTTTTTGGGACTGCCCTGTTATCAAAAACTATTGGAGGGGGGTACACAATGCCCTACAAGACATCTTTAAATGTGAAATACCCTTGGAGAGTAAGACCATATATTTTGACCATATACCTCAAGAATGGTTGAAAAGAGATAAATATATAATGAATATACTGTTGGTGGCTGGTAAAAAGACTCTTACTGGGAAATGGTTATCACAGGAGAGCCCAACTTTAAATACATTGATGGAAATTACAATGGACTTTACAAAATGGAGAAGATAACAGTATCTGTTAATCATAAACTGGAACAATTTGATTCACACTGGGAAAAATGGTTTAACTACATAATGCCTCATAGGCCTGATTTTATTCTCACAAATTAATGAATCTGTTATAAAAAAACAGATCACTCCCTACTTGTACATAGTTCTTTCCTTTTGATTGTTTTTTCTTTCTACTCTTTTCTATGAGTGTATACCCCAGATAAATACTTTGTGGAGATTTTGTGATATATATGATTATATGATATATATGTACAATGTCTGAAATACATCTTATGGAAATGTTTGTTTGATGAACTTCAATAAAAAAATAAATTATATTTAAAAAATGGATAGCTCATAGATGGGAGAGGTTTGGAAGGATATGGGCCAAAATGCAGGCAAATGGGACTAAGCCAGAAACACACCTTGATCAGTATGGACGAGTTGGGCTGAAGTACTTGCTTTTCTGCTATGTAAGTCTATGACTCTATGTGAAGGTAAATGGAGGATGGAAATTGTCAGGAAAATAGTGCAATTCACATCCCTTTCTGTCATAACAGACTTCGGTCCTAGCCAGACCCTGCTGCAGAAGCGAAAGGAAAAGCTGTGACCATGTTACATCCCCTGAACAAATAACACTCTCACAATTACAATTTGCAATTCCCATGGTGAGTCATAGAAGAAGAAAGCAGATTTCAATCCGACTCTTTTTAATTCCCTTATATATCATGCTATTAATTTTAACACTAAAGCTATTGTATATTGGATATTAATTTTGAGACTATTATTACAGGAGATGACCTTTGAAGTCTCAAAAGTTGAATAATTATCATTTACGTGCTTCTCTTGTGTGTTCGTACTGTCTTACTTGATTCATTTTGTTAGATATTGTACAGTTAAGCTCCTCCTGTAGTTCATATTTTAATGAAGCCATAAAGGTTGATTCTATAAAATTAAGTACTACTTAAATTCAGCTGAAAACCATGTGCAATTATTGCAATGCAAATTTCACATCATTTTGAAGTGGCAAAGTTGGTCTGCTGTTATTTAATGTTCCTTGCTTCATGAATTACAAAGGACAGAAGGCTGGAAGATGCAACCTGAGCTTTTTGACTTGATTGAATAACCCACAGGATAATGAAGAAGATTTGTAGAAGAAATGTCAGTATTGAATTTCAGATTGTAAAGTGATGGATAGATATTTTAGAAAGTGTGCTTTTGGGAGCAGGGA
This sequence comes from Hypanus sabinus, assembly GCF_030144855.1. Classification (NCBI taxonomy): domain Eukaryota; kingdom Metazoa; phylum Chordata; class Chondrichthyes; order Myliobatiformes; family Dasyatidae; genus Hypanus; species Hypanus sabinus. The sequence continues at coordinate 72,887,110 of NC_082711.1, read as the reverse complement.
AACAACTTGTAGAATTGTCTTATCAGATTACGTAAGGGTCAGGCTGCCCTTTGCAATTTTTTAAGAATTTCCATAATTTGTTTTCATGTCCTCTTTATCTTTTCAATGTAGAGTTTTTTCAAAGCTTTGTATGGAGGTTATGAAATTGTAGGGACCACACTAAATTTAATAGTTAGAATAATGCATATTCATAGCAGACTTTTGAGACACACTGATGTTGATGTTGATGTTCTAACAAGTGACATACGTATAGAGCAAAACATCACAGATAACAGCCCCAGCCACAAGATGGGACTCAGGGCTAAGGCATGAGCCCCAGATTGCCAATCGTCATCTTTAGTCTTATAGAGTCAGAGGACTTCCTTTTCTATTTGGTGGGGGAAGGTCGGTAGTTAAAAATCAGAAGAACTGATTGGAGAAATTGCATGTGTTGCAAAACATGTATAATGCAATAAACCTATGTGTTATTGCTTATTGGTAATATGTTTCCCTGATGGAAAACAGAAGTATCAGATACAGAAGTCAGAACTTCTGGTTTTAGAACATAGAATAGTACAGCACATTACAGGCCCTTTGGCCCACAATGTTGTGCCAACCCTCAAACCCTGCCATATAACCCCCCCCCCACCTTAAATTCCTCCATATACCTGTCCAGTAGTCTCTTAAACTTCACTAGTGTATCTGCCTCCACCATTGACTCAGGCAGTATATTTTCTGATAATTAATGAGGCATATGTTTCAACAGAATGCTTTCTTAGTATCACAGAGAGAACTCAAATAAAAAAAATCCCCATGCATTATTGGTTTAACCTTTCCTACACCATCTCCCTTTTGAGCTCAAAGAGAAGAAATTAAAATAGGACTATATGATGAGCAAAAATTATGACAAAATATTAAACAGAAGATACATTATTTAGCATTCTAACTTAGCAATATTTCTTTTAAATATTATGGTAACAAAATTGCCGATGCTGGTGGAGTGGACTCTGTCTTGCTTTGTTCATTTCTAAGTGAAATGGAAAATAAATTTAAATTTGCATTTACATTTACAAAAAATATATATTGTAAGACCACTTGATAAGACTGGTCACAGTGACCACTACTTTGGATATCCTGATATAGGAATGATGCCATGTAAATGCCAACTATTTCTTAGTTTCTTCCAATTACGACTATAATTTTTAAGTGACTACTTGTCTTTCTCTTAACCATTCCCCACCCCAACCCCATTAAAATTACCAGGAAGATCAAATGCCCTTGTAATATTCTCCACTCTATGCCTGTTTACTTCTGTAAACCTTTTCATAACCACTTTAGTGTAAAATATTACAGACAGACATATGCAGCAGCATTATTTCTTCACATCAGGATGTCTTCAGTGATATAAGAGAAGACCCAATGAGAGTAATAAATGGAAAAGCATTTCCATTTCCAGTAACATTTCATTCTTCAGTTGTCCTTGGTACAATTACTGTGGATGCATGGCAGTTTTCTTCCACAATAACAAAAAAAATGCTTCAGTGAATATCTGTTTCAAAGTACAAGGAATCTTAAAGCATGCTGCGCCCGATCAAGGTGCTAGATAACATTTATGAAGTTATTAGCATCAAAAATTTATAATATTCTTTTGGCTTCTTTTTAAAAAAAATGAGTAATCCCCATTTCTGGTTCTGGGGTGGGGACATGTTCAGCACAGCTTTGTGGGCCAAAGGAGCTGTATTATGCTATAGGTTTTCTACGTTTCTATGTTTTGTTATATGCATTGTCAAAATTTGTGGAATGTTGATAGGAAAAACATCATTACAAATAAATTTCTGTGCATTTTAGAATAATCTATCAAATGTGATGAAGGAAAAGGTTTTTTTCATATTTAGTGGCAGATTTTCATCGGTTTGAAACACAGATCTCTGAGGTAAAGCTGATTACAGATATTCCTCAGTTGGTCTACGCAAATGTATTTTTATGCTTCCTTGTGCATTTATCTTCCAACTTCTTCAGAAAACCAAACAATTTTATGTTCGAAACTCTTAAGTGTGCCAATCGATAAATACAGCTTTAAGAATACACTAGCTTTTCCTCACTTATTTCACATGAGAGAATATTTGACGTCTATTGAATATTTAATTCTCACAGAACTGGATTAAATGTGCCATTTAAATCAAGCTTTGGGACGTTTAAGTAAAAATACTTTGGATTTGCTTGGAAAAAGAATCAGGTCAACCAGAAAGACTGATACAACATAATTCAGTTGAGACCAGCAGATAGACACTTGCCCAGTATCTCTGTATGCACATGCCCACAGATTTGAAGTGTTTGGAAAATTGACTGTTTTTATAGAATTTAAGTCAATGAAACAGCAAGATATTTTCAATCTTTCTGCATAGAGATATAAAAAATGTATGGTTATATAATAATTTTTATCTCTCTTTCCAGCTGCTTCACGCAAGACTGTGAGGATGGGTTCAGTTCAAATGTCAACTATAAATTCACCAATGACACCACTGCTGTTAATAGAATCTCAGATATTATAGAAGGGATACAGGTCTGCTGGTTGAGTGATATCATAACAACTACCTCAAGCTCAACGTCAGCAAGACCTAACAACTGATTGTGGACTTCAGGAAGGATAAGTCAGGAGGATACACACCGGTTCTCATGGAGGAATCAGCATTGGAAGAGCGACTGGCTCAAGTTCATGGGTGTCAACATCTCAGAGAGTTTATCCAAGGCTGAACACATTGATGCAATCACAAAGAAGGAATGCCAATCAATGGCTTTACCTTGTTAGGAGTTTAAGGAGATTTGGTATGTCACCAAACAATCTTATAAATTTCTGCAGATGTATGGCGGTGAGCATTCTAAATGATAGTTCTGGTATGCAGCCTTGAATGCACAGGATCAAAAAAGGTTGCAGAGGTGATACTTCAAGAAGGCGGCATCCACCTTTAAGGACTACTACCACCTAGAACATGTTCTCTTCTCATTACTACCATCAGAAATAAGATATAGAGAGACTGAAGACCCTCACTCAATGGTTTAGGAACAGCTTCTTCCCTTCCACAATTGGATTTCTGAATGGTCAATGAACCCGATAAAACTACATCACTATTCCATTTTTTTGGCACAGCTTATTTTTTTTTATTTTGTAATTTATAGATTTTCATGTCTTTGCTCTGTATTGCTGCTGCAAAACAACAAATTTCATATCATATGTCAGTGGTAATAAATATGATTCTGATTCAAATGAAGACATATTGGGAGGAGGACTTCCCAGAAGATTCAATCTCTCTGGAAAAGCCTATCTTAACTGGAAATAAAAACAAAATATAGAGGAACTTGATCCAACACAAAACCAGCACCATTCACATTTTAAAATTAGGTAGTATATAAGTGTCATTATGTATTGTTCTCCAAAATCACATTTAAACATTTAGATAATAACATAATATGCAAGTAGCCCATGAAGCTTGTCCATCTTGCAAGCATATGTATAAGAATGAGCAACTTCCATTTTGTTATATGTTTGCATTAAAAAATAAATTTGAGTTTCCCTTTGAGTGAGATTTCAGAACTCAAAAGAAGCTCTTGAAATTTTATTTGTAGATGAGGTTCTTTACATTATAGGTTTACAAAAAAAGATTCTTGGTCTCATTAGATTGCATTC